>NC_061121.1:136646786-137020920 GCF_002878395.1 Capsicum annuum | reverse complement strand
AATAAGTAGGATTTGCAAGTAAACATAGCATAATCTCATAAGAATAGTTCATGAGTATTCCAACAACATTTACAAAGCACATTAACAACATAGAAGTCATTGGAACGTAAGGGCATATCCTGAATCCTTCACTTAGTCACAATTTAGCTATATTGCATGATTTCTAGTTCCTTAGGCATTTTATCAAACACCTTACATGCACATCTTAAGCATAGGTGAAATCACCAAATTTTACCTCATGAACAACCAAATTTACATGTTTCCAACTCATATGATATCATGAATTCACAAAAACATACAAAGATTCCATCTTGGGAATCACCCAATATCAACAACATGAACATCAACACCCAACAATATAGAAATCATACTTTATAATCAAAAAGAGGAAAACAATCAAGCATCAACATGGGAATGATAATATCACAAAAATCAACCAAGCTTTTGTATTTTAAAGATTTATTCTTGAACTCTATGAATGAATTGAATCCATAGATGAACACTACGCATACCTTAGAAGGAAGATTCTTGATAATTAACGGAGGAATTTCCTTGAAATCGGATCATCAAGCTTAGTTTTGCAACCCTAGTTGTTTTTCTCCTTTAGTGCTCTTGGATGATTAGCTTTGAGATGAAAATGGGGTTCTAATATGCTTCGAGGCTATATATTTTGTAGGGTTAAGTTTAGGGACATGTAAGGAGTATTTAAAGACTTAATTACCTTTAAAATAACTAAAGACGGAGCATTTTTGACACCTAGAATTGACTTAGGCAGCGCCCAAGTGATCGTCTATGCTTTGGTTGGGTGGCGTCTAACCAATCGCCTATGCCTAGATTAGGCGGCACCTAACCAATTGCCTATGCTTACTATCTCTCACAAAAATGGGCATAACTTTTTTCTCGGGTATTGAATTAAGGGAAAATTGGTATTGTTGGAAAGCTAATTTGATTCTCTACAATTTGGTTGGTCTATATCAGCCAAAATACCACATTAACCTCGAGTTATACCCGTTCAAAGATGACCCTTGCTAAATCGAATACTAAAACTTAATGGATTCAAAAACTCATAGCTTGCATTACCTTAAGTGACTCATATGAACATGCTTACTGGATCATAAGCTATCCTATCACTAGGATATTAATTGTAAGTCATGTACTCAAATATGAATCATAGGATCAGAAACATTCGGGGTATTACAATATCTCCCCCTTGGGAACATTCATCCTCGAATGAGAATTTACTGAGAAGGGATACAAGACAATAAAACTTGAACTGAACATGAAGAACTGAAACTCGACCTCATGAATGAAATGCTTAACATACTGAACTCGTGCATATCTGATGCACGAACAACTGATACATGAATGCATGACCGATTATTAAATAGTTAATAGGTACCAAGTTTATACTGGAAACATAAACGTGAACTGAATAAGATTAAGGAGAACTGCTGTCTTGAGCTTGATCTAAATTGGCGGGGAAGAGGTGAGGATACTTGGTATGCATATCTGCTTTTGCTTCCCAAGTAGCTCCCTCGTGAGACTGATTTTGTCAAAGAATCTTGACTAGAGGGACTTTTTTGTTCCTCAATCTACAAGTCTGATAATCTAAGATTTTAACTGGAATCTCTTCATAAGAGAGGCTATTCTAAATATCGATGCTCTGAATAGGGAAAACAACTGTTGGGTCACCTATGCACTTCTTTAGCAAAGAGACATGGAAGACTGGATGGACTGAGGCTAGATCTGAAGGCAACTCAAGTTCATAAGCTACCTTGCCAAAACGATAAAGAATTCTGAAGGGACGGACATGCCGGGGACTAAGTTTCCCTTCCTTGACAAACCTATTCACTCTTTTCATTGGAGAGATCTTAAGATAGACATAGTCATTGACCTTGAACTCAAGATCCTTTCTATGAACATCTGCATAGGACTTCTATCTGCTCTGAGCAGCTCGGAGTCTCACTCTGATCAACTAAACTTTCTTTAAGGCATCAAATACTAAGTCAGGACCTATGATTGAGGCCTCACTAACTTTGATCCAACCAATTGGAGATGTACATCTCCTACCATAGAGAGCTTCGAATGGATCCATCTGAATAATAGAATGATAGCTATTGTTGTATGCAAACACAATCAAAGGAAAATGGTCGTCCCAACTTCCCTTGAAGTCAATTGCACACACCATTAGCATATCTTCAAGAGTCTGAATGGTCATCTCTTCTTGACCATCTGTCTGAGGATGAAATGTTGTACTGAGATGGACTTGGGTATCGAGACCCTTTTAGAATTCTTTCCAAAAGTGAGAAGTGAACTAGGTACCTCTATCTGAGATGATAGATAGTAGAACACCATGTAATCTGACTAAATCCCTGATATAAAGTTTAGCATAATCCTCGGCGGAATAAGAAGTACGAATAGGAAGGAAATAAGCTGACTTGGTCATTCTATCAATAATGACCCAGACTAAATCATACTGATGACGAGTTCTAGGGAAACCTGTCACAAAGTCCATGTTAACTTCTTCCCACTTCCAAGTATGAATAGTGAACTCTTGCATGGAACCACTAGGTTTCTAATGCTCTACCTTAACCTGCTGACATGTAGAGAACTTAGCCACAAACTCTGCGACGTCTCTCTTTATCCTACTCCACCAATTAATCTCTCGTATGTCGCGGTACATCTTAGTGACCCCTGGATGAATAGAGTATAGAACACCATGCGCTTCTGTAAGAATTCACTGCCTTAATTCATCTACACCTGGAACACATAGATGACCCTGACAACAAAGTACACCATCTCCCCCTTAGGAGAAAACCTTGACTCTCTGATTCTAAACTGACTCTTTGAGCTTGACAAGGCTAGGATCCCTGTCTTGTTTCTCTTTCACCTCAGAACTAGAGATGACTCTGAACTACTATGAACGCATACACCACCCTCTGAAGAATCGACTAAGCAAATGCCTAGTCTGGCAAGCTGATGGATCTCCTGAGCTATCTTTTTCTTACTATCCAAATATGAGAAATACTACCCATGAAGAGTCGACCGAGAGCGTCGGCCACAACATTGGCCTTGCTTGGATGATAAAGAAGACTGATGTCGTAATCCTTCAAGAGCTCTAACCACCTTCTCTGGTGAAGATTGAGATCTTTCTGGGAAAAGAAATACTGAAGGCTCTTATGGTCTGTGAAGACATCTACATGAACTCCATAGAGATAATGCATCCAAATTTTCAAGGAAAAAACTACCGCTGCTAACTCAAGATCATAAGTAGGATAATTCTTCTCATGTGGCTTTTACTGTCTGGAGGCATAGGCTATGACCTTACCATGCTGCATGAGGACACAACCTCAAACCACTCTAGATGCATCACAATAGACTACAAAATCGTCTGAACCATCTAGAATAGCTTGAATTGGAGCGGAGGTGAGTTGAGTTTTCAACTCTTGAAAGGTCTTCTCGTATGAATCTGACCACTGAAACTTAATCTTCTTCTGAGTCAATCTGGACATGGGAGATGCAATAGAAGAAAATCCCTCAAAAAATCATCTATAATAGCCAACCAAACCCAAGAAACTCCTAATATCTGATGGAGATACAGGTCTGGGCCAGTTTCTTACTGCCTCAGTTTTCTGAGGATCTACTCTATTTCCATCACTGGAAACGATATGGCCAAGGAATACTACTAATCTTAGCCAAAATTTGCACTTGCTGAACTTAGCGAATAACTGGCAATCCGTGAGAGACTGAAGAATAATCCTGAGATGGTCTGCATGATCAGGCTTTGTGCGAGAATAGACCAGAATATCATCTATGAAGACTATGATAAACATGTCCAAGTACTGCTTGAACATAGGGTTCATCAAATCCATAAAAACTGCTGGGGCATTGTTAAGACCAAATGACATGACTAAAAATTTGAAGTGACCATACCATGTATGGAAAGTTGTCTTCGGAATGTCACATTCTCTAATTCTAAGCTGATGATAGCCTGATCTAAGGTCTATCTTGTAAAAGTAACTGGCACCCTAAAGTTTGTCGAATAGATCATCAATCCTTGGAAGAGGATATCTATTCTTGACTGTGACCTTGTTGAGTTGATGATAATCAATACACATCATAAGAGAACCATCTTTCTTGCACATGAATAATGTTGGCGCACCCCATGGGGAAATGCTGGGTCTCATGAATCCCTTATCTAAGAGAACCTTCAACTGATCTTTCGGTTCCTTGAGTTTTGATGGTACCATTCTGTATTGCGGATATAAATAGGTTGAGTATCTAGAAGAAGGTCTATGATAAAGTCTATTTCCTTTTCGAGAGGAATGCCTGGAAGATATTCAGGAAAGACATCTGAGTCTTCATTAAAAACAGGGACTATTTCGAGGATGGGATATTTAGAACTAGAATCTTTAACATGCACGAGATGATACACACACCCCTTAGAAATCATTCTCCTTGCTCGAAGGTAGGAAACAAGTTGACCCCTGAACGCTGAAATGCTACCCTTCCACTCTAGGACGGGCTCATTCGGGAACTGAAACTGAAGTAACCTATTTTTGCAGTCGAATGTGGCATAGCAGGAATAAAGCCAATCCATCCCTAGAATGACATCAAAATTAGTCATTTCTAACTCTACTAAATCTGCTAATATGGATTTATGAGATATCATAATCGGGCAGTTCCTGTATACCCACCGGGCTATGATGGTTTTACCCACTGGGGTAGAGACTGAGAAGGGCTCTTCTAGGACTTTGGGACTAATTCCAAAATTGTTTGATATATATAGAGTAACAAAAGACAAAGATGCACCTGGGTCTAGCAAAGCATAAACATGAACATGGAAAATATGTAACGTACCAGGAACGACATCAGGAGAATTTTCCTAATCATGCCGGGACTTAAGAGCATAAAGTCTGTTTGGGTATTGCCCCCTGGTAGCACTGGAAATGGTACCCTGCCGATTAAGGTGTCTAGACTGAGCTGTAGAATGATTTCGCTGACCCTGAAGACTTGACTTCAGACACTCCCTAATTCTGTGGCCTGACTTGCCATAACCAAGACAGACATCACTACATGCTCTACAAATGCCCTTGTGGTTCTTAGCAAAAGTCTGACAAAGAGGATTCGTTCAGGCACTGCTAACACTGCCCTTGGATTTAGAGCATAGCGCTTTATTTCTATTGCCATCTCTGAACTTCAGAACTGGAGCACTGGCAGAAGAAGGAGCTGGAACGGCTGACTTAGAGTGAAACTGTGAACGGTTTCCTCCATCTGACTTGGGGTGAGAAAATTAGAAATTACCTGACCTTGCTCTCTTGTTCTGCCTCTCCCTAGTCTTAAACTTCTGCTCTTATACTTTCTGGTCATGGGTCATGAGTCTTTCTATGGTCATATCATCGATCAGCATCGCAGACCTACACTCATTTACTATGCTATCATTGACCCCTAACACGAACTTGATCATCTTAGCTCTATTGTCTGCAAACACATGAGGAGCATACCTGGCTAGCTGAGTAAATCTGAGAGAATACTCCCTAACCATTATATTCCCCTGCCTTTGTTTGATGAACTCAAGAACTTTGGCTTCTCTCAGCTCTTGGGGAAAGAATTTGTTTAAGAAGGTTGTGACAAATTCCTCCCACTAGATAGGGCCTGTATTATCTAACCTCTTGATTTCTAGTGTTTTTAGTAATCATGAGCAACATCCTATAATTGGTAGGCGGCTAACTCAGCACTCTCAATAGAAGTAGCACCCATGATGTCAATGACCTTTTGGACTTGGTCAATGAACTCCTGAGGGTCCTCCTAAGACTTAGACCCATGGAAAGATGGACGTTTCATCCAGGTAAAGTCCCGAACCCTAGCTTCTTTGGGAGTGACCACAGGATTGGCCGAAATGACTGGTGGCCACTCATTCTGTGCAGCCATGGACTAAGCAAGTATGGTAAATGCAGATCTAAACTCCGCATGGGAAACATGTTCTCCCAAAGGATCTTCGGGATGAGGAGCTAGCTGGTTTCTTCTTTTTGGGGCCATGGTCATAAGAGAAGAATGGATTACACTGAGAGTTTAACTTGTGATTATGCTCACTAGCATGAAATGAATAATGAAGAAAGGGGACTGTTCCTAAAACATCTTATAGCCTCTCGGACATAAATGTAGAGCACAACACACCCATGCACAAGACTCTACTAGATGCGGCTTTCAGATTTCCTAGGACTCTGTTGAACCTTAGGCTCTGATACAAAGTTTGTAACACCCTGATTTGCTGAACCGGAATGCTACACGGTGCTCATGACCTTAAGGGACCACAAGCTAACCCATGACTGATATTTGTACCTGTATACTGCAAATCATAATATAATAATGTGGAATTCATGCAACTGTAAGGCTATAAGGTTCAACTGAATACAATTATGTGGGAGAAAATACCTAAAACAACTAAATCTGGATGTAAATCTGAAAGTAAATTCGAAAGCCTCTAAACTTTCTAAATAAGGATTTGAAAGAACATGTCTCCAACTAACTCCGTAAAACTAAACTGACGAATAAATAAATGAATCAGATCGTATTGTCCTTGAATCAATGAGGACTCACTGTGTCTCTGCGACTGGAACGCTACAGCTACTACTGGGCTGGAGCTCTTGTCTCGGAACCTATGGTGTAATATGAAAAGAAAGCACCATAGTGCAAATGCGTTAGTACAACTAGAGTACTGAGTATACGAGAAAGGTAGGCTGAACATAAAGTGTTCCATGCATGAACAACTCTAACTGACTAATACGAACGTGGGAGTGCAAACACACATATATAGAAACTGGGACTATGAATACATGATAGCAAGACTTGTAAGCTAATATATGGTTTAATGATAACTATCATACCTGATACTAAAACTGATAACATGGACGACTGTACCTGATAGTCCTCTATATACTAAAATCTGAAGAACACCATGAGTTTTTTTACTGAGACTGATACTGAAACTGATAATATGGATGACTATATCTGACAGTCCTGTATATACTAAAATCTGAAGAACTCCCTGAGTTATTTTACTGAGACTGATACTGAAATTGTGGGAGGTAGTATTTAACCGACATACCCCGTGTATGCCGTTATGGATAAGCAGGTGTCTAATCTCTGCCCTGACTGGAGGGGTGTCAATACTGTGCCACTGGTAAGGACAACTGTAAGTGACCCTTATCTAGCGGGTACTCAATGAGAACGATGGGAACCCTAAACTAACGGGTTAAGCCTCTTATCAACCCTGAGCTGATGGGTTAAGATGTCTCAACCTACGCTGGCTACATAGTTCTGGAACATAAGGAGTGCTACTAAGAATCACACCCTAAATTGGCGGGTAAGTTCCCATCATTGGGTTTACTCGGTGGTAACCTCTACTCCCATCTGGAGGGACTGCACATGAATAACTAACTGTGCATGACTTGATCTTACTGAATTCTATTTACTGGCAGAATGTTACTCATATCTGACAACTGACTAAGATCATGAGGTTTTCATGAGTCATATAACTGACTAAAGTCTATGGAATCATAGCTTAAGTTCGGATATCGTGGAACATGACATGGATCTACGCACACAGCTATAGTTTTTGGGTACAAGTACCCCCAGGACTCGATGGAAGGAAACTGACAAACATGACTGACTTGATCATAAGAGTAGAGTCCATAATTTAAAATATCATAAGTAGGGATCTCATACTAAGAATGGTTATCAACAATGTATTGCATGGAAAGGATTTCATATCACATGGAAGTACTTGCTCAACCTTAATATCATGTTCATTGCATAATCATATTGGCAACGCATAGCAATAGCATGAATGTTCATGTGGATTGCATGGTTATCATATATCTTGTTCATAAGTAGGATTTGCAAGGTCATTGGAACGTAAGGGCATATCATGAATCCTTCACTTAGTCACAATTTAGCTATATTGCATGATTTTTAGTTCAATAGGCATTTTATCAAACACCTTACATGCACATCTTAAGCATAGGTGAAATCACCAAATTTTACCTCATGAACAACCAAATTTACATGTTTCCAACTCATATGATATCATGAATTCACAAAAACATACAAAGATTCCATCTTAGGAATCACCCAATATCAACAACATGATCATCAACACCCAAAATATAGAAATCATACTTTATAATCAAAAAGAGAAAAACAATCAAGCATCAACATGGGTATGATCATAGAACCACAATCAACCAAGCTTTTGTATTTTAAAAATTTATTCTTGAACTTTATGAATGAATTGAATCCATAGATGGACACTATGCATACCTTAGAAGGAAGATTCTTGATGATTGACGGAGAAATTTCCTTGAAATCAGATCTTCAAGCTTAGTTTTGCAACCCTAGATGTTTTTCTCCTTTAGTGCTCTTGGATGATTAGCTTTGAGATGAAAATAGGGTTGTAATATGTTTAGAGGCTATATATTTCATAGGGTTAAGTTTAGGAACGTGTAAGGAGTATTTAAAGACTTAATTACCTTTAAAATAACTCAAGACAAAGTGTTTTTGACACCTGTAATTGACTTAGGCAGTGCCCAAGTGATCGCCTATACTTGGGTTAGGCGGCGCCTAACCAATCGCCTATGCCTGGGTTAGGCGGCGCCTAACCAATCGCCTATGCTTATTGTCTCTCACAAAAATGTGCATAACTTTGCGCTCGGGTATTGTATTAAGGCAAAATTGGTATCGTTGGAAAGATAATTTGATTCTCTACAATTTGGTGGGTATATATCAGACAAAACACCACATTAAAATTAAGTTATACTCGTTCAAAGATGGCTCTTATAAAATCAAACAGTAAAACTTGATGGATTCAAAAACTCTTAGATTGCATTACCTTAAGTGACTCATATGAACATGCTTAATGGATTATAAGTTATTCTATCACTAGGATATTTATTGTAAGTTATGTACTCAAATGTGAATCACAGGATTAGAAATGTGCGGGGTATTATATAAGGTTAGATTTAGATTTGCCAAACATGTCTTGAATGAATCACCCACCACAGAGAAATCATCCATGAATACCTCTATGGTTTTTTCCACCATGTCTGAGATGATAGACATCATACACCATTGAAAAGTGGTGGGTGCATTGCATAGCCCAAATGACATCCTCTTAAATGCAAATGTGTCATATAGGTATGTGAATATCGTCTTCTCCTGATCTTCAGGAGCAATGCAGATTTGGTTGTATCCAGAATAACCATACAGGAAGTAATACCACCCCCTTCTAGCCAATCGATCAAGCATTTAGTCCATAAAGGGCATCGGGAAATGGTTTTTTAGAGTCCAAGAAGTCAGCTTGTGGTAATCCATGTAAACTCTCTACCCAGTTACAGGCCTGAGTGGAATCAACTCATTCCTTTCATTAGCAACTACTGTTGTGTCCCCTACTTGCTATTGAAATAGGTGAAACAACTCCTGTATCCAACCACTTAATAATCTCCTACTTAACTACCTCTTCAATTGGTGGGTTAATACGATGCTGATGCTCTATGGTTGGAATACAATATTTCTCAAGTTGAAATTAATGCATGCAGATGCCCGGAAGAATGCTAATAATATCTGCGATGGTCCACCCTATAGCTTTCTTGTGCCTCTTAAGTACTAAAATAAGTGCATTCACCTGTTATTCACCTAAATCAGCTGTAATAATAATGGGAAGCGTGTTTCCATTGCCCAGAAACACGTACCGTAAGTGTCCAGGTAGTTTCTTCAATTCCTACACCGGAGGCTCCTAATAGATGGCTTTGCTGGTGGTGTTGGTCGATTAGCCAGATCAAGGTCTACCTTTTTAGGAGCATAAGAATATGAACCCATTGCTTTCAAGGCACAAACTATCTTTTCGTACTCCCCGATACCTTTACTATTATAATTTATCATGACCGCAGCCAAAGGTTTAATAACAAGTTGCTCAGCTACGGACACATCCTATTCGTCCTCATAATACACATTAACTACTGAGAACACACTTATTTCTTGATGTTGCTTCATTGATTTTCCCACATCAAACCATACCACTTCATCGTTTATCCTGAATAAGAGCCCATTTACTCTCAAATCAATTAACACACTTTCGGTTGCGAGGAAAGGTCGACCCAAGATTATGGGCACCTCGAGTGGGTGATGGAATCAGGTATAAGCTTATTTAACCATATTGTTGCCCCTCCAGAAAGAGACAATGGAAATAATCTCAATCATATCGCATTCTGGATCACTCTCGAATTATCAAAACATTTGCAGATGGTGATAAAGTTCACCAAGTGCATGTTTGGATCATCACTAGGCAGGCCACTGAACAATCCCTTTAGATTCAAGAGTTGAATCATTATACTTGTTATGCTGAATCTTGTGCCAAATGCCAACGGTGGAGGAATGATAGCAACCGTTGCACCTGCTCTATTCATTCCTTTATCATCATCATCAACCTCGTATTGGACATGTTGTTGACCATACCTTTCTTTGATTGGATGGTTTCTATGGAAAGTTTGCTGCACTGGTGCAACAATTTTCTCTGCTCACCTTAGGTTTTAAGGATTCAGTAATTCCTCATCACCCAAGTCTTCATCATCAAGGTTCGAATGATGTACTTGTTGACCCTTGTTCTGTACGTTCACCTGAGCCCTGGCCAAGGCTACTAGTCTATCGGCGTCTTTTTTTCTGCCATTCTCCCGATCAGCTATGGTTTTGGATTAATTGGTAATAACAGTTCTCCTAAAATTCTTGATTTTTGACATAAACAACAAGGATCCTGCAATTAAACAAAAACAACAAACAAACATAAATCTAGGAAACTTAACTAACAATAAATTAGTGCACATAAACTTTTAGTTTACAACTGTATTCCCCGGCAACGGCGCCATTATTGATGATGCTCAAATTACACTCTTGAATGGGTGTAAGCGATCGTTGTCAATATAAAATCTAACTAGGTTGGGGTCGAAGCCTAGAGGGACTAAGGTGTGAACCCAAGTAGTTTGTGACTTAATTCACTGATAGTTTAATGTTTTCTAAAATGGGGGGTTTAAGTTTCACGAATAATTGTTTGTCTCTTTAATTTCAATGTTTGTAATCAAGAGATTATGAAATAACCAGAATTATGTTCACTAGGGTTTACGGTACTTGACAAATGCTAAAGGTGACTCAAGATTCTCATGGTGGGTAGGATAACAACCTATCTTTATCGATGTTATGCTTAAATGTCTCTCGACCTACTTAAGCATTTAATTTTCTAATCCTCTTGGACATAGGGAATTTCTATTCACTACTCATATTTTACCTCAGGTTAACCAACCTTGTTACAGCGCTGATTATGAAACGAAGTATTTCAGAGTCCCTATTGATAATCTTACTACTATATTTGATTTCATTCTCAAGTAAATCAAAGCAGGTGTGTCTACTGTTTGCAACCAACAGACGTTAATTAAAGCTTTAGAATTATCAAGAAATCCTACCACCTATTGAATCTTGAATACTTAGCACCTTATTAAGACCTAACCCTAGATCCCATAATTTAGGTTAATGGAGTTTAGCCACTCATGATGCAATAAACTAGAACACAAGTTGAATTCATATTGGGATAGATTAACTTACAATGATGATGAAAATCAAGAAGTGTAACTTGAACTGAATCTCAATACAAAACTCCCAAAATATTGAAGACAATCTTGTCCTAACAATAATGTTCTAGAGCATATTGGAACTTGGGAGAGAGAGAAATCATGCACAACGTATATTGCAAGATATGTCAATGATAATTAGAAAACCCTAAAAGCTGCTATTTATACTTGAGTCTAATTAAGGAAATAAAATAACAACTTAAGTAAATTTCTCGGACATGTGACGCCATTAAGTGATGCCTTATCAAGGGTCTGGTGCCTTATCAGGAATGGCGTCAGATTTCCTTCAATGTTGACAAGATCCATCTAAGGTTGACGATGCAGGTGATGACGTATTAATAGTTTGACGATGTATCATGGATGTCGTCATCTCCTCTTCCATTTTGATAGTTTCTGCCTAAGGCTGAAATTGTCCTAATGCCTTATCACAACTCTGACGCCTTATCAAAAAATATCGTTACAAGCTTCAACTCATGCCAATTCTCTGGGTAAGGATGACGATATTCGTGAAGGCATATCACACTTTTGATGTCCTATCACCAGATGTCGTCACAAGCTACAACTCATGCCAAGTCCCTGGTTAAGTCTGACGACAACTGTGATAGCCTATCATAGGGCTGACAACTTATCACTGATGTCGTCACTCATACTTCTCTTCAGATTTCAACTTCTTTGCTTCCATTCTTGTTTGTTCTCTACCTCGTCATCTTAAACTGTAAAATCAAACATAAAAAAATCAAAAACGACAAAATTTTCTTAAGACTTTGCAATTATTCTTAGTTAAAGGCCTTAAATGTGTTAGCAATTGCTCACACATCAATAATACAAAAATGAAATCAAATACATCAACTCTACTAACAGTCTATGATGCCTCTACTAGTATGACTATAGGTAGCCGAGACATGACCCTCAGCTATCCCCAATCAATATGATTCAATAATGAAAATAACATACTACTCGAACTATGATTGACTTGAGCCCATGATTCAAAAGGACTTATTAGCTACTGACTGGAAGCTGCAAACTATCTGATTATGATGTGCACGTTACAACTTCAACCAACATTATGAGAAAATGTAGCGCATAGACATATATATGGATTAGTACTTTTCGAATGTACTGAGCATGTGGGGTGAATGCATAAATACAAATAATAACTCGATGTTCATATAAACATGTAAAGAATGCATGCTAAGTGTAAATTTCTCACCTTGGGCTTGAATAAAACAAAAGTTGTAAGATCAAAAACATTAGTAATAAAGTATAATGATAATCTTTGTGAGCCATAAAACTTAGTTCAAAAATCTTTACTTTATTCTTTTGTAGGAAGGTTCTTCTAACTGACATAGACCATATGAGTTATCATAGAGGCCAGTATCTTACCCATGGATGGGAGAGCTCACTCTGGGAAAAGATGTCCTACCCTTTCCATAAGAATAGGACCTTGACTTAAATGATCATTATACTTAACCCATATTGGGACTTCAAACCTATGGTGGCTCATAGTTCTGGGACATGTGACCTTGGACTCATACCCAGATCGGTGCTAATGCTACTCCCTTACTTATATTCTCAGACTTTAAGAAATCCACCTTAAAATAGCATAAAGGTTAATAATGAAAACCAATTATTCTTCTCTTTTCTTTAAATCATAACCGTATGAATAATATGGATTTGTTATCTTCTCTTAGGATCAAAAGATCAATTCTTGCTTAAAACCTTCAAGTAATCTTAATAAAGAATACATAAAAGCATAATCTTCATGAAGCATCAATACTAAAATTTAGGTTATAAAACCCATGGTTAAACTCATGTCAATTCATAATAAAAATTCATGCTCAATAACAATCTTGAAATACTTCAATCAATAACAAGTCAAGACAGTCCATTCTCATTCGTAATATAAATCTTGTAATTAAAAACATAAACATCAATACTTTTTCATGTACATAAAGCTTTTAATCTCATGAAAATCACATGCTTCAAGAATATACATACTTGTTTATGAACCCTACTTCAAAACAATTATATAAAATCTTAAAATTATGCAATTTGGGCACAAAGGTAAAAGGATACCCTTATTCTAACCTCACGTACCTTAATTTTCTTGAATTGTGAAGAAAGCTTAAATCTTAGAACTTGAATGATGAACTTGTGAAAGAAACTCTATTCTTGATATTTCTTTAAGACTTTTTGAACTTGGAAGTCTAAACTCTTAGATTTCTTGAAGAAATCTTGAAATTAAAGCTTGAATTCTTTGTGTTCGATAGAGAAAACCTTGATCTTTGTTCATGGGGGGAAGAAATGGGTTTTACATGAGTGATTTCTTAGGATGATGAGAAAATAATGCCCTTTTAGATGCTATAAATCGTCCCTTGGATGTTTGCGGTCGAGGGCAAAGGATCAAAGTGACCCTTGACCCTTATGGAGATGAAAATAGTGTGGGAATGAACCAGGTGGCACCCCCTTTAGTTCATCAGAGTAGATCCCGCGGTGCCCCCTCTACCATAAAGCAATAACCCAGATAGCGGTCTTATCGCGCACTCTCACTACCTCTCACAAAAATGGCTATAACTTTTCGCTCAGGTATCAAATTAAGGAAATATATGTATCATTGGAAAGGTAACTCAATTATCTACAATTTGGTGGGTCTTGAGATGAAAAATTCTTAGTATTTAAAATGTTTTAAACGTTGAAAGTATACCTTTGTAGAATCGAATGCCAAACTTTGATGAATCAAAGGCTCTAAGCTCAACTTCTCTCTAAATAATTCCTATGAATATTTTTCAGTTTGAGAGTACTTCACACACTAGGATAAAGATCATGACACATGTATTAACATAAAAATCATGGGATTAAAGTTCACACATGTAGGAACGATGCTTTAAAGTCTAGCTCAAAAATGTGGGGTGTTACAGTTAAGAATCAAACACTGATAAATTGAAAACCAATAAAAAGTTTCTTATTAGTTAGTTATTGGTCACCATATTTAAACATGAAAACCAATAAATCAAACCGACCGATGCAGACCCCTATTAATGCATGAATAAAGTGCAGATTTAAGAAAATAAAAGGATGTTAAATTTATGTTATTTTGATAAATTCATTATCACAATTCAAAAACTCCATTAACGATGGCACAACCATAACCCCATAGGTAGGTATTCCAAACCCATAGCTTGAAACATCAAGCAATAGAATTATAAGAAAAATAGATTAAATGGGAACAATACAAAAATAAAGTCCAAAATAAGTAATAAATTAATATGCATAGATATATGGAGGTGAAATAAGAAAATATACCAAAATAAATCCCCTAGAACTAGGTATAAGTCAATACAAGAGCTGCTACAACATATGGAGTACTAAGATAGGTACAATATATATAGATAGTCTCCTAAAGTATATACAATACTAGTGTTAAAGCTCACCGTATAACTTCGGTCAGTAGCTCTGCACAATATAAGACGTCAACAATGATGAGTCTTTCTAGAATATGCATCAGGGGAAAAAGATAAAAAACTATATAGTATGAATAATAAAATGCACGATACTCAGTAGGAATCATAGACTGACTAGCTCAAATAAGATATAAGTACAATAAAGTTAGAATATCGAAGCAAGATAAAAAAGGGTTAGAAAAGAGGTAACATATAAAACTAGACAATAAGAAAGATATACATAAATAAGTCATAAACATAAGAATAATAGTATATTTACAATCTAATTAGACCTCTATACACTAGTAGATACATAGAATAATCAATAAAACCCGACCGCCCCCCATAAGTATGATGGATCCACAGAATGTAAACCATGATAAATATAATCATGCCATAGGATAAATAAGTATGAAAATATTCCACAAGATATGATATCAAACATAAAACATGCCTATCATCAAAATATATCCCCTCCGACATATAAGGCTCGCAGAGGTAGGTTCGATGAGGGACTCAAACTACATACCCTGTCAATAATTAAAATGGGACTTCTGAATAGTAACAAATAGTGACATATTCCTGGGATCAAACAAGGACTAAAAGTAATCAATTTTCCTTTTTTAAACTCAAATTCCTAAAAAGTGTTACCTTAACCCATTTTTAAATTAAAGATCACATTTATGGCCAGGATGCCAATATACTAAGAATTTACAATCATAATAAGTGTGGTAAGTAAACCAAAAACCACATTTATCAAATAAAATAATCCATTGGTAAAACACCTAAGTACCCTATGGTTTTTGGTATAAAAAGGGTTTTATCCAAAGGTAGACTACTTTTAAGAAATGGTACACTAGATACAAAGCCTCAAGGAACCCAACCTAAGGAGAGCAACTATCCAACCTAGACTAAGGCATCCGACTACAGGTCCTAAGGTCTGCATGTTGTAATACCCTAAGTTTTCATGTTCTAAACCTCGTATGAAATAGCCCATAAAGTTAACTTTCCAATCTATAGAGCCTCATATCAGTCCGAGGCCATGTCAAGAAGTAGTGGAAATTCTTACTTGAGAGCTTGGAAAGACTATCATGGTTATTAGTCAAGGTAATGAATCGTTACCATTCATGATGAGTCATCAAGAGTAAGTCATAACCACTACACTAAATCTTTTTTTCTCGAACCCAGTGACTATGATACCTCAACACAACTCCTAATCAATGCCTATAAGTCATATAGAGGGTCTCATAGTCACATCAATGTGTGAATCCAAGAACCCTCTCCGGTGGTTATGAGTAAAACATACGACATGTAATCAGACCTTACGAGTTCTTGCAGACTTGTAACCTAACCAGTATATGACCCAAGGCCGCAACTTCTAACTATGACTCTATCTTATGACTTGTAATCAGTCATGATAATTAGTTAGGTGGAAAGTCATAGTCAAACTAGAAAGTACCTAGAATACTATAATCCCAAGATACGACTCAAACCAAGAGGTATAACAAGTCATTACAAGTTGGAAGCTCATTCCTAATAACTCGGGGTATGTTTTCCTACATGTTTTTCCAAGGGACTTTGTCTTTTCCCACTTCCTTCAAAGCAAAACCCATGTCATTTTGTCTTCATAAGCGATGGTATAAAATATCTCAAAAGACCCAAATCATGATATGATCCTTAATTTTACTAAAGAGAGTAAGGAGGGACAGTTTTCTCTTCTTTCTTAAACAATTTGGGTTTCTCAAGAACAAGATCAATATAAAGGATTTTCCAAAATCTTTAACTTCAAATATGTGGGGTACTCATCCATGGTATTCCTTCCATCGATTGATCCTCAAAACCTTTTTTTCTTTTAAATAATGAATTTTATCCTATGTTATAAAATTATCCATGTAACTCATGAATTTAATCCATTATTTCTTAATAATGCGAGTTCAAGTTATGTCAACATGTGTTCCCATGTGATCTAAGCTATCTCTTGTTTCAAATTTTAATTTTCATGTCATATTACATTAATTTCATGTTAACTTATCAAGTTACGAACTAAACCCTATGGAATTGTTATTATTTAAAGTTTGAATCATCCCTATGTTCAAATTCATGCATTTCTCTCATTTACTGAAATGTCTTATGTTTTGGGTTCTTGCATTATGACTTGACATCATTGTTTTAAGAGTTATTATTGAATTTTGCAATTACTTAGTGCTAGCAGGATATGAAAACCCGATACCTATGTCATTCCTAAATGTTTTAGACTTTCCAAGTTACAAGTCAATCAGACCATAATTTTATTAATATATTCAGACTACCAAGCTCATGTTGAGCACTTATAAGTATAGTACCATGTCATGTTAAGACATTAATAACAATAATGTTATTCAGTTGGGAGTAGGATTTAGTACCGAGAAGAAAGTGTGGGATCAACATATCCTACTTCTCAAAAAATATGTGCCCCTGTAGGTTTAGAGGCCTCAGCAGAGAGTGTTTCCCCTTGCCTAATATGGGCTCAGTTTAGTGATCACTCTAATTAAAGTTCTACTCTAATAGCAAGGATAGAATAACCCTCTTCATCGTGGGTCAGACGTTGGACTCCATGATAGCTCACATAGGTTAGGTCAGTTACATGGTAGCTCTCACATTTTCAGTTAGTTCTTAGCTTAGCTCTGTTAAGGTTTCCTTGACCTAGTAAACATATTTTAGTATTTATTCAATCAATTTTATAGATTTTCTTAATTATTTAAATTAAAGGTATTAATTAATTCAATTTATGTTGGTATATACTATACTTGGTCTTATATTCTTGATTTTAGATATTCATACATCCATGTTCAAATTTTTCATGAATTTCAGTAGTCCTTGCCTCACGTACTAATACATTCAAAGTACTGATCCCATATATTTCATAGCGCTATGTTGTCTTATAACATAGGTTCAGATGTTCAGTTTACTGAGCATCCTTAGATTGATTAGCATTCTCCCAGCAGCAGTAGTAGTGAGTCCTTATCCACCAAAAATGATATCTTTTATTTCAATCATTTATAATAGTTATATTTATGTTTGTGAGTTAGAGTTAGTTGGGGGTCTATCCCATCAACTCTTCAAGTTAAAGGTGTTCCAACTAGATATCCAGATAGTCAATTTATCTTTCAGATATTATTAGTAGTCTTTCAAACATATTATTTATATTTATATAAATATTAAATTTTTGGACCATATTTCATTAGTTTATCTTCTTCACATGTTATTATCAGTATCAATTTTATTGTGTGCTCTCAACAAGTACAAATACATGGGTTAGCTTGGGTTCACTTATGGCCTTAAGAACTGTGTCATGACCCGAGAGACCAAAGATAGTATCTGGTCATGATAAAGCTTAGAATCAGAGCCTAAGGTTTTAAAGTGTCCTAAAGATCTTGAAAGCCACGTTGAGTAGTGTCTTGTGCATGGGTGTGAAGCATGCCAGACTTTTGGGCAAGAAGCTATGAGATGTTTTCAAAAAATTTTCTTTCTTTTAATGTTGATGTCTTGGGAAGGATAATAAGCTATATTGCATTTGGGGATCAACCCACATCACCTGATGAGGATGATCCCCTTAATGAATATATTTCTTAGACTAAGTTTAGGGCCTATTTTATAGCATTGGCTAACTCTGTAGCTGCCTAGAACAACTAGTAGGCTATTGCTCTAGCCAATCTAGTGTTAAATACAAATGCAGCTAGAATCTAAGATTTTACTCGAATGAATCCTCTTTTACATTTTTGGATCCCCCTTTGTTTTTGGGATCTAAGTCTGAGGAAAATTCATAAGATTTTTTTGATTCTTTGAAGAAACTTATAGATATCAAGGGTGTCACTTCTAGTGAGAATACAGACTTAGTTCTGTATCTGTTATAAATAGTGGAAAGAAAACAAGGGTGTTGATGCAGGGCCTTTTTAGTGGATAGAGTTTTCCACATCTTTCTTGGACCAGTTCTTATAACTAGAGTTGAGAAAAGATAAAGTTCATGAGTTTATAAACTTGATGTAGGGTAGCATGAGTGTAAATAAGAACTCGCTCAAGTTCACTCAGTTAGCGAGGTATGCTTCTACTATGGTTGTTGACTCTGGCTCTTGGATGTGTAAATTTGTATTTGGTGTATCTATAGAGTGGTTAAGGTGTGTAGGACTGCCATGTTGATTAAAAATATGGATCTTTCTTAGCTTATGGTTCATGCTCAGCAGATTAAGGAGGAAAAGATTAAGGATAAGAAAGAGAATAAGAGGACATGAATAGGTAGCTTCAACTTCTCATAGCCAAATTCATAAGTCAAAAATCATTCTCAGTTCAACCAAAATTTTATAGCTCCATCCCCATCATCAACCTGTGTGCCAGTGCTAAGTTCAGGAAGGACATTAAGGATAGAGCATAAGCCTCTAAGGCCCACGGTAGTGTAAATAGTGGTAATACCAATCTACTCTATAGGAAGTATGGTAGTAATCATCAGGGCGAATGCTGAGTAGTTAATGATGTGTGCTTAGGGTATGGTAATCTAGGCCACAAGATCAAGCAGTGTCTAATGATTACTCATAAGGGAAAGGATCTACGCCAACAGGGCCAGTGCAATTTTTAATCAGCTCTAACAAATCTCCATACTCATTAGGGTGCCACCTCCAGTGCCACTAGTGGGCATTGCTAAAATAGATTGCATTCTCTCAAGGTTCTTCATGATCAAGAAAGTTCTCCTGATGTGATTATGGGTACATTGGAAGTTTTCCATCTTCTTAGATATTCATTGTTAGACCCCAAAGCTTCACTTTCTTTTGTTACTCTTTACTTATCTGTAGACTTTGGTGTTAGTCCCAAAATATTAGTAGAGCCTCTTTTTTGTATGTATCCCTGTAGGTAAGTCTATTATATCAAGACGGGTATACAAAAATTGCCCGGCCATAGTTTCTCAGAAAGTTACTTTAGTTGATCTTATGGAGTTAGATATGACTAATTTTAATGTCATTCTCGGCACATTGGCTCTACTTGTGCTATGACTTAGTTGACTATAGAAAAAAGAATTTTAAAGTCCCAGTTTCATAATAAACCAATTATCGAATTGAGGGGTAGTATTTCAATGCTTAAGGGTCAATTTGTTTCCTCTCTTAAGGCAAGAAAATGATATCCAAGGGGTCTCTTTACCATCTCGTCTGAGCCAAAGAGTCAAATTATAAAACTCTGAGTCTTAAGTCAGTTCTAGTAGTAAAGGAATTTCAAAATATATTCCCAAATGATCTTCCCAAAGTTTCTCCCAAAAGGAAAACTGACTTTGGAATAGATCTCCTTCCAGATACCCAGCCTATCTCTATTCCACCTTATAAAATTGCACCAGCTAAGCAAAAGGAATTAAAATATCAATTGAATGATCTCTTGGATAAAGGTTTCATAAGGTCTAGTGTTTCCTCGTGGGGTGCTCCAGTTCTATTCGTGCATAAAAAAGATGGTTCAATCTGCATAGACTATTATCAGTTGAATAAAGTCACAATCAAGAATAAGTATTCTCTCCCAGTATTAATGACTTTTCTTACCAACTTTAAGGGGTAAGTTATTTTTATAAGATAGACCTTATATTAAGCTATCATCATTTTAGAGTCAGAGAGCGTGACATTTTAAAGATAGCTTTCAGATGAACCTATACCTTTCATGTACTTAATGAATAGGGTGTTCAAGCAGTACTTGGATATGTTTTTTATAGTTCATTGATGACATCCGTATCTATACCTTTAGTGAGAATAATCATTCAGGCCATCTGAGGGTTGTGATACAGACCTTAGATCATTAGTTAATCACTATATTCAGTAAGGGGAAATTTTTGTTGAGGTCGGTAGGTTTCTTTAGTCACATTATTTCTAGTAATGGCATTTAAGTTGATCCTCAAAGGACTGAAGTGGTATGAAATTGGCCTAGACTCATCTCTCCATTAAAAATCAAGAGTTTCTTAGGTTTAGCTGGCTATTATAGATAATTTGTTAAAGGGTATTCTTCTATTACTTGTCCCATTTCCTGACTAACCTAAAAGAAAGTCAAATTCTAGTTGTTAGATTCCTGCGAGAAGAATTTTTAGGAATTGAAGACTCGACTCACTTCCGCTCAAGTCGGGTCTTTTCATTGTGACTTGATATAATCGTATTAAGCGTTGTTAAAGAATTTTGTAATCATTCAGTGCCGACAGGTTATGAACATTCGATACCTATGTGTTTAGTTATTGTTTCATACTTTCCAATTTATAAGTCAGTCAGACCATGATTTAATTACTATATTTAGAATACCAATTTTATGTTGAGCACCTACCAGTACAGTAACATGTCATGATAAGCCATTAATAACACTAGTGTCATTCATTTGGGAGTAGGATAAGGATAGAGAGGAAAGTATAGGTATGGTGCATCCTACTTCTAAGAAACTACGTACCCCTGTAGGTTTAGAGGCCTCGCCAGAGAGTGTTTTCTCTTACCTAATATGGGCTCTATTTAGTGATCACTGTAGTTCAGGTTATACATTGATTGTAAGGATAGAACAACCCTTCTCAATGTGGGCTACGCATTGGACTCCATGATATCTCACAGGGTTTATGTCGGCTACATGATAGCTCCTACAGTTTCAGTTAGTATAGAGTTTATGTTAGTTAAGGTTTTTCTTGACCAAATAGGCAGATTTCAGTATTTATTCAGACAATTTTATAGATTATTTTAGTTATTCCGATAACACTTACTCAGTTATTCAAATCATGTCAGCATATATAATAACTGGTCTTGCATTCTCAGTTTTAAATGTTCATGCATCCATGTTCAGATTTCACATGTATTTCAATAGTCCTTGACCGATGTACCAGTACATTCAAAGTACTGATCGCATACTTTTCTCTGTGCTATGTTTTCTAATAATATAGGTTCGAACGTTTAGTTCACTGAGCATCCTTAGACAGATTAGCATCCTCCCAGCAGCAGCAATGGTGATATCTTTTATTTCAATTACTTACAATATTTACTTTTATGTCAGTCAGCTGGAGTTAGCTAGGAATCTATCCTATTAACTACTTATGTTAGAGGCTTTCAGATATTTAGACTAGATGTTTAGATAGTTAGTTTATCTTTTAGATGTTATCAGTTGTCTTTCAGACATGTTATTCATATTTAGATCAGTATTCAATTTTTGGACCATATTTCATTACTTTATCTTCGGCACATGTTATTTTTAGTATCTTTTTTATTCATCTCTCTCAGCAGGTATCAATGTATGGGTAACCTTAGGTTCACTAGAGTTTTTAAGCACAGTGTCGTGACCAAGGGGTAGTCTTGGGTACATTCAAAATACTAATCGCATACATTTCTCTATGCTATGTTTCCTTGAAACATAGGTTCAGACGCGTAGTTCACTGAGCATTCTTAGATAGATTTGTATTCTCCCAGCACCAGCAGTGGTGAGTCCTCTTCCATCAAGGGTGATATCTTTTATTTTAGTCATTTACAGTAGTGTTTTTTTGTGTTAGTCAGTCAGAGTTAGGGTGGGGCCTATCCCATCAACTTCATATGTTAGAGGATTTCAAATGTTCAGACTAGATGTTTAAACAGAAAGTTTATCTTTCAGATGTTATTAGTTGTCTTTCATATATATTATTTATATTTAGATCTGTATTAAATTTTTGAACTATATTTCATTAGCTTATCTTGTGCACATGTTATTTTCAGTATCCATTTTATTCAGTACTCTCAGCAGGTACTAGTACAAGGGTTAGTTTGCGGTCACCTGTGGTCTTAAGAACTATGTCCCGACCAGGGTGTAGGTTTGGTTAGTTACACATGCATTCTAGACTAACCCAGACAAAGAGAAAACTACCTGATCTATGGATTCACGACATAACCCTACCTCAAGCCCCCAAACTATCTATATGGATCATAAATATGTAAATAGAGTATGATGAAGCCATAATATCACACTAGCCATCAACAAATTACTATAAATATACCTTAATCGAGCCAAGTCTACGAGTAGGTAAGTCATAACCTACTGGGTAGCTGACGAACACGCTCGCAATCCATATGACCAGAGTTTTTCCTTTTTGAAGAAGCCTTCAACTTGTACCATACTATTAATATAATAATCTACTAGGCAATGTGAGAAAAATGATACCACAATAGTAAAACTGCACTATGGGTCAAAAATTAGTTAAAAATCACCCGAGGAGCTTATTTATGAAAACCAAAAAATGAATATGCAATTATGTCCCTTGTTGGACAAAGATTATGTGCTCAAAAAATTGAGCAAGACCAGCCCCTAATTTTAAGTCCAAAGCAGCCAACAAATCAAAGGAAAAAAGCAAGAATCAATACTAAGGAATGAATGGAATTAAGATTAGAAACTTACGTATTATCAATGGAAAAGTGAGAAAAGATCAAGCACTACCCTACCCCAACTCCAAATTATGATTATACTGGGTTTTTAAAGCTTAAACGGTTGGCTATGGTGGAATTTGGGTGAAAATAGAGGTAAAATTGAAGTTGAGGGTATATATACAGGAAACTCAACTTAAAAAGAGTCGCTTAGGCTACTTACCAAACACTTAGGCTACTTACCAAACACTTAAGATGTGGTCACTATTTTCCTTGACTCTCTATTTAAGACGCTCCTGTGGTACTGCTACACTTAAGCAAAGGAGGGCCCAATTAAGCTATGGGAGCTGACATCGCTCTAGCCATATAGTGTATTATTAGTTGCATAAGCAGCTTCTCTTAAGAAACTAAAAGGGAGCTTAAGAGGTTACACTAAAAAATTTATGCAAAGTCTAAAAAGATGCCAATCAGGTGCTTAGAATTTGTTCGAAACCTCGTGCATGCTATGTTGCCCTACCAATGATGACATTTTGGACAAAGATTAGACTCAGAATAATACTGGGCAATAGATTTTCCAAAATGGTTTAGGTACTTGGTGACCGATTAATGGTTCGAAACTAAGCCTATCGGATCGAGCTTATTGGGTTTTTTACCTTTAATCGTGCTGATCTATTATAAATCGATCCATTAACGGGCTGATCAGTTTTGAAACTGAGTCAACCAGTTGAATTAATTTTTTTACTTTGTATTATTTTTTATAAACTAAAAGGCTCTTTTAAAATAATTTTTAAATTTAAAAATTGCTTTAAACTTAGTTTTTTTTCTTTATGTTTTTTCTGAAAGTTTTCATAAATTTTAAAACTAACTTTCAAAACATCTAATCTTTAAAAACTTTGATTTTGGGATCTATAAAATGTTAAACTTTAGAAAGTTTAATTTTATTTGAACTTAGAACTTTACAGTTTTAATATTAAAAACTGAAGAAAATAAAAGTTTTCAAAGTAGTTTTTAAAATTTAAACATTAAAGTATGAATGAGTTAAATTTTTATTTTTTGTTGAACTTGAGAAACTTTAAAGTTTTTTAAAACTTGGAACTTTAAAGTTTAGATTTTAGAAACTTTAACTTTGAAAACTTTTATTTTCTTGAACTTGAGAAACTTTACATTGTTTTGAAACTTGGAACTTTAAAGTTTAATTCTAAAAACTTTAACTTTGAAAACATTTATTTTTGAACTTGAGAAACTTTAAATTTTTTTGAAACTTTAAACTTTTAAATTTGAATTTAAATTTTCAACTTAAAACTTGGATGTTTAAATTTAAATTTTCAACATTAAATTAAAGACAATTCTATAAAGAAAATCAAGGCGGATGGCCTATAAAATTAAAATAGTACATGTATTAAAAATATTTGAAAAGTACCTAATCACGCAACCACCTTCTAGGAAAGATTCTTTTTGAATTAGGTCTCGTTATTACCAACTTCTATATTTTTCAAAATATGTTTTTCTTAACTTATCTATAAAATCCTTAGAAACATGTTTTGGAACTTCTATTTTGGTTTTCAATATTCCTTCATTTAATATTGATCCAATCTCTGGTCAAAACTGATATTTTCAAACTATCTTTTGCTAATAAAAATTTATGGTCTCCAATAAATAATCTCCTCGCATTTAATGTTTTCTCTGAAGCTGTTGAAGATACTTGCATCGCTAGCACATCCCAAACCACCCTTGAATGATTTGGTAACTGTTCTATCTGGTTCTTCAACCACGCTAAAAGTTGTGAATCTCCATTTTTATCCCTAATATTTTGTCATGCCTAATTAATATATTCTTCAAAATCAATATTATTAGAAGAATCAACACCAAGAACTTCTTTCATAATATCATCAGAATCATTTAATCTAGGCCTACAACTTGGAGGTTTAGATGGTTCAACATTTACTAGCTTGGCAATATAAAAATCACACAAATTTCCTGCTTTAGTTACTATGCTATCCTATACTTTCAAGAGATGGAATTTCATCACTTGTAATTTCTAAATTTGAACAAATCTTTTTAATCACTTTTTTCACACCTTGTTCTTAGTAAGATGGGTAGAACAACAATCAAAAAAATTTGAGGAACAGGAAAAAATATGTTTAAAATTCTTCAACCATATATTTAGTAGCTATTTAAAATAGTCATGATCTTTATATTTAATAATTTCAGATTAAATAAATAAGTTCCCTGAATTCTTTCCAATTCCTCCCATCCGCATTATGCTTATAATAAAAATTTGGTAAAGGCACACGATAATCATAAGAAACTTTAAGCATTTCAAATAAAGAATTACATCTTGTAGGCACTTCTTTTGGAATTTTCTAAATAAAATTTTAGACTTTAAACAAGTATTTTAAAATTCTCTAATTTTAGCCTTTCTTTTTCCTTTAAAAACTCATGCACACGCATTTTAAATTTTTACACATGAATTATCAAAATATGTCAATATCTGTTAAATTTTAATGATATTTGTATGTTAGTTATGAGATATGTTAAAGAAATGATATTGGTATGTTAGTTATGCGATATGTTAATTTACCCGAGTTAATTATAAGCCGTGTTATCTTGTTAACTATGTTGTTATTTGTTAATTATGAGAAGACCATTTAAAAATACACAGGCTTTTAGAGAAGTTAAAAGAATTCTAAATAGTAATTATTCAGAATATAAGAAACTAAATAAAACAAAAGCGAACTTCCACAGATTAGATTACCTTATTACTTTGATATCTAGTATTGAGGTAAAATTAATAATCCATTTAAAATCTAGAAGAATGGGGTATATACCACCTAATTAAAATAAAATTAGATTTAGAAATTCACCAAAATATTACAAATACTGTATAAATGAATAATATAAACCAACCCAAAAAATATAAAGATCTAAAACAAATATTATCTGAGAAACGAAGAGAATTAAAAATAAGAAAAGAAAGACTACAATATAACATAATTGTTGGAGTATGTCAAAAATCAATAAAAGCACAAGAAGAAGAAATATCATATTTAGAATCTCTAATAGATAACCTGGAATACATATATCAACATGATTTAAATACCATTAAATAGATAAAATGAATAAAGAAAAATTCACAATAGATGAAAAAGCATATGAAAAGCACGAAGGATTGAAAATAAGAATAGTATTTTCTAATTTAGGAAGAAGGTATAAAAATATAGGTGAACATTTATATTTAATGTTAGAAAAAGAAGAAATAAAATTAGAAGATGAATTAACAACTATGGTAAGAATAACAAAAGAAAATGAAGAAATAGATAGAAAAAAGATAATACAAAAAAAAACTACTGATGAAATACGGAAAATAGAAGAAATAAAAAATAATAGAATTACTGAGCTAGAAAAAGAATTACAAATATTAAAAGACTTATATGAAAAAGGACAAAAAGAAAACAAAAAAGATAAAGAACAAAGATTAATAGATGAAATAAACCAACTCAAAGAAAAATTAGAAATATAAAATGAAGATTAAGAAACCAAAGAATTAGAAATAAACACAATAGACACTAAAGAAACAAACGATTATGATTCAGAAAATAGTGAAATATATACAGAAATTTTTTATAAAAATAGAAAACCTAGAAATTAAGGAAAAACAAGAAACAATTAATAAAAATATAGAAGAAAAAAACATAGAAGTAAATACTCTTGATACAAAAGATGATGAAAATATAATACCTAGTACATCAGAAATAAGAAAACCTTCATATTATTATAAAGATAGTTTAAAAGGAATAATCTAAAGGATGAATATAACAAATAGACACCAAAATAAATAATTAATAACAATTATAATTTCTTAGACTTAGACTGTGTAATAGATGTAGATAAAATGATACAATTATGGATAGGATATATAACAAAATAATTATTAGATAATGGTATAAATGCAACAGACACACCAAAATATATAGACAAAACACTAATAGGAACAACAAAATTATAATTTTTAAATTTAACTGAAGATAGTAAAAAGGTATTAAGGGCTAATAAAAAATGGAAGGAACAACAGTAATTAAACTAACACCTATAGACATATTGAAAAAATATGAAATAGCTATAAGAGATGAATTTAGCATTATGGCAACAGAAGAAGAAGAAGAACAAAACAAAGAAAAAGATACAAATAAAAATTTATTGTTAAAACTAGCAATATGTAATATGTGCTATATAGATGAATATACTTGTGCATTTAAATAATACTACTATAAGGGAACATATAATACAAAAGAAAGTAAAGAAGTAAGAAGATTATATTTTAGTAAATTACCTGAACCATTTAGTTAAAAAATAATAAAGAGTTTGGATGAAGAAAAAATAGTAGATACCCTAGGAGCAAGAATAAAATTTCTACAACAATGGTATAGGAATATATGTGAAAAATATAGAGAAGAAATAAAAATGGAAAAAACATTAATAAGAAATTTAGCATGTTGCAAGGATAAAATAGCACCCCAATTTGGATGTGAAGAAAAATATTATAAGAAAAGAAAAAGACATAAGAAATATAAGAAGTACAGAAAGTCACAATATAAGTACAAGAAACCAAGAAAAAGATATTATGTGAAAAATTATAAAAATAAAAGACCTATAGGAAAAAGAAATCTATAAAAGAATGTACTTGTTATAATTATGAAAAACTTGGACATTTAGCTAGAGAGTAAAATGCCTAAAGACCCAAAAAAGAAACAAGTATCAGAATTAAAGATAGAAAATAAAGAATATATGCAAATAGATTATATAGATTATGATTAAAAAGTGAAAATAGTATATATGAAATTTCGGAAAATGAAACAGATAATGAAATAGATAGTGAATCAGATGAATCAAATGACTGGAGAAGATATAAAAATAATAACAAAGGAAGAATATTTAAATGAAGAAGGAACAGATTAGAAAATAATATTTGATAATGATATATTTGATGAGATAAAAGGAAAAGAATTAGATTTAAGTGTAGAAAAAATATTTAAATACCAACAATCAAAAATATATTTAGTAGATGAAAAGAAGAATACTACGTAGTAAGCCAAAAAGAACATGTAATAGATAACATATATGCAAAAGGTATAGCTAGTATACCACTAGTAACAAAAAAAATAATTAATAAAGAAATAAATGATATAACAAGTAAAGACCCAATAAAATACTTACACCTTGAAGGAACGAAAATATTAATAAAAGGATGTATTAGTGTATCTATTCCTTCTCTAAAATGTGTTTTTATTAATATTAATAAAACATGTATTGGTGTATGTATTTCTTCTCTAAAACATGCTTTTAAATGAAGTTAGATTCACCAATACATGTTTTATTAATATTAATAAAAGCATGTTTTAGAGAAGGAATATATACACCAACACATCCTTTTATTAATATTTTCGTTCCGCTAAGGTGTACATATTTTATTGGGTCTTTACTTTTTATATCATTTATTTTTTTATTAATTATTCTTTTTTTAACTAGTGGTATACTAGCTTTACTTTTCTATTTCCTTTTTTCTGTTTATTTCTTCATTTTTTTTTGTTATTCTTACCATAACTGTTAATTTATCTTCTAATTTTAATTCTTCTTTTTCTAACATTAAATATAAATGTTCACCTATTTTCTTATATCTTCTTCCTAAATTAAAAAATATTATTCTTATTTTTAATTCTTCGTGATTTTCATATATTTTTTCATCTATTATGAATTCTTCTTTATTCATTATATCTATTTAATGATATATAAATCATGTTGATATATGTATTCTAGGTTATCTATTAGAAATTCTAAATACGATATTTTTTTTTGTGCTTTTATTGATTTTTGATATACTCCAACAATTATGTTATATTGTAGTCTTTCTTTTTTTATTTTTAATTCTCTTCGTTTCTTAGATAATATTTGTTTTAGTTCTTTATATTTTTGGGATTAGTCTATATTATTTATTTGTACAGTATTTGTAATATTTTGGTGGATCTCTTAATATAATTTAATCATCATTAGATGGTATATACCTCATTATTCTATATTTTAAATGGATTACTAATTTTTACTCAATACTGGATATCAAAGTAATTAGGTATTCTAATATGTAGAAGTCTTCTTTTGTTTTATTTTGTTTCTTATATTCTGAATAATTACTATTTAGAATTCTTTTAACTTCTCTAAAAGCCTGTATATTTTTAAATGGTCTTCTCATAATTAACAAATAACAACATAGTTAACAAGATAACATGACTTATAACTAACTTGGGTAAATTAACATATCTCATAACTAATGTACAGATATCATTTCTTTAACATATCTCATAACTAACATACAGATATCATTAAAATTTAACAGATATTGACATTTTTTGATAATTCATGTGTAAAAATTTGAAGTGCATGTGCATGGGTTTTTAAAGCAAAAATAAAGGCTAAAATTAGGGAATTTTAAAATACTTGTGAAAAGTCTAAAATTTTATTTAGAAAATTCCAAAAGAGGTGCCTACTAGATGTAATTCTTTATTTGAAATGCTTAAAGTTGCTTATGATTATCGTTTGCCTTTACCAATGTTTTATTATAAGCATAATGCGGATGGGAGATCAAAATTCATCGAAGAGAATTGGAAAGAATGCATGGAACTTATTTATTTTTAGAGAATTTTATATAAAGCTAAAAATGGTATATATAGTCAATATTAATCTATTATTTAAACTTTTGTAAATGTATGTATTAGTTAATCTGAAATTATTAAATATAAAAATCGTGAATATTTTAAATTAGCTACTAAATATATGGTTGAAAATTTTTTAAAATATTTTTTTTCTGTTCCTCAAATTTTTTGACTATTGTTCTACCCATCTTACAAAGAACAAGGTGTGAAAAAAATGATTGAAAAGATTATTCAAATATAGAAATTGCAAGTGATAAAATTCCATCTCTTGAAAGTATAGGATAGCATAGTAACTAAAGAAAGAAATTTGTATGATTTTTATAGAGCTAAGCTAGTAAATGTTGAACCAACTAAACCTCCAAGTATGCCTAGATTAAATGATTCTGATGATATTATGAAAGAGTTTCTTGGTGTTGATTCTTCTAATAATATTGATTTTGATGAATATATTAATTAGGCATGGAAAAATATTAGGAATAAAAATGAAGATTCACAACTTTTAGCGTTGTTGAAGAACCGGATAGAACAATTTCCAAATCATTCAAGGGTGGTTTGGGATGTGCTAGCGATGCAAGTATCTTCAACAGCTTTAGAGAAGACATTAAATGGGAGGAGATTATTTATTGGAGACCATAAATTTTTATTAGCCAAAGATAGTTTGAAAATATCAGTTTTGATCAGAGATTGGATCAATATTAAATGAAGGAATGTTGAAAACCAAAATACAAGTTCCAAAACATGTTTCTAACGATTTTATAGATAAGTTAAGAAAAACATATTTTGAAAAATATAGAAATTGGTAATAATGAGATCTAATTTAAACAGAATCTTTCCTAGGAGGTGGTTTCGTGATTTGGTAGTTTTCTAATATTTGTAATACATGTACTACTTTAATTTTATAGGCTATCCACCTTGATTTTCTTTATAGAATTTTCTTTTATTTATTGTTGAAAATTTAAATGTAAACATCCATGTTTTAAGTTGAAAATTTAAATTCAAATTTTAAAGTTTAAAGTTTCAAAAAAATTTAAAGTTTCTGAAGTTCAAAAATAAAACTTTTCAAAGTTAAAGTTTTTACAATTAAACTTTAAAGTTCCAAGTTTCAAAAAAATGTAAAGTTACTCAAGTTGAAAAAAATAAAAGTTTTCAAAGTTAAAGTTTCTAAAATTTAAACTTTAAAGTTCCAAGTTTTAAAAAACTTTAAAGTTTCTCAAGTTCAACAAAAAATAAAATTTTTACTCATTCATATTTTAATGTTTAAGTTTTAAAAACTACTTTGAAAACTTTTATTTTCTTCAGTTTTTAATATTAAAACTGTAAAGTTCTAAGTTCAAAAATAATTAAACTTTCTAAAGTTTAACATTTTATAGATCCCAAAATCAAAGTTTTTAAAGATTAGATGTTTTGAAAGTTAGTTTTAAAATTTATGAAAACTTTCAGAAAAAACATATAGAAAAAAACTAAGTTTAAAGAAATTTTTAAATTTAAAAATTATTTTTAAAAGAACCTTTTAGTTTTTAAAAAATAATACAAAGTTAAAAAATTAATTCAAATGGTTGACTCAGTTTTAAAACTGATCGGCCCGTTATTGGATTGATTTATAATAGATCAGCACGAATAAAGGTTAAAAACCTAATAAGCTCGGTCTGATAGGCTTAGTTTCGAACCATTAATCGGTCACCAAGAATGTAAACCACTTTGGAAAATCTATTGCCCAGTATTGTTCTGAGTCTAATCCTTGTCCGAAATTTCATCATTGGTAGGTCAACATAGCATGTATGGGATTTCGAACAAATTCTGAGCACTTAATTGGAATCATTTTAGACTTATCATAAATTTTCTAGTGCAACCTCTTAAGTGCATTTTTAGTATCTTAAGCGAAGCTGCTTATGCAGCTAATAGGCCACTTATGTGGATAGAGCGATGTCAGCTCCCATAGCTTAATTGGGCCCTCCTTTGATTAAGTGTAGCAGTAGCTCGGGATCCTCTTAAATGGAGAGTCAAGGAAAATAGTGACCACATCTTAAGTGTTTGGTAAGTAGCCTAAGCGAGTCTTTTTAAGTTGAGTTAGTTGTATATATACCCTTAACTTTGATTTTACCTCTATTTTCCCCCAAATTCCACCATAGTCAACTCTTTAAGCTTTGAAAACCCGGTATAATCATAATTTGGAGTTGGGGTAGGGTAGTGCTTGATCCTTTCTCATTTTTCCATTGATAATACGTAAGTTTTTTTTATCTTAATTCCGTTCATTTCTTAGTATTGATTCTTGCTTTATTCTTTGATTTGTTGGCTGCTTTGGATTTAAAATTGGGGGCTGGTCTTGCTCAATTTTTTGAGCGCATAATCTTTGTCCCACAAGGGACATAATTGCATATTCATTTTTGGGTTTTCATAAATAAGCTCCTCAGGTGATTTTTAACCTAATTTTTGACCCATAATGAAGTTTTACTATTGTGGTATCATTTTTCTCATATTGCCTAGTAGATTATTATATTAATAATATGGTACAAGTCGAAGGCTTCTTCAAAAAGGAAAAACTCTGTTCTTGTGGATTGCGAGCGTGTTCGTCATCTTCCTGGTAGGTTACGACTTACCTACTCATAGACTTGGATTGATTAAGATTTATTTATAGTAATTTGTTGATGGCTAGTGTGATATTATGGCTTCATCATACTCTATTTACATATTTATGATCCATATAGATAGTTTGGGGGCTTGGGGTAGGGTTATGTCATGAATACTTAGATAAGGTAGTTTTTTCTTTGTCTGGGTTAGTCTAGAATGCATGTGTAACAACCCTAAACTACACCCTGGTCGAGACATAGTTCTGAAGACCACAGGTGACCCCAAGCTAACCTATGTACTAGTTCCTGCTGAGAGCACTGAATAAAATGGATATTGAAAATAACATGTGCACAAGAGAAACTAATGAAATATGGTCAAAAAATTTAATACAGATCTAAATATAAATAAAATATCTGAAAGACAACTAATAACATCTGAAAGATAAACTTTCTGTCTAAACATCTAGTCTGAACATTTGAAATCCTCTAACATAAGGAGTTGATGGGACAGGTCCCCAACTAACTTCGACTGACCGACATAAAAGTAACTGTTGTAAATGACTAAATAAAAGATATCATCCTCGATAGAAGAGGACTCACCACTGCTGCTGCTGGGAGAATGCAAATCTATCTAAGGATGCTCAGTGAACTACACATTTGAACCTATGTTATAAGGAAACATAGCATAAAGAAAAGTATGCGATTAGTATTTTGAATGTACCCAAGACTACCCCCAGGTTACGACACTGTGCTTAAGGCCTCTAGTGACCCTAAGCTAACCCCTGTATTGATACCCGCTGACAGAGTTGAATAAAAAGGATACTGAAAATAACATGTGCAGAAGATAAAATAATGAAATATGATCAAAAAATTGAATACTAATCTGAATATGAATAACATGTCCAAAAGACAACTGATAATATCTAAAAGATGAACTATCTAAACATCTCGTCTAAATATCTGAAAGCCTCTAACATAAGTAATTAATGGGATAGATTCCCAACTAACTACAGCTGACTGACATAAAAGATATAATCCTCGATGGATAAGGACTCACCACTGCTGCTGGTGGGACGATGCTAATCTGTCTAAGGATGCTCAGTGAACTGAACATCCGAACCTATTATATCAGACAACATAGTATAGAGAAAAGTATGTGATCAGTACTTTGAATATACTGGTACATCGTTCAAGGACTACTGAAATAAATGTGAAATTTGAACATGGATACATGAACATGTAAAACTGAGAAGACAAGACCAGTTTTAGTATATACTGACATGATTTGAATAAATGAGTAAGTGTTATCTGAATAACTGAAATAATCTATAAAACTGTCTGAATAAATACTAAAATCTGCCTATTTGGTCAAGCAAATCTTAACTAAGATAAACTCCATACTGACTGAAACTGTAGGAGCTATCATGTAGCCGACATAAATCCTGTGAGCTATCATGGAGTCCAATGCCTGTCCCACGTTGAAGAGAGTTTTTTTATCCTTACAATTGGAGTAGAACCTGAACTATAGTGATCACTAAATAGAGCCCATACTTACCTCTCTACCCTAATCCTACTCCCAAATGAATGACATTGGTGTTATTAATGGCTTATCATGATATGTTACTATACCGATAAGTGCAAAACATGAAATTGTTAGTCTAAATATAGTAATTAAATCATGGTCTGAATGACTTATAACTTGGAAAGTCTAAAACAATAACTAAACACATAGGTAGCAGGTGTTCATAACCTGCCGCACTAAATGATTACAAAATTCTTTAACAACGCTTAAAACGGTGATATCAAGTCATAGTGAAAAGATAAAAAATATAAGACATTTTAGTAAATGAGAGAAATATGTGAATATGAACATAGGGATGCTTTAAACTTAAGGGAATAACAATTCTACATGGTTTAATTCAAAACTTCATGAGTTAATGTGAAATCAAAGAAATATGACATGGAAATTGGAATTTGAAACATGAGATAGCTTAATTCACATGGGAACACATGTTGACATAATTTGAATTTGAATTAGTAAGAAACACATGGATTAAATTCATGTGTTACATGGAAAATTTCATAACATAGGATAAAATTCATAATTTAAACCAAAAAGTGGGTTTCTGGTTCAATGGCAGTAAGGAATCCTATTGATGAATACCCAACGTACTTGAGGTAGAAGATTTGGGAAAATTCTTTAATTGGTCTTGTTCTTTAGAAACCCTAATTTCTTGTGGAAGAAGAGAACATTGTCCCTCTTAACACTCTTTGGAGAAATTGAGGATTATGTCTTGATTTATGGATTTTGGGGTCTTTTATACCACCCCTTTTGAAGCCAAAATAACATGGGTTTGACTTTTAAAGGAGTCGAAAAATACATAAAGGCCCTTAGAAAAATGTCTAGGATAATATACCCCTAGTCATTATGACTCAGCTTGTGATTCATAACGACTGGTTACTACTCGTGGTCTAAGTCGTAGCCTAGGATTCTGGGATTCTAGGTATATTTTTCTATGACTACGACTTTCCACCTAACTACTTGTCATGATTGATTATGAGTCATAGGATGGATTTTTAGTTAGAAGCAGAGGCCTTGGGTCCCACACTAGTTAGTTTACAGGTCCATACAAAGACTTGTAAGGTCTGGTTAAAAGTCATATGGTTGACTCATAACCACTGGAGAGGGTTCTTGCCCACACTCACTGATGTGACTACGAGTCCCTCTATACTACTCATAGGCACTAATTATGAGTCGTAACGAGGTATCATAGTCAATGGGCTTAAGGCAAAAGGATTCACTAAAAAGGTTAGAACTCACTCGCGATGACTCATCAAGAGAGGTAACGATTCATTACTAGGAATCATAACCATGGCAGTCTTTCCAAGATCCTAACTAAGAATTTCTACTACTTCTTTCCATAGACATAGACTTAGATGAGGCTTGACGCATTGGAAAGCTAACCTAATAGGCTATTTAATAGAAGGTTTAAAACATGAAAACTCGAGGTACTATGATATCTCCTCCTTGGGATCATTCATCCTCGAATGAAACTGGTTCGACTGAGAATACAACGGAAACTTAGATCATATACTGAATACTTATGAACTGAAACATGATTAGAAAAACTAAGTCTAAAATATGTTACCTAGATGAAACTAAATTCATGAATACATGCAATGACATGAGGATGGTTATAAAGGTGAGATAGAAGACGAGACCATTACCACAAGATGGATCTGAATTCATAGTGTAAAGATGAGGATACTTGGCTTACATATTTGCTTTTGCTTCCTAAGTTGCTCCCTCAATTGATTGATTTCACAAAAGAACTTTAACCAGGGGAACTTTTTTATTCCTCAGCCTACGAACCTGACAGTCAAGGATCTCATCTTGAACTTCTTCATATGAGAGACTATCTTTCACATCCTCACTTTTCGAAGAAACCATAGAAGCTGAATCACCAATGTATTTCATTAACAAGGAGACATGAAATACAGATGCACTGATGCCAAATCTGCAGCCATCTCTAACTCATATACAACCTTTCCAAAAGAACTCAAAATAATATATAGGCCAACATAATAGGGACTGACATTTCCCTTCTTTCCAAATATATTTACTCGTTTCATAGGACAAATTTTTAAATAAACCAAGTCGCCTACTACAAATACAAGGTCTTTTCTCCTCACATCAATATAAGATTTTTGATGACTTTGGTCTGTCTTCAGCCTTTCACAAATCAACTGAACCTTCTCTATCACCTTAAGCACTTAATCTGTTCCTATTATTGCAACCTATTCTACCTCAAACTAACCAATAGGATATCTACATATCTTTTCATAGAGAGCTTCAAACGATGCAATTTTAATACTTTAATGATGAATGTTGTTATAGGAAACCTCAATCAAAGGTAGGTGGTTATCCTAGCTACCCTTAAAGTCAATAACACAATCCCACAATATGTTGTCTAAGGTCTGAATGGTCTTTTTTACCTAAAAAATCCACCCGAGGATGAAAGTTGTACTAAGATAAACTTGGGTAACAAGGACCTTCTGGAAAGCCTTAAAAAATGAAAGGTATTTTGAGTCTCTGAAATGACACACTACGAAACCCCATGCAACTTCACTAACTCCCTAAGATAAAGTCTAGTATAACCTTTAGCTGAATAGAAAGTATTAACTGGTAAGAGATAAGCTGACTTGGTAATTCTATCTACAATGACCCATATCGAGTTACACTGGCAACACGTATGAGCAATCCAATTATAAAATCTATTTACAACACCTCCCACTTCTACAAGGGGATGAAAAACTCCTAAGTGTAACACTAGGACTTTGGCTCTCAACCTTAACCTGCTGACAATTTGAACACTTGCCACAAACTATGTAATATCTTTCTTCATACCATTCCACTAATAGATTTCCTATAAATTTTGGTATATCTCTGTGGCTCCTGGGTGGATAGAGTATTGCACACCATACGTCAAAGTAAATATACGCTTCCTTAAACCATCAATATAGGGAACACACAATTTACCTTGACAACGAAGCACACCATCTCCCCATTGGGAGAAAACCACTACCTTTTGATCCATGACTGCCTCCGTTAACTTGACTAAACTAGGATTGCTATTTTACTTTTCTTTTACTTCAGCAACCAACAATGATTATGAACTATTCTGAACCCATATACTACCTTTGGCCAAATCAACCAACTAAACTCCTCATCTATCAAGATGATGAACCTCATAGGTTAACTCCTTCTTATTATTCTCAACATGAGCAACACTATCCATAGAAAATATACTAAGGGTGTCTACCACTACATTGGCCTTTTCTGGATAATACAACACACTCATATCGTAATATTTTAACAACGTAAGTCATTTTCTCTGATAAAGATTCAGGTCTTTCTGCATGAACACATACTGTAGACATTTGTGATTCATGAACAAATCAACATAAACTCCATAAAGGTAATGCCCACAAATATTTAAGGCAAAGACAATAGCTGCCAACTCAAGATCATGAGCTGGATAATTCTTTTCATAGGGTTTAAGCTCTCTAGAGGCATAGGCTACGACCTTACCCCACTGCATTAATACCCACCAAGACAAACTTTAGTTGTATCACAATACACTAGGAACCCATCTGTACTAACTGAAAAAGTCAAGATTTGAGCAAAAGTGAGTCGAGTCTTTAATTCCTAAAAATTCCTCTTGCAGGAATCGAACAACTGGAATTTGACTTTCTTTTGGATTAATTGGGAAATGGGAGAAGTAATAGAAGAAAACCCTTCAACAAACTATCTTTAATAGCCAGTTAAACCCAAGAAACTCTTGATATCTAATAGAGAGATGAGTCTAGGCCAATTTCATACCACTTCAGTCTTTTAAGGATCAACTCAAACGTTATCACTATAAATAATGTGACTAAGGAAAGATACCAGCCTTAACAAAAATTTGCACTTACTGAACATAGTGAATAACTAATGGTCAAAGGTCTGTATCACAACTCTCAAATGACCTGAATTATCATTCTCACTATGGGAATAGATACGGATATCATCAATGAAGACTATAAAAAATATGTCCAAGTACTGCTTGAACACCCTATTCATTAAGTCCATGAAAGGTATAGGGTGATTTGTTAATCTAAAAGAAATGATTACGAATTTTGAGTGACCATACCGAGTCTTGAAAGAAGTCTTTGAAATGTCACACTCTCTGACTCTAAACTGATGATAACTGGATCTGAGGTCTATCTTATAGAAATAACTTGCCCCTTGAAGTTGGTAAGACAAGTCATTAATACTAGGAAAGGATACTTATTCTTGATTGTGACTTTGTTCAACTGACAATATAGTATATACAGATTCTGAGGGAACCATCTTCTTGCGAATGAATAAAACTGGAGAACCCCACGAGGAAATACTAGACCTTATGAAACCTTTATCCAATAGATCCTTCAACTGCTCTTTTAATTTCTTTTGCTTAGCTGGTGCAATTTTGTAAGGTGGAATAAAGATAGGCTGGGTATTTGGAAGGAGATCTATTCCAAAGTCTATTTGCCTTGTTGGAGAAACTTTGAGAAGATCATCTGGGAATATATTTGGAAATTCCTTTACTACTAAAATAGACTTAAGACTCGGAGTTTTAGAATTTGAGTCTTTGGCTCAGATGAGATAGTAAAGAGACCCCTTGGATATCATTTTGTTTCCTTGATATAGGAAACTAACTGACCCTTAAGCTTTGAAATACTACCCCTCAATTTGATAATTGGTTCATTATGAAACTGGGACTTCACAATTTTTTTTCTACTGTCAACTAAGGCATAGCATAAGTAGAACTAATCCATGTGGAGAATGACATTAAAATTAGTCATATCTAACTCTATAAGATCAACTGAAGTAACTTTCTGAGACACTATGGCCGGGCAGTTTTTGTATACCCATCTTTCTATAATAGACTTAGCCACAGGGATAGACACAAAAAAAATAGCTCTACTAATGTTTTGGGACTGACACCAAAGTCTACAGATAAATAAAGAATCACAAAAGGAAGTGGAGCTTTGGGGTCTAACAATGCATATCCACAAAGATTGAAAACTTACAATGTACCCGTAACCACATTAGGAAAACTTTCTTGATCATGAATAGCCTTGAGAGAATGCAGTCTATTCTAGCACTACACACTAGTGGCACTGGAGGTAGCACCCTAATGAGTATGGTGATTAGTTGGAGCAGATTAAAAATTTAACTGTACTTGTTGGCACAGATCATTTTCATTATAAGCAATTATTAGACGCTGCTTGATCTTGTAGCCTAGCTTACCATACCCTAATCACACATCATTGACTACTTGGCATTCACCCTGATGATTACTACCACACTTTCTATAGATTAGATTGGTCTGACCACTGTTTACACTATCCTGGGTGTTAGAGGCTAGCGTTCTATCCATAATGTCCTTCTTAAACTTAGGCACTGGCACACAGGTTGAAGATGGGGCTGGAGCTATAAATTTTTTCTGAATTGAGAATAATTATTAACTTTTGACTTTATCTATGAGAAGTTAAAGCTACCTATTCATGTCCTCTTATTCTCTTCCTTCTTCTTAATCTTTTCCTCCTCAATCTGTTGAGCATGAACCATAAGCCTAGAAAGGCCGATATCCTTAATCAACATAACATTCCTACACAACTTGACCATACTATCGATACACTAAATACAAACTTACTCATCCGAGACCTAGAGTCAGCCACCATAGTAGGAGCATACCTCGCTAACTGAGTGAACTTGAGCAAGTACTTATTTATACTCATGATACCTTACATTAAGTTTATAAGCTCATGAACCTTAGCTTCCCTTAGCTCTAGTAAAAAGAACTGGAATAAGCAAGACGTGGAAAACTCTAACCACAAAAAAGGCCCTGTATCAACACCCTTGTTTTCCTTCTACTATTTGCAACAGATACACAAGTAAGTCTGCATTCTCACTAGAAGTGACACCCTTGATATCTATCACTTTCTACATAGAATCAAAAAAATCTTATGAATTCTCCTTAGAGTTAGATCCAAAACACAAAGGGGGATCCAAAAAAAAGAGGATTCATTCGAGTAAAATCTTGGATTGTAGCAGCAGTTGTATTTAAAATTGGATTGGCTGGAGCAGTAGCCTACTAGTTGTTCTAGGCAGCTACAGAGTCAGCTAAGGCTGTGAAAGAGGCCCTAAACTCAACGTGAGAAATATGTTCATTAAGGGCATCATCCTCATCAAGTGATGTGGTTTGAACCCCGAATATAATAGAGCTCATTATCTTTCCCAAGACATGGATATTAAAAGAAAGGAAATTTTCCAAAAACATCTCATAGTATCTTCCCCAAAAGTCTGGCATGCTTCATACCTATGCACAAGACACTACTCAATGTGTCTTCTAGACTCCTTAGGACACTTTAAAACCTTAGGCTCTGATTCTAAGCTTTGTTATGACCAGATACTATCTTTGGTCGCTCGAGTCATGACATAGTTGTTAAGGCAACAAGTGAACCCAAGCTAACCCATGTATTTGTACTTGTTGAGAGCACTCAATAAAATTGATACTGATAATAACATGTGCAAAAGATAAACTGATGAAATATGATAAAAAAATTTAATACTTGTATAAATATAAATAATATGCTTGAAAGACAACTAATAATATCTGAAAGATAAACTAACTATCTGAACATCTAGTCGGAACATTTGAAAGTCTTTATCATGAGGGTTTGATGGGATAGACCCCAAATAACTCCAACTCAAAGACATAAATATAACTGTTGTAAATGATTGAAATAAAAGATATCATCTTCGGTGGATAAGGACCTACTATTGCAGCTGTTGGGAGGATGCTAACCAATCTAAGGATGCTCAGTGAACTGAACATCTGAACCTATGTTATAAGACAACATACCACAATGAAATATATGCAATCAGTACTTTGAATGTACTAGTATCTGAGGCAAGGACTACTAGAATTCATGTTAAATCTGAACATGGATGTATGAATATCTTAAACCAAGAATATAAGACCAAGTATAGTATATACTAACATGAATTAAATTATAAAATAAGTATTATTTGAATAATTAAAAGAATCTATTAAATTGACTAAATAAATACTAAAATATGTCAACTAGGTGAAGCAAACCTTAACTGAGTTAAGCTAAGTACTAACTAAAATTATGAGAGCTACCATGTAACTGACATAAACTATGTGATCTATCATGGAGTCCAACATCTGACCCACGATAAAGAGGGTTATTCTATCCTTTCGATTAGAGTAGAACTTTAATTAGAGTGATTACTAAACTGAGTCCATATTGGGCAAGGGGAAACACTTTCTGGCGAGGCCTCTAAACCTATGGGGGCACGTATTTTTTGAGAAGTAGGATATGATGATCCCACACTTCCCTTTCGGTGCTATATCCTACCCTCAACTGAATAACACTGTTGCTATTATTGGCTTAACATGATATGGTACTGTACTTATAAGTGCTCAACATGAACTTGGTAGTCTGAATTTATTAATAAAATCATGGTCTGACTGACTTATAACTTGGAAAGTCTAAAACATTTAGGAATGACATAGGTATCGGGTTTTCATATCCTGCTAGCACTAAGTAATTACAAAATTCAATAATAATGCTTAAAACAATGTTGTCAAGTCATAATATAAGAACCCAAAACATAAGACATTTCAGTAACTGAGAGAAATACATGAATTTGAATATAGGGATGATTCAAACTTAAAATAATAACAATTCCATAGGGTTTAATTCATAACTTTATAAGTTAACATGAAATTAATGTAATATGACATGGAAATTGAAATTTGAAAGCAGAGATAGCTTAGTTCACATGGGAACACATGTTAGCATAACTTAAACTCGCATTATTAAAAAATACATGGATTAAATTCATGAGTTACATAGATAATTTTATAAAATAGGATAAAATTTATAATTTAAAAAAAAAAGTGTTTTGGGGATCAATAGGTGGAAGGAATACCATTGATGAATACCCCACATACCTAAAGTTAAAGCTTTAGGAAAATCCTTTATATTGATCCTGTTCTTGAGAAACCTAAATTATTTGAGTAAGAAGAGAAAATTATCCCTCCTTACTTTCTTTGGTGAAATTAAGGATTATATCATGATTTGGGGCTTTTGAGATCTTTTATACCACTATTTGTGAAGCCAAAATGACATGGGTTTAGCTTTTAAGAGAGTGGGAAAATACATAAAGTCCCTTAGAAAAACATGTAGGAAAACATACCCCGAGTCATTAGGACTGAGCTTCCAACTCGTAATGACTTGTTATAACTCTTGGTTTAACTTATAGCTTGGGATTCTAGTATTCTAGGTACTTTCTATTTTGAATATGACTTTCCACCTAACTACTCGTCATGACTGATTACAAGTCATAAGATAGAGTTGTAGTTAAAAGTTATGGCCTTGGGTTGCATACTAGTCAGGTTACGAGTCTATGCAAAAACTTGTAAGGTCTGATTACATGTCATATGTTTGACTTATAACCACTGGAGAGTATTCTTGGCTTCACACATTGATGTGACTATGAGTCCCTCCATATAACTTATAGGCACTAATTAGGAGTTGTTTTGAAATATCATAGTCACTGGGTTCAAGGAAAAGGGATTTAGTGTAGTTGTTATGACTTACTCTTGATGATTCATCATGAGTGGTAACGATTCATTACCTTGAGTCATAACCATGCCAGTCCTTCCAAGCTCTCAAGTAAGAATTTCTACTACTTCTTCCCATTGCCTCAGAATGATATAAGGCTTGATAGATTGGAAAGCTAACTCTATGGGCTATTTCATAGGAGGTTTCGAACATGAAAACTTAGGGTATTACAACATGCAAACCTTAGGACCTATATTCGGATGCCTTAGTTTAGGTTGGATAGTTACTTACCATAGGTTGGGTTCCTTGAGGCTTTGTATCTAGTGTACCATTTTATAAAAGCAGTCTACCCTTGGATAGAACCCTTTCTATACCAAAATAAACATGGGGTACTTAGGATTTTTACCAATAAATTATTTTATTTGGAAAATGTGTTTTATGGTTGACTCACCATACTTATTATGTTGCAAATTCTTTGTATATTAGAATCCTAGCCATAAATATGATGTTTAATTTAGAAATGGGTTAGAGTAACACTTTTTAGGAATTTGAGTTTTAAAAGAGAAAAATTGATTACTTTTAGTCCTTGTTCGATCCCAGGAATATGGCACTATTGGTTACTATTCAGAAGTCCCATTTTAATTCTTGACAGGGTATATAGTTTGAGTCCCTCATGGAACCTGCCTCTATGAGCCTTATGTGTCGAAGGGGATATATGTTGATGATAGGAATGGTTTATGTTTGATATCATATCTTGTGGAATATTTTAATACTTATTTATCCAATGGCATGATTATATTTATCATGGTTTATATTTTGTGGATCCATCATGCTTATGGTAAGCGGTCGAGTTTTATTGACTGTTGTATGTATCTACTAGCTTATAGAGGTCTAATTAGATTTTAGCTAGACTATTATTCTTATTTTTATGACTTATTTATGTACATCTTTTTTATTGTCTAGTTTTACATGTTACCTCTTTTCTAACCTTTTGTCTTATCTTACCTCGATATTTTGACTTTATTGTACTTATATCTTAATTGAGCTAGTTAGTCTATTATCCCTACTGAGTATCGTGCATTTTAATATTCATACTATATAATTTTTCATCTTTTTTCCCTGATGCATATTCTAGAAAGACTCGTCCTTGTTGACGTCTGCGGAGCTTCTAACCGAAGTTAAACGGTTAGCTTTAACACTAGTCTTGTTTATACTTTAGGAGACTATATATATATATTGTACCTATCTTAGTACTCCATATGTTGTAGTAGCTCTTGTATTGACTTATACCTAGTTCTAAGGGATTTATTTTGGTATATTTTCTTATTTCCTCTCCATATATCAATGCATGTTAATTTATTACTTATTTTGGCCATTATTTTTGTATTGTTCCCATTTAATCTCCTTTTCTTATAATTTAGATGCTTGATGTTTCAAGCTATGGGTTTGGAATACCTACCTATGGGGTTATGGTTTGTGCTATCGTGAATGAAGTTTTTGAATTGTGATAATTATTTTATCAAAATAACACAAATTTAACATCCTTTTATTTTTTCAAATCTGCACTTTACTCATGCATTAATAGGGGTCTGCATTGGTTGGTTTGATTTATTTGTTTTTAGTTTTTAAATATAGTGACCAATAAGATACTTTTTATTGGTTTTCAATTTATCAGTGTTTGATTCTTAACTGTAACACCCCATATTTTTTAGCTAGACTTTAAGGAGTCATTCCTATATGTGTGAACTTTAATCCCATGATTTGTATGTTAATACATATGTCATAATCTTTATCCTAGTGTGTGAAGTGCTCTCAAACTATAAAATGTTCATGGGAATCATTTAGAGCGAAGTTGAGCTAAGAGCCTTTGATTCGTTTAAGTTTGGTATTTGATTCTACAAGTGTATACTTTCAACGTGTATCATATTTTAAGTACTAAGAATTTTGCATCTCAAGACCCACCAAATTGTAGATAATTGAGTCAGCTTTCCAATGATACATATTTTTTCTTAATCCGATACCTGAGAGAAAAGTTATAGCCATTTTCATGAGAGGCAGTGGGTGAATGATAAGATTGCTGCCCGGGATATTGCTTTAGGATATAGAGGGTGCCATGGGCTCTACTCCTACGGACTAAAGGTGGCACCACCTGGTCCATTCCCACACTATTTTCATCTCTATAAGGATCAAGGGTCACTTTGGTCCTTTCCCCTTAACCCCAAACATCGAAGAGATGATTTATTGCATCTAAAAGGGCATTATTTGCCCATCTTCCTAAAAAATCACTCATGTAAAAACCCTTTTTTCCCCCTTGAGCAAAGATCAAGGTTTTCTCTCTCGAACATAAAGAATTCAAGCTTCAATTTCAAGATTTCTTTAAGAAATCTAAGAGTTCAGACTTCCAAGTTCACTGATTCTTAAAGAAATATCAAGAATAGAGTTTCTTTCACAAGTTCATCATTCAAGTTCCAAGATTCAATATTTCTTCACAATTCAAGAAAATTAAGGTATGTAAGGTTAGAACAAGGGTATCCTTTCACCTTTGTGCCCAAATTGAATAATTTTAAGATTTTATATAATTCTTTTGAAGTAGGATTCATAAACAAGTATGCATATTCTTAAAGCATGTGATTTTCTTGTGATTAAAAGCTTTATGTACATCAAAAAGTGTTGATGTTTATGTTTTTAATTACAAGATTTATATTATGAATGAGAATGGACTATCTTGACTTATTATTGATTGAAGTATTTCAAGATTGTTATTGAGCATGAATTTTTCTTATGAATTGACATGAGTTTAACCATGGGTTTTATAACATAAATTTTAATATTGAGACTTCAAGAAGATTATGATTTTATGTATTCTTTGTTAAGATTACTGTAAGGTTTTAAGAAAGAATTGATCTTTTGATCCTAAGCGAAGATAAGGAATCCATATTATTCATAAGGTTACAATTTAAAGAAAAGAGAAGAATAACTGGTTTTCATTATAAACCTTTGTGCTATTTTAAAGTGGATTTCTTAATGTCTGAGCATATAAGTAAGGGAGTAGTATTAGCACTGAGTTGGGTATAATTCCAAGGTCGTATGGCCCAGAACTATGAGCCATCGTAGGTTTAAAGTCCCAATATGGGTTAAGTATAATGATCACTTAAGTTAAGATCCTATTCCTATGGAAAGGGTAGGACATCTTTCCCCAGAGTGAGCTCTTCCATCCATGGATAAGATGCTAGACTCTATGATAGCTCATATAGTGTATGTCAGTTAGAAGAACCTCCCTACGAAAGAATAAAGTAAAGCTTTTTGAACTAAGTTTTATGGCTCACAAAGATTATCATTATACTTTATTACTCAAGTTTCTGATCTTACAACTTTTGTTTTATTCAAGCCCAAGGTGAGAAATTTACACTTAGCATGCATTCTTTACATATTTATATGAACATCGAGTTATTATTTTTATTTATGGATTCACCCCATATTCTCAGTACATCCAAAAGTACTGATCCATATATATGTCTATACTCTACATTATCTCATAAATTCAGTACAAGTTGTAATGCGTACATCATAATCAGATAGTTTGCAGCTTTCAGTCAGCAGCTGATGAGTCCTTTTGATTCATGGGCTCAAGTCAATCATAGTTCGAGTAGTATTTTTTTTCTTTATTTAATCATATTGATTCATGATAGCTAGGGGTCATGTCCCGGCTACCTATAGTCATACTAGTAAAGGCATCATAGATTGTTAGTAGAGTTGATGTATTTGATTTCAGTTTTGTATTGTATATCCATGGTTGTATTCATTTTAATAGTCTTGTTTTGAAGATGTTCATCTAAAGACTTTTCTTCCACTTATTACTTCATGTTTTATGTATTTTATTTAGTTGCTCACGAGTTATTCCTGTACAAGAATTATGTTGGGATCACTTGTGGTCCTAAGTACCGTGTCACATCCCAAGGGCAGTCTCGGGGTGTTATAAACATGGTATAAGAGCATAGAGTTCAAGTGTCCTAGGGTGTCTGTAAATTTATGTCTAGTAGAGTCTTGCAGAATTGTAAGGAGATGTTTATACTTTTCTTTGAGAGGCTATAGGGCAATTAAGAAACATTTCCCTTGTTCATGCTCTAGGAAGTTTTGTAAATTTGTTTCTCTCAGAAACTTTTGTCAGTTTATGGGTTACTTCATAATCCTTCATTTATGACTTATTCTTTAGATAACATGATTAGTAAGTTCCAATTCCTCCCAAGATGATGCCCTCAAATTTTCTATCTATAACTTTAAAAGTCACACAAGGGGCTTGAGATGAGCTTACTAGTGTGTTATAAGTTCCTCCTACTGAAAGTGATGTCCTCATCCATATGAGTTTTTTTTATTTAATATAGTGTAAGATATATATTTATATTCCTCATTAACCCTTCAATATCGATTGTGCTCATAAAAGAGATAGTATGAACCTAGATTGTTAAATAATTTTTGCATTCGAGGGATATTACAATTGGAGTGTTATGATTCAAAAGTAGTAGAACCATCTTATTGTTAAAAGTATGGGGATAGACGTGTAGTGATAATAAAGGTGGTGATGACAATTGATTGAATGTATATAGATGAACTTTTACGTACGATCAAGTTAGTAGTGAGGTGATATTTCTTGGTGTGTTAGTTTAGGGATAATAATGGTGGTACGGGTTTCTTAGTGAAAGGTAGAGAAGGAGTTATTAGTTAAGGTGAAATGTTGTTTGGTTGATGTAAGAAAGAAGTTATTGATGGTATTTATTATGATAGAAAGGTATAGGATATTAATGAAGTATTTGGTGGTAGAGTATTATTGATTTAGGCTTCCCTTGAGGTTGTAAGAAGGTGTTTAGCTGAAACTTAAAGAGCTATGAAAGTAGTCTAGGTGTATAGATGGGTAAATAGTCATAATGTGTAGAAGGAGGATATGCTAATGGATTTTAATAAGGTATACCATAGGATTATGATCAATTATTGTTATTATGAAATTCTAGTGGACTAGTGTTTCTCGAAGTTTTGACATGTATGAATGGTTTCTGAAGTTGTGGTTAATCATGGGTAGCACTAAACAATCAGTTTGAATAGTGGATGATCATAAAGGTGGAAATAATGATTGATTGGTTAATGATTCTAGTTATATGGAAGTTATTTGGTAGGCTTGAACAGTGTATGCAAGAGTTTAAGTTCATTTATTTGTAATTAAGTATGATGTTGTATTTATGATATAGAGGTGTGCCCAAGGTGATATAGTGTAACACCCCGAATCTGACACCTAAAATGCTACACGGTGCTCATAACCCCAAAGGACCACAGGCTAACCCATGACTAATATCTGTAATTGAGCACTGAATAATATACTATAAATATGCAGAATATAAGCTGTAAGTCCATAAAGTTCAAAACTGAACTAGTACTGAGTATAAAACAGTATTTGTAGTGGGGTATAACAATAACCAAAATAAGATAAACTGTCTGAAACATGTTGTATTCTGAAAGCCTCTAAACTGTTTGAAAACTGTTAAGTTGATGGGACATGTGCCCAACTAACTCTGAACTACTGAAATAATAAAGTAATAAAATAATCATACTATCCTCGAATGATGTGGACTTACTGTTAGTTCGGCTGCTGAACATCTGATATACTAAGGATGCTCGGGAGGTCCTTCTTCTAAACCTATGGTATAAATCACCATAGCGCAATTGTGTTAGTACAATTGAATATACTGGTATACAATTAATGTAGGCTGAATGCATGGGGTTCATATGCATGAACAATACTAACAGACCAAATAACATAAATGTGAGAATATATGTAAGTATACGTAAACAATAACTGAGATCACACTGTCACTGGGTACTGAATTCTTAGTACTGAGTTGCAAGCATCTGAGTTTACTGGTGTGGATAACTGAGTCTACTGAATATACAGGGACTGATGTTTGTTTTACAAATAAAGGACTAACTATTTTTGATAGTTCTGATTATGAAGAACTAGTCTGATTGACTATTTCTGATAGTCCTGAAACTGTAGAACTGAACTGAGTTCTATTACTGAGACAAGATCTAAATCTAAGTCTATGGGAAGTAGTCATTTAACTTACATGCACCAAAGAAGCTATTATAGATGAGTTGGGATCCAATCTATAATCTTAATGGGAGGGGTGTCAATACTGCGCCACTGGTAAGGACAAGCAGTGAGTGACCCTCATCCGGCAGGGTCCCAATAATAGATCGATGGGACCCTTATTAGACAGTGTTAATCCACCTAATCAACCATTAACTGATAGTGCTGATGTCTCAACCTATGATGGCTACATAGTTTTGGAATGCAAGGAACTTTTAAGAATCACACCCTCATCTGGCAGTGTGTGTTCCCCATTCTTGGTTCACTCAGTGCTGAATCCTACTCTTATCTGAATAGACAGATTAACTAAACTAAACTGAAATGAATTGAGTTCATTGAGTTTCTTTGACTAACAGAATACTACTGAGATCTGATGACTGACCGAGAGTACTGAGATTACTGGATTGATACTTAATTTATTGGATTTTCCTGAGTCACATGACTGACTGAGTTCCACTGATCATGGGTTGACTGTGAGTATCGTAGGAAACAGCTACTGGCTCTAGGCACATAACTAAATTTTCTGGTACAAGTACCCCTAGGACTCGATAGCATGAAATTGACAAGACTATACACTTCTTGAACACATGACCAATATCAACAATTCATCATACAATAAGTTGGAGATTTCATGAAGCACATGGTTATCATAATCTTGTACATGGTAGTATTGCATATACTCAATGTCATAATTTCATACTCTAACATCATGAGCATTCCAACAACCATCTACAATGCACATCAATAGCATAGGAGTTATTTGAACATAAGGGTAAAACATGTATTTATCGTTTGGGGCACAATTAAGATATAATGCATAATTTTTATTCTCTTAGGAATTTTATCAAACACCTTACATGCACCACTAAGGGCATAGTCAAAATCATCAAATTAACACACCATAACCAACTAAGTTCATAGTTTTCAACTTGTATGCTAGCATAGTTTCATAATACAAATAAAGATTCCAACTTGGGAAATCGTACAACAACAACCACATGAACATAATCAACCCATAACATGAATATCAGAATTCATAGTTTAAAACTTGATACTTGGGCTTCATGGATTAAAGGAATCCATGAATGAACACTATGCATACCTTAGTTCTTGATTATACGAAGATTGACAGAGAGATTCTTGAATTTGAGTATTCAATTTGAATCCTTAATTGAAACCCCTAACTTGTTCTTGAGAGAAACTTGAGAGAGACACTATATTTTTGTTGAATTAGGGCTAAATCCCGTGTTTTAGACTTATATAGGGGTGGGAAATTGACCCTTTTGACCTTAAAAATGCGGACATTTAATGACTGAAATTGGGCATCGATGCTATTATCGATACGGTGCATCGATGGCATCGATGTGATAGTCAAATCATCACACCATGATCATATTGAGTCTTAGTACTTTTACCCTGGAAACCTGAAACAATTATCAACCAACGCTATTGGTGATGTGGCATGCCAAGATTGCATTAGTCCCCTATTTTGGGCTTTCAAACGTGGTCTAAACATGATCCAAAAATCCAAAACTTGTCTGGGACCACCTATGGACCTCTTTGATCATGAATTAAAAAAAATATGAACCATTAAAGGATGTTAAGGTGGCAAAATGAGATTGCCAACTTTCGAAGGCCAATAATAGTCTAAGTTTGGGAAATTAGTTAGAACCTTCTAAGTTTGGGATCCAAACCCCCCTTAAAAATACTAAATAGACCAAATTAATCTTAGGATTTTGTGGGGTCTTACAATATGGAGCCCTTGTGAACATTCTTCCCCGAATAAGACTGACTGAGAGAGGAGAAATGATAGACCAAAGTACATATAGGATATGAATAACTGAAATATATTTACACGACTGACATGATTGATAAACTGAATGTATCATACTGAATATGCATATCTGATGCATGAGTACTGGTTCATGAATGCTTGATCGAAATTTTTGATAAGTTGAGCTTCTCACAATGCAAATGCATATTTGGTGCATGATTATATAACTAAACTGAGACATGAATGCATGACTGAATATGCAATGGTATTTAATACCAAGCTTGTGATGTGAATCTGAACATCGAACTGAATATCGAGTTTGTAACTGAAACCTGAACATAAAACTGAAGGACTTCACGGAAGACTATTACCTTAAATTAAAAAAAAATATTGGTGAGTCTGAGATTAATTACTAAGTACGCATGAGCAGAAACATGAGAACGTAACTGAGTATGGAATATGACACTTGAGCTAGATATCGTGATCTGAGTTGAGCACCTTGAATACGTGACTTACGGTTGTGGTCGGAGTTTTGAGGGCGAACTTACGAGTATCCCTTATCCAAAACTTGACTCATTATGAGAAGAGAGAGTGAATGTTTAAGTCATTGATGTTCGGGAAATTATCATATATCTCCCCCTTGGGAACTATGTCCCCTGAAGAATACTAAGCTGACTTTATTGAGATATTAAGGAAAACTGAGGCGATGCACGAGGAACCTACGGATTGAATTGTGAATGAATACCTAGAATTTGAACCTAAGGCATGATCATGAACCAAGTTGAACATGCCACTACCTAGTTGGTCTATCTTAGAATAGTCACATTCATAAGATTCTAAATAATGCGATTAGATGGAAAGATAGGGAAATGACACCATCCGAACTTTTCCATCTGACTGCTAAAGTGACTTACCGACTTTATGGACTAAAACATACTGAAAACTTATACCCGATCGAAGCATTTCTATGACATTCTTTGTAAAGAGTTCTAGTGACAGTAGGGAGAAAATGAATCTTGGTCTGGCCAGAGCAGGACATCATAATAGGAGATTACTACGTGGCTGGGATTCTTGTATTAGGAGACAAGGCTGATGAAACATCATCTAAGATAAAGTGACTAAGCCTTATGCACTGCAATTGAGAATACTAAAAATATTCACATGGGTGCTAAGCACAAATGCATAAATATACTAACTTATCTAATTAACTAAAAAACTCATGTTGGTAACCGTAACTAAGACTGTAACTGAGATTGAATGCTGGTTTTCTATATCTGAGGTTTAGACTAGTACGGGAGTGTAATACCCCAAAAGTTTAGACATTTTTAGGATCATTCTTCGAACTCATGAGTAATAAATTTTAGTGATTTTGTAGTGCTATGATCAAGGTTGATGAATATTAAGGCCTCAAAAGTGTACTAGCTATTAGACGAATCAAAACATTTCATTACACATTGAATTCTTAAGAAGGAAATTGGTATAGTTAACTTCATACAAGCATATCTCTCTTTATGCTATGAATTTCTGAGCTCATGACCCACCAACAGATAGATAATTTAATTATTTTTTGAACAATACCAATTTCTCCTAAATCCAATATCGGAGAAAGGGGTTATGCATACTTTACTCCAGCATGTCAGGCTGGGAAATTGACTGACGACATTCATGATAAGCTGTCACAAGCGTGATGACTTATCACCAATGTCGTCATCCCTGGGCAGATTTCCACCGCCAGTGATGACATTTTATGGTAAGTCGTCATGCCCGTGATGGCCTATCACCGATGTCGTCAACCTTAACCAGAAAATCAAGATTTCATCTTTTTGTGATGACATTTCGTGATGACTTATCACCATCTTGACGACTTGTCATGAATGTCGTCAGCTATTTTATTTCCAGCAATTGAGGGACATTTTTTCAAGGGTATTTTAGTCTTTTCCTTCACTTCTTAGTACTTATAACCCTCAAGAAGCATAGTATCTTCCATTCTCTTTAGTTAAACATCTCAAAAAAATCTCTCTCATACACTCTCAACCACAAGATTAGGGTTTTCTCTCAAGATCATCTCCAAAAAAACAAGAATATTCTCACCTAAAGGGGTTAAACCCTAGTCAATAAAAATCAAGAGCAATACTAAGGATTTCTTTAAGAACCTACAGAAACATTAGATCTCTTTCAAGATTCAATCACTAAGGTATGCGTAGTGTTCATCCATGGATCCCTTTCATCCATGGAGCTCAAGAATCATGTTTTAAATTATAAATTGTGATTTCCTTGTTGTGTTATGACTATATTCATGTTGATTATTCTTATTTGGATTCAAGGTTGTATTTTGATGAGTTTTTCATGAAGCATGTGATTAGGCTGGTTGAAACCCATGAATTTTGGATGGATTAAGATTGTCAAATTGATAAGTACACCTATGCCCAAAGTTGTGCATGTATGGTGTTTGATAAAATGCTAAGAATGATAGAATCCATGTTTCTATGACTTAATAGTTCTTAATGACAAGCCCATTTTCTATTCTTTCTGACTCCATATGAACTCCATGTTATTTTTGTGTTTTATTGTTATGATATGGAATGAGCATGATATTAAAGCAACACGAGTATATACATATTATGTGCATCCCTTTCCATGTATAAGATGTTTAGAACCAAGTGTAGTATAAAATTCCTTACTTATGATATTGTGAATTTTGGACTCTATTCTTCTAATCAAGTCAGTCATATGTGTCAGTTTCCGTCCATCGAGTCCTGGGGGTACTTGTACCTAAAAAATATAGCTGTGTTCCTAGATCCATGTCATGTTATCATAATACTCTTAGTCAAGACATGATATATAGAACTTAGATAGTCATGTGACTCAGGAAATCTCAAAAATCTCATGATCTCAATTAATTCTCACATAATAGTACTATTTCATCAGTCAACAAAAGTCATTTACTCAGTTTATTTACGTTTAGTTAATCATGTTCAATCTCTTCAGATGGTAGTAGAAGTTAGCACCGAGTGAATCTAAGGATGGGAAATCACCTGCCAGATAAGGGTGTGATTCTTAGCAGTCAGCCTTGTGTTCTAAAACTACGTAGCCAGCATAGGTTGAAACATCTTAACCTGTTAGATTAGGGTGGATGAGGTGATTTGACCTGTTAAAATAGGTTCCCACCATTCTCACTAGAGTAACCTGCCAAATAAGGATCACTCACAGTTGCCCTTACTAATGACGCGGTATTGACACCCTTTCAATCAGGGCACAGATTGGACCCCAACTCAGCTATTATAGCGTATTTGGAGCATGTCGATTAAAAAACTACCTCACACAATTTTTGTCTCATCCTCAGTAAAAGAACTCAAATAGTTCTTCAGATTTCAGTATACCAAGACAGTCAAATATAGTTAATTCAATTACAGTAGGAACTCAGGTAGTTCCATCAGATTCAGGATTGTCAGACACAGTCATCTATGTTATCTGAATTCCCAGTATTAGTTATGTTAGATATTAAAAAACCATGAATTATTGTATAGATAAAGATATAACCTAATCATGATCTCAATTACTATGTATGCATGATTGCACTCTGACATTCATAGTAGTCATTCAGTCAACACTACTCATGCATGTAAGCCCTTTTACATATAGCCTACGTCACTCATATACTCAGTACTTTTAGTTTTACTAACGCATTTGCACTACGGTGCTTTCTTTATATTATACCATAGGTTCAGAGCCACGAGTTCTAGATCAGCAGTAGCAGTCGCATTTTAGTACACAGAGTTGCAGTGAATCCTCTTCATTCGAGGATGATATGATTTGACTTTATTTATTTCCTTCGGTTATGTTTCAGTTTATGGAGTTAGTTGGAGATATGTTCCATCAACTCCTTACTCAGACAGTATTTAGAGGCTTTCAAATTTAGTTCAGATTTGTTTCAGACTTTAGTTGTTTTGGGCATTTTTTACCCCAAATGGATGTTATGATTTGTCTGATATTTTATTCAGTTGAACCTTATGGCCTATTTTTCATGTTTTCCATATTTTATATGTATATTTTGTAGTGTACTAGTACAGATATTAGTCATAGGTTAGCTTGTGGTCCTTTAGGGTCATAAGCACTTGTAGAATTCTGGCTCAGAAAATTAAGGTGTTACAAATTGGTATCAAAGCCTAAGGTCCAATAGAGTCCTAGGAAGTCTGAAAGCCGCATTTAGTAGATTCTTGTTCATGGGTGTGTTGCACACCACATTTATGTGCAAGAGGCTATGAGATGTTTTAAGAATAGTTTCCGCTTTTTCAGTATTCATGTCATGCCAGTGAGCATAATCACTAGTTAGTCTCTCAGTCTAATCTACTTTTTTTTTTTCAGAACATGCCTCCTAAGAGAATAAATTAGTCAGCCCCTCATCCCGAAAAAGCTTTGGGTGATCATGTTTCTTTTGTTGAGTTCAGGATTGCATTTACCACTCTTTCTTAGTCTGTGGCTACCCAAAATGAATGACCACCAACTATTTCATCCAATCCAATGGCCAAACAACCGCAGATATGATTCGGGACTTAACCCAAAAGAACCCTCAACTTTTCTTCGGGTTTACGTCTGATAAAGACCCCCAGGAATGCATTGACCAAGTCCAGAATTTCATAGATATCAAGGGAGTTACTTGTTGTAAGAGTGCCAAGTTAGCCACATACCAATTATAGGATATTTATTGTACTTGGTACAAATAATGGAAGTCCAAGAGGTTAGAGGATGCAAGTCCTATAGAGTGGGAGGAATTTGTCACGGCTTTCTTTGATAGATTCTTTCCCCAAGAGTTGAGGGAGGCAAAAGTTCTAGAGTTCATCAACCTCAAGTAGGGAAATATAATGGTTAAAGAGTACTCTCTTAGATTTACTAAGTTAGCCAGATATGCCCCTCATGTGGTTGTAGACAACAGGGCTAAGATGAGCAAGTTTGTGTCAGGGGTGAATGATAGCGTGGTAAATTAGTGTAGGTCTGTGATGCTGAACAATGATATGACTTTAGCCAGGCTCATGACCCATGCTTAGAAAATAGAGGAGAAGAAGATTAGGACTAGGAGAGTCAAAACAAGATAGTAAGGTCAGACAATTTTAATTTTGCTCAACCTAAATTAGAAGGAGGAAACCGTTCGCAGTTTTTTCCTAAGCCAGTAGTTCCAGATCCTTCTTCCACCAGTGACCCAGTGCCAAAATTTAGAGATGGCAACCGAGATCTAGCACCAGGCTCTAAGTCTCGGGGCAGTTTTAGCAGCTCCAAAATTAACCCCCTATGTCAGACTTGTGGTAAGAACCATAAGGGTACCTGTAGAGCTGGTAGCGATGTTTGTTTTAGTTGTGGCAAGCTAGGATATAGGGTTAGAGAGTGTTCATATTTAGGTCTGTATGGTTAGTAGAATCGTGCCATATCCCAGTCCAGTCGCCTAAATTAGCAGGGTGCCACTTCTAGTGCTACTAGTGAGCAACGCCCAAACAGACTCTATACTCTTCAGAACCAACAAGATTAGGAAAATTCTCCTGATATTTTTACTGATATGTTGCAGATTTTCCATGTTCATGTTTATGCTTTGATAGATACAGGTGCATCCTTTTTTTTGTTACTTCTTATATAGCAGGCGATTTTGGAATCAATCCCAAAATTTTAGCAGAGCCCTTTTTAGTCTCTACACTAGTGGGTAAAACTATTATAGCTCGGTGGGTATGCAGAAACTATGCAGTTATGATATTTCAGAAAGCCATGTCAGCAGATTTGGTCGAGTTAGAGATGACTGATTTTGATTTCATTCTCGACATGGATTGGTTTTATTTCTTCTATGCCATAGTCTACTACAGAAATAGGATAGTTTAGTTTCAGTTCCTGAATGAGTCTGTCCTAGAGTGGAAGGGTAACACTTCATCTTTCAGGGGTCAGCTTATTTCCTATGTTCGGGCAAGGAAAATGATATCTAAGGGATGTGTTTATCATCTTGTTCATGTTAAAGACTCTGGTTTTGAATCTCCCAGTCTCAAATCAGTCCCAGTTGTTAATGAGTATTTAGACATATTTCTCGAAGATCTTTTAGGCATTCCTTTTGAAAGGGAAATAGACTTCGGCATTGACCTTATTCCAGATACTCTGCCTATTTTAATTTCGCCATATAGAATGGCACCAGCAGACTTAAAAAACTGAAAGAACAGTTGAAAGATCTCTTAGATAAGGGATTCATTAGACCCAATATTTCCTCATGGGGTGCACCAGTCTTATTCGTGCATAAGAAAGACGATTCTCTCAGGATGTGTATTGATTACTGTCAGCTCAATAAAGTCACGATCAAGAACAAGTATCCTCTTCCTAGGATAGATGAATTGTTTGACCAACTTTAGGGTGCCAATTATTTCTCTAAGATAGACCTCAGATCAAGCTATCATCAGCTTAGATTTAGAGAATGTGATATCCCAAAGACAACTTTTTCTACTTGGTATGGTCACTTCGAGTTTCTAGTCATGTCCTTTGGTCTTACCAATGCCCTATCTGCTTTCATGGACTTGATGAACCGTGTGTTCAAGCAATACTTGGACATATTCATCGTAGTCTTCATAGATGATATCCTGGTCTATTCCTACACAGAGCACAATCATGCAGACCATCTCAGAATTATTCTTCAGACCCTTAGAGATCACTAGCTATTCACCAAATTTAGTAAGTGTGAGTTTTGGCTATGGTTAGTAGCATTCCTTGGACATTTTGATTCCGGTGATAGAATTAGAGTATATCCTCAGAAGACTAAAGTGGGAAGAAACTAGCCTCGCCCTATCTCTTCGTCAGATATCACGAGTTTCTTGGGTTTTGATGGCTATTATAGATGTTTTGTTGAGGGATTTTACTTTATTGCATCCCTTATGTCCATATTGACTCAAAAGAAGGTCAAGTTTCAGTGGTCAGGTTCTTGCAAGAACAGTTTTCAAAAGTTGAAGACTCTGACTCACCTCAGCTCCAGTTTTAGCTCTTCCAGATGGTTTAGATGGGTTCTTAGTGTATTGTGATGCATATAGAGTGGGTCTAGTTTGTGTCCTCATGCATTATGGTAAGGTCATAGCCTACACCTCCAGACAATTAAAACCCAATAAGAAGAATTATTCTACTCATGATCTTGAGGTATTATCTGTATGGAGTTCATGTAGATATCTTCATAGATCATAAGTGTTCAGTATGTCCTTTCCCAGAAAGAGCTTAATCTTCATCAGAGAAGGTGGTTAGAGCTCTTAAAAGATTATGATATGAGTTTCCTTTACCATTTGGGCAAGGCTAACATTATGGTCGACACTTTCAGCAGACTCCTCATGGGTAGTGTTTCTCACATTGAGGATAGCAAAAAGAAGATAGCTCAGGAAATCCATCAGCTTGCCAGACTAAGTGTTTTCTTAGTCAATTCTATAGAGGGTGGTGTATGTGTTTAGAGTAGTTCTGAATCATCTCTAGTTTTTAAGGTGAAAGAAAAGCAAGACAGGGATCCTAGCCTTGACAAGTTAAAAGAGTCAATCAGAGATCAGAAGGTTGAGGTTTTCTCCCAAGGGGGAGATGGTGTCTTTTGTTTTTAGGGTCGTGTCTGTGTTCCAAATGCGGATAACTTGAGGCAGCAGGTTGTTGTAGAGGTACATGGTGTGCGATACTCTATTCATCTAGGGGCTGCTAAGATGTACCATAACTTTTGGGAAATCTATTGGTGGAGTGGGATAAAGAGAGATGTTGTAGATTTTGTAGCTAAGTGCTCAGCATGTCAGTAGGTCAAGATAGAGCATCAAAAGCTTAGTGGTTCCATACAGGAGTTTACTATTCTTACTTGGAAGTGGGAAAAAGTGAACATGGACTTCATGATGGGTTTACTTCGAACTCGTCATCAGCATGATACAGTTTGTGTCATTGTAGATAGGATGACCAAGTCAGGTCATTTCCTTCCAATCCATACCTCTTATTCAGCTGAGAATTATGCCAAACTCTACATTAGGGAGTTGGTCAGATTACACAATGTTCCACTATCTATTATCTCAGACAGAGGTACCCAGTTCATCTCTTACTTTTGGAAAGTTTTCTAAAAGGGTCTTGGTACCCAAGTTTATCTCAGTACAGCTTTTCATCCTGAGACAGATGGTCAAGCAGAAAGGACCATTCAGACTCTAAAAGATATTCTAAGGGCGTGTGCAATTTATTTCAAGGGAAATTAGGATAACCACTTGCCTTTGATTGAGTTTGCATACAACAATAGATATCATTCCAGTATTCAAATGGCTTCATTCAAAGCTCTCTATGGTAGGAGGTGCAGATCTCTAATCGATTGGTTTGAAGTTAGTGAGGCCTCTGTCATAGGGCTTGACTTAGTGTTTGATGCCTTAGAGAAGGTTCAGTTAATCAAAGAAAGACTTTGGGCTGCTCAGAGCTGACAGAAGTCTTATGCAAACATTTGTAGAAAGGATCTAGAATTTGAAGTTGATGATTTTTTCTATATCAAGATCTCTCCTATGAAGGGAGGAAGAGATTCCGCAAGAAGAGAAAGCTCAGTCCCCGATATGTCGGTCCTTTCAAAATTCTCAGTCGCTTGGGCAAGGTAGCTTATGAGCTAAAATTGGCTCCAGATCTAGCTTCAGTTCATCCAGTCTTCCATGTCTTTTTGCTCAAGAAGTGCATAGGTGACCCTTCAGTTGTAGTCCCTACTCAGAGCATGAATATCCAAAACAGCCTCTCTTATAAAGAGATTCCGGTCAAAATTCTAGACTATCAAACTCATAGACTGAGGAATAAAGAATTCCCTCTAGTCAAAGTTATTTAGCAAAACCAGTCCGTTGAGGGAGCTACTTGGGAAGAAAAAGCATATATGCATACCAAGTATCCTCACCTCTTCTCCACTAATTTAGATCAAGGTCAAGGTAATAGTTATTCTTAAGCTTATTTAATTTCATGTTCAGAATTCTATTTATGAATTTGGTACTAAATATCATTGCATTCGGTCATGCATACATGTAATAGTTTAGTCACGTAATCATGCATCACATATGCATTAGTTTAGCTTGTCAGTTAAGCATTAGATATGCATTTTCAGTATGTTTAGATATAATCAGCTTATCATTCAAGTCGGGTCATCATGTTTCAGATATTCCATCCCTTAAGTAAGGCCAGTACATTAGTAATCTCAGCTTAGTCAGTCTCATTCGAGGATGAATGTTCCCAAGGGGGGGATATGGTAATACCCCAAAAGTTTAAACATTTTTAAGATCATGCTTCAAACTCATGAGTAATAAATTTTAGTTCTTTGGTAGTGATATGATAAATGTTGATTCATATTAAGACCTCAAAAGTGTCCTAGCTAATAGACGAATCAAAATATTTCCTTACCGATTGAATTCTTATGAAGGATATTGGTATAGTCAACTTCAAACAGACATATCTCTAGTTATGATATGAATTTCTGAGTTCATGACCCACCAACAGATATATAATTGAATTATCTTTCAAATAATACTAATTTATCCTATATTTGATATCGGAGCAAAAAGTGATGCTCATTTTACTCCAACATGTAAGGCTGGGAAACTGAGTGACGACATTTATGATAAGCTGTCACAAGTGTGATGACTTATCAGCAATAACATCAGCCCTGGGCAGATTTCCACCGCCAGAGATGACATTTTGTGATAAGTCATCACTCTCATGATGGCCTATCACTAATGTCGTCAACCTTAACCAGAAAATTAAGATTTTACCTTTTTGTGATGACATTTCATGACGACTTATCACCAGCTTGATGACTTATCATGAATGTCTTTAGCTATTTTTTTTCAAAAATTGAGGGATGTTTTTGCAAGGGTATTTTTGTCTTTTTCTTCACTTTCCACGGCTTATAACCCTCAAGGAGTGTATTATCTTCCATTCTCTTTAGTTAAATATCTCAAAAAAAGCTCTCTCATACACTCACAACCACAAGATAGGGTTTTATCTCAAGATCATCTCCTCAAGAATAAGAACATTCTCTCCCAAAGAGGTTAAACCCCAGTCAATAAAAATCAAGAGAAAGCCTAAGTATTTCTTCAAGAACCTTTAAAAAAATTAGATCTCTTTTAAGATTCAATAACTAAGGTCTGCGTAGTGTTCATCCATAGAGCACAAGAATCATGTTTTAAATTATAAATTGTGATTTCCTTGTTGTGTTATGACTATATTCATGTTGATGATTGTTGTTTGGATTCAAGGTTGTATCTTGATGTGTTTTTCATGATGCATGTGATTAGGTTAGTTGAAACCCATGAATTTTGGATGGATTAAGATTGTCAAATTGATAAGTACACCTATGCCCAAAGTTATGCATGTAAGGCGCTTGATAAAATTCTAAAATAATAGAATCCATGTTTTTGTTACTTAATAGTGCTTAAATGACAAGCCCATGTTCTATTCTTTATGACTCTACATGACCTCCATGTCATTGTTGTGTATTATTGTTGTGATACGGAATGAGCATGATATTGAAGCAACATGAGTATATACATGTTGTGCTCATCCCATTCCATGTATAAGATGTTGGGAACCAAGTGTAGTATGAAATCCCCTACTATGATATTATGAATTGTGGACTCTATTCTTATGATCAAGTCAGTGATGTGTGTCAGTTTCCTTCCATCGAGTCCTGGGGGTACTTATACCCAAAAACTATAGTTGTGTGCCTAGAGCCATGTCATGTTATCATGATACTCTCAGTCAAGCCATGATCTAAAGAAATCAGACAGTTATGTGACTCAAGAAATCTCAAAAATTCATGAGCTCAGTTAATTCTAAGATAATAGTACTATTTCATCAGTTAACAGAAGTCAGTTACTCAGTCCATGTACAGTCAGTTAATCATGTTCAATATCTTCAGATGGGAGTAGAAGTTAGTACCGAGTGAACCCAAGGATTGGAACTCACCTACCAGATAAGGGTATGATTCTTAACAGTCATCCTTGTATTCAAGAACAACATAGCCAGTGTAGGTTGAAATATATTAACTTGTTAGATTAGGGATAATGAGGTAATTTGACCTGTTAGACTAGGGTCCCACTATTCTCATTTAAGTAACTTGCCAGATAAGGGTCACTTATAGCTGTCCTTACCAGTAGCGCGGCATTGACACCCTTCCAATTAGGGCACAGATTGGAAACCAAGTCAGCTATTATAGCACATTTAGGGCATGTTGGTTAACAACTACCTCCTACAATTTTAGTCTCAGTCTTAGTAAAAGAACTCAGATAGTTCTTCAAATTTAAGTATACCAAGACTGTCAGATATAGTCAATTTAATCACAGTATGGAATTCAGGTAGTTCCATCAGATTCAGGACTGTCAGACACAATCATCCATGTTATCTGAAATCCTAGTATTAGTCATGTTAGATATCAATAAACCATGTATTAGTGTACAGATCTAGATATCATGTATTCATGATCTTAGTTACTATGTATGCATGTTTGCACTCTCACGTTCATATTAGTCATTTAGCTAGTACTACTCATGCATGTATGCCTTTTTGCATATATCCTACCTCACTCGTATACTCAATACTTTTAGTTGTACTGATGCATTTGCGCTATGGTGCTTTCTTTTATGTTACACCATAGGTTCAGAGCCATGAGTTCCAAATCAGTAGTAGCAGTCGCATTTCAAAACACAGAGTTGCATGAGTCCTTTTTATTTGAGGATGATATGATTTGACTTTCAGTTTACAGAGTTAGTTGGAGACATGATCCTTCAAATCCTTACTCAGACAGTATTTAGAGGCTTTCAGATTTAGTTTAGATTTGTTTTAGAATTTATTTGTTTTAGGTATTTGTTACCCCATATAGATGTTATGATTTGTTAGATATTTTATTCAGTTGAACCTTATGGCCTATTGATCATGTTTTCTGCATTTTACATGTATATTATGCAGTGTACAAGTACAGATATTATTCATGGGTTAGCTTGTGGTCCTTTGGGGTCATAAGCACTGTGTAGCATTTTAGTTCAGAAAATTGGGGTGTTATAGGGAGTACTAAATTTTGATGGCTAAGTAACTGATAACTGAAAGCAATGGTCCTGTAGGAGTACCTGAGTCCTTTACTGAATATAAATTACTGAACTGACGCGGTAACTAAGGTTTAGGGATAGAACATCAACACCATAGATTCATCGAGGGGTCTTAATTATGGGTATTCGTGACATAAATCTGAGTTTGACTGATCACAAGGAATGGAGCATGTGTCATGTGAGCTGGGCATACTGTAAAGCCTGACATGAGTGTATGAGTTATAAGCTCATGACCTAAATCTGAAGTTTTTGTACTCATGGGACATGATTCATAACACTGAGTGAACTGGACCTCCTTATCCTAGAAATTGGGAGCATACATGAGTTTTCACTAACGTGTTGCTTTATATGTTTTTTCGTATATCTTCCAGCTGGCGTCCTTTTCTTCTTTTACTTGAGTTAAACTTCTAGAATAATGTTATCTTCTTTGTTACATCTCGAACATAGATGGTCTAGATATTATGCCCTATTAATTTGTAGTATCTGGTCAATTATTCATCTGAAATAAATTTTTCCTTAATTACTCTGGTTATTGGTCGTTTCTCTGGATTAAGTAGTTTCATAATCCATCTCTAGACTTCTTCCATATCTACTTGACTTAACCCTCTTGAATTTGAATAGATTATTAGCTGGTCTCTTGAATAATAACTACATATTGGATTTCTGTTAAGGTAGTTATTTGCTAATTCTTGGATAATTGTAGATACTCCAATAATTCTTTTATTCGTATAAAAATCTGGTATAACTATTTTCAGTATTTCAACTTGCTGTTCAACATCTTTCGGTATAATCATATCTCGAATCATTCCTATCTTCACTACGTGTATAACTGGTTTACTTTCATCATACAATATCTCTGCTGGTGCCGTATAGAACTTTACAAAAAATATGTTGCCCTTGGTTATCTTCTTGTAAGTGGTAATTGCTTTATATATTTCTGGTATAGTAGATAATTCACTTCCGTCTTAGGTATATACAATATTGAGTAGTCCATAACTGAAATAAGTTTTAACTAGATTTGGGTTAGTTTTGGGTAATACAATTAACTTATTGTATCCTTGTAGTTTTTGGGTTAGTTTTGGGTAATGCAATTAACTTATTGTATCCTTGTAGTTTTTGGGTTATATAATCTAAATTTGGTTCTTGAATTCTTGTAGCTCTCAGTTTAAGGTTTAAGTAAGTTTGTATGTTGTGGATATTTTCAATATATGATCTGGTTATGTGGTTATAATCTTTCTTATCTTGGTGTTTTTGGTATAAATGTCTTGTCAAATATTTTGTTCATGTTCATATTTAGGTTCCTTCTAACTCCTTTGTTTGTACCTGCAGAAGTAGATTGATAAACGTTATGGTTTTTTTGGAGTGTCCCAATTTCTCCTTTTATCTCTGGAATTTTATTGTCTTTCGATCGACATTTCTCTACACATTGCTGAGTTATCTGAGTCATAGCTTCAGACTTCAATTTAACTTTATTAGTTTTTAGATTTTCTATCTCATTTCTCATACTATCCCTTTTTATTGAAAGCATAGTTAGGTTTTTGAGTATTTCTTCTAGAGTATCATCTTCTGTAATATAAGATTGGGTAGCTTTGTCTTGATATGTAATCTGCAATAACATTTTTGTTAGTCTTAATTACTTCAATTGTAAATGTAAAATTTAATATATTCAATACTAATCTCCGAATTTCCTTCGTTGTAACTGAATTTTGTATGTTTCTTGTTAATCTCCATCGTACCTGTGTATGATCTGTTCATACAATAAACTTGTTATATACAATATATGGCTAAAATGCTAATAAACATTTATATAATGAGCATAATTCGTTTCTATTTATTTCCCATTTTATTTTAGTTTCATTAAACGTTCCTGAGTAGTATCTAAAATGATGTTCTAATTTTTCTTCTTCATATCTATATTTAAGTACTCCTCCATAACCATATTCACTTGCATCTGCTTCTACTATATATGTAAATCTTTTATTTCCGTTTGGAAATTGTAATTTTGGTAACTCTTTACAAAGTATTTTTATTTTCTGTACTTGTTTTTTTTTATCTTCTTTGTTGTAATTATATTCTTCATCCTTTCTTAATTTTTCTGTAATGGCTTTAGGTTTTCTGCTAATTTTGATATATATATTCTCTTACTTGGTTTACTAATCCTAAAAATGATTGTAATCTCTTTTTTGTATCTAATTCTTCTTTTGAATTTATTATTTTTTGTACTATATGTTGTTGCATTTTTATTCCACTTTTATCTATTTGTATTCCTAAAAATTCTACCTGGTTTTTCATTATTTCTGCTATCTTTTCACTTAGACTTATTCCTGAATTTTCTATTATACCTGCAAATTATTCTAATAATTTTAAATGTTCCTCTTTAGTTTTTGTATATAGTAGTATATCATTTATTTATACTATATAATTAGGTAATTGTTTGAAATAACTATCCATAAAGTGTTGGTATCTTCTTGGTGTATTTTTATATCCAAATGGCAACACATTCCATTCATAAAATCCTTGTGGCATTGTAAACGCAGTTAGTTTCTTAGAATCTTCGTCTAACTTTAGGTTGTAAAATTCTGATTTACAGTCAAATTTGTTAAAGTAATTATATCCTTGTATTTGTCTTATTTTTAATGTCTTATTTAGTATTGGATGATTATATGTCATAGTTTTTGCATTTAGACTTCTATAATCAATAACCATTCTACTTTTTTCTCTTTTTTGTTCACTGTGTTTATTTACTATGAATGCTGGGCTAGTGTGTTTACTATTACTTTTTTTGTATGTATTGTTTTTCTAAGAATTCATCTATATGCATTTTAAATTCTTTTAAATCATCAAAGTTATATATTAATGGTTTTTGGGTTATTATATTGTTTTTATCTATTAGCTCAATTCTTACAGTAGCCTTATGTTTTTCCTATCCTTTTAATGGATCTTCACTGTATAGTTGTCTTAATTTTTTCTTTATTATTTTTACCTTATCTATTGAAAATATAGTTATTTCTTCTTTATTTATTGAAAATATAACTAGTTCTATTGTGTCTTCAGTATTTTTTAAATTTTCTAATTTTTGTGTGATTTTTTTCACTTTCTTTTATCCAAGCAGCTTTCTTTCTTATTTTATTAATAACTCTTTTTTCTCTTACCCTTTGTTTACATGGTGTTGTAAACCACCAGTGTGTTAAGTTATTATATGTTGGTGTAGTTTATCTAAAAATGGCATTCCTAAAAGCAAATCTTTTGATGTTAGTTCATAATTATAGATCTCTTCTATTGTTAATATCTTATCCCATACTTGTATTTTTATCTTTCTTGTTTTATAGGTAATTAAGCTTCTTTCATTATTAAATCTTTTGACTACTATTGGTGTTTTTAGCTTATCCCATTTGTTTTTTGGTAAACAGTTATATCTACATAAGTTGGCTTCTGCTCTTGTATCTATCATAGATGTATAATATCTATTATAATATCCTTCTACTATTATTTTCATAAGTAAATATATTTTCATGTTAAAGATCTCTTTATTGATAATTTTTCCTTACTGTAGGTTATGGTTAATTGTGTATGTTCTATATTGCAGGATTTTATTTGTTCTAACAATTTTATCCCTAATATTATGTTTGCTTTTTGCATATCTACCTTTATTTCAAATTCTATTTCTATTTTTCTAACTCCTATTATTATTTCTTTTTTCAGTTGTATCTTTAATAGTTATTAAACTTCTTGGTAGATCTGGGCATATATTACTATTAGATTTTATTCTTTATTTTTCACTAGGTATTTGGCTATATGGTTTTTTTCTTGTCCTATTTTTAGGAGTATTAAATATTTTTTTCATTTATTATTCCCATTATATAATATTGAGTTAAATTAACTATTGAAGTTATTTCATAATTTGTTCTTTTCGATGATCCTGATGATTCTGATTTTTCAAAAGCCATTCTTTTTGTTGTGCTTATTCTATCATTTATTATTTCTAAATCTTCTTCTATATCTATGTTTTGTAACTATAATCATTGTTATCAATTTTTTTTACAAATTGTTCAAATAGACTTTCTATTTATATTTTATTAATATTATTTTTTCCCATCATTTTATGTTTTGTTGTTAATACAAATAGATTTTTACATCTTGCTGTAAATATTTTACTTCATGGGGTTAGTTTTATTCCTGATATTTTCCAATATAGCACTAATGACTTATCTATGTTTTTATCTGTTGTTGCTACTAAATAATTTGTACTTATTATAAATTTAAATTTTTGGTATATTAGATTTTCTCTTATAGCAGTTATTATACTTTTTTCTATAGGTTTCATAATTCTATTATCTGCTAGATATAATTCTATTAGTGTATCTATTCCTTCGCTAAAACATGTTTTTATTAATATTTCCATTCCTCTAAGGTGTACATATTTTATTGGGTCTTTACTTTATATATTGTTTATTTCTTTATTAATTATTGTTTTTGTTACTAGTAGTATAGTAGCTTTACCTTTTGCATATCTACAGTCTATTACATGTTATTTTTGGCTTATTACGTAGTAGTATTCTTTTCATCTGCTAAATATATTTTTTATTGTTGGTATTTTAAATAATTTTTTCTACACTTAAATCTAATTCTTTTCCTTTTATCTCATCAAATATATTATTATCAAATATTATTTTCTATTTGTTCCTTCTTGATTTAAATATTCTTCCTTTGTTATTTTTTTTATATGTTCTTCAGTCATTTGATTTATCGAATTCACTATCTATTTCATTTTTCAAAATTTCATATATACTATCTTCACTTTTTAATTCGTAATCTATATAATCTATTTGCATATAATCTACATTTTCTATCTTTATTTCTGATATTTGTTTCTTTTTTCTGTCTTTAGGCATTTTACAATCTCTAGCAAAATGTCCTAGTTTTCCACAATTATAACAAGTACATTCTTTTATAGATTTCTTTTTCCTATATGTTTTTTTTTTATAATTTTTTGCATAATATCTTTTTCTGGGTTTCTTATACTTATATTGTGACTTTCTGTAATAATTATAATGTGTTGTTAAAATGCTTAATATGGTACCATTAGTGTATTGTTAATATATTCATACTTTATTAGCATATAAAAAATATGAAAATTCATGGATGAAACAGAAATAATCTGTGGATATTGGCTCATGTGATTGTGAAAATGTATCATTGTGGAAGATTTTGGAAATATAGCATGTGGTTTGTTATGGAAATACATATTGTGATTGGTTACGAGAATTATATCATCATATCATACCTATTTATGAAACATTCGTACCACCATTGTAAAACCTAAGTACCACTGGCAACACCTATTTAAACCCTCCCCCGAGGGATGTACTAGGGAGAATATATTGTAACACCTTATAAAACCCTTTTTGAGGGACGTACCAAATAGGATATATGACATATATGGATTTTATATGGGTTGACGACCCCCACATGTGTCCCATAATAGGATGCTTGCCTCTATGGGTGTGTATAGGGATTATGTGATGATCCTGAAGGTTGTGCGATGAATTCGTGCATCGTCATCATTATCATATATATTGCACTTGCTTTATTGTGTTATGTTGTGCTTGTATTACTATATAGACTTGTTATCAAACTATTTGTTCTATATCTTGGCTTATTAATGTCTAATTATTCTATCTTTCTTTATTTGTACTTGATGATCCTGAGTATATATGTTTCTCTTTGTTCTTCTTATTTATGATATGGTGTGTATTTTTATCCCTGTATAGTGTGCTGTTGTATTATGTGTGGGCACTATAGAACTATTAGTGTACGCGCATGAGCTACCGTTGTGGGACATTTTCTAATTGCTGGTGACTTGCCCATAGTGTATATTTTATTTGCTTTATTTACTACTTTTCTTGGTCAGCCTATAATAACTATTGAGTACAAGTGGATTATACTCACACCTACTGCGCCTTTTTAGTGTAGGTTTTAGCTCAAGTGTGCCTCAAATTGGTTGATTTTGGGAACCTTCAAATCACTTAAGGTAGTGGTTGGAAATTTCTACCCCTAGAGTTCCTGTCTATCTTTCTATATTAGTTATGCCTTTACTAGTATTCAGAGAGAGATATTGCTTCTTTGTGGTTATTTTTCTATTTATTCGACTCATGAATTGTGTTAGAAGTTCTTACACTATTGATACCTGGTTTTGGGCATGATTGGTATTTTGGATAAGATTTTTTTGCATTGTTATGATCACTTGTATGATTTGGATTAATTCTAGAGGCCATACCTTGGGTAATTCTATCTTTATTTTTCCATTTTAGATCAATTTGGGTGATAGGCTTACTTGTGAAGGTATGCCGCGACAAGTGCCATTATGACCCTTGTTTTTGGTTCATGACAAATTTTTATCAGAGAAGCAAGGTTTCATTGGTCTCAATGGTGTGAGAATGGAATATCTAATAGAGTCTTACAGATCGGTAGGTAGATGTCCGTATCTAATTTCGAGGGGCTATAAGACGTGTTTAGGAAACTTCTCTTATTTAATTCTTTATTATGTGGAGTTCTTTCATACCTGGTGTTTTGAGTTGTGTTTCACTCTTTCTACATGGATGGTGTGTTTATACGACCTATTAGTAGAGAGATGGTGCTAGAGATATGTAGAGGTCTCTTATGAGTTGTAGAAACTGTGATTCTCCAGAGATGACTTGGGATCAGTTTGCTGACGCCTTCTCTGAGAGATTTCAGCCTTTCAATTTGAGAGATCGCATATAGGACGACTATGATTATTTGAAGCAAGGATCCATGATAGTTGCTAAGTATAAGGAATGCTTACATGCCTTGTAAAGATATTTCTATGATAAAATTTTCACCTAGTCAAAGCAGATTCAGAAGTTTTTGAAGGGTTTTATTGTCTCTCTTTAGTTGGCTACTTCTCAGATTATTATGTTTTGAGCATCTTTTCAAAGCATTTGGATCACGCCAAGATGACAGAGGGTATTCTTTAAATATCTCAGGGTGGCACTGTAAGACTCCGCAAAATCCTAAACTTAATTTAGTTTATTTATGCTTATTAAGGGGAAGGGGGATCCCATACTTAGAAGGTTCTAAGTAAGTTCCCAGACTTAGCCTATTATTGGCCTTCGAAAGTTGGTAATCTCATTTTTCCACCTTAACATCCTTTAATGGTCTGTATTTTTGTTAATTCATGATCAGAGAGGTCCATAGGCGGTCCCAGACAAGTTTTGGATTTTTTGGAGCACGTTTAGACCACGTGTGGAAGCCAAAATAGTGGACCAATGCAATCTTTGTGTGCCTCATTGCCAATCGCGTTGTTTGATAATTGTTTTAGGTTGCCAGGGTCAAATTACTAAGACTCTACATGATGATGGCACGATGCATCGACGATTGTATCGATAATAGCGTCGATGCCCAATTTCAGTCATTAAATGTCTGCATTTTTAAGGGCAAAAGGGTCAATTTCCACCCCTATATAATTCTAAAACATGGGATTTATCACCAATTTAACCAAAATATAGTCTCTCTCTCAAGTTTCTCTCAAGAACAAATTAGGGCTTTCAATTAAGGATTCAAATTCAATACTCAAATTCAAGAATCTCTCCGTCAATCTTCGTATAATCAAGAACTAAGGTATGCGTAGTGTTCATTCATGGATTCCTTTCGTCCATGAAGCCCAAGAATCAAGTTTTAAACTATGAATTTGCATATTTACGTTATAGGTTGATTATGTTCATGTGGTTGTTGTACATCCCAAGTTGGAATCTTTATTTTTTTTATGAAACTATATTAGAATGCAAGTTGAAAACTATGAACTTAGTTGGTCGTGGTGTGATAATTTGATCATTTTCCTATGCCCTAAGTGGTGTATGTAAGGTGTTTGATAAAATACCTAAGAGAATAGAAATTATACATTATAGCTTAATTGTGACCCAAAGGATAAATACATGTTTTACCCTTATGTTCAAATGACTGCAATGCTATTAATGTGCATTGTAGATGGTTGTTGGAATGCTCATGATGTTAGAGTATGAAATTATGAAATTGAGTATATGGAATACTACCATGTACAAGATTATGATAACCTTGTGCTTCATGAATCCCCAACTTATTGTATGATGAATTTTTGATATTGGTCATGTGTTCTAGAAGTGTCAAGACTTATCAGTTCCATGCTTTCGAGTCCTGGGGGTACTTGTACCCGAAAATTTAGCTATTTGCCTAGAGCTAGTGTCTATTTCCAACGATACACAGTCAAGCCATGATCAGTGGAACTTAGTCAATCATGTGACTCAGGAAAATCTAGTAAATGTAGTATCAGTCCAGTAATCTCAGTACTCTCAGTCAGTTATCAGATCCCAGTAATATTACATTAGTCAATGGAACTCAGTGAACTCAGTCCAGTTCAGTTCAATTAATCATCTTCAGGGTCTATTCAGATGGGATTAGGATTCAGCACCAATTAACCCAAGGATGGGGAACACACTGTAAAATGAGGGTAAGATTCTTAGAAACAATCCTTGCATTCTAGAACTATGTAGCCAACATAGGTTGAGGCATCAACACTGTTATTTGAGGTTTAATAAGGTGGATTAACATTGTTAGATGAGGTTCCCACCATTCTCTTTTGGGGGACACTGCCAGATGTGGGTCACTCACAGCTTGTCCTTACCAGTGATGCGGTATTGACACCCTTCCAATTGGGGTTAGAGATTGGACCCTAACTTAGCTATAGTAGCTTATTAGGGGCTTTTCGGTTAAATGATTACTTACTATAGTCTTAGTTTTTGATCCAGTCTCAATAATAGAACCTAGTTCAGTTCTACAGTTTCAAGACTATCAGATACAGTTGCTCAGCTCAGAACGAAACTCAGCAAGTTCCATTACAATAAGGACTATCAGATATAGTCACCTAGTAATAGTATATTAACTATGCGAAAATCATGTTACTAGTATTCAGATTTCAAGACTATTAGATATAGCCAATCAGACTAGTTCTTCATAATCAAAACTGTCAAAAACAGTTAGTCCTTTATCTGTAATATAACATCAGTCCCTCTATATTAAGTAGACTTAGTTATCTGTACCAGTAAACTCAGATGTCAGAAACTCAATACTCAGAACTCAGTACCCAGTGATAGTATGATCTCAGTTATAGTTTACGTATTCTTGCATGTATTCTCACATTCATGTTATTAGGTCTGTTAGTATTCATGTGTATGAACCCCATGCACTCAGCCTACCTAACTTGCATCTAAGTATATTCAATCGTACTAACACATTTGTGCTATGGTGTTTTATATCATAGGTTTAGAAGTACGAGCTCTCAAGCATCCTTAGTAGATCAGACGTTTAGCAGTCGGACTAACAGTAAGTCCCTGTAATTTGAGGATAGCATGATTATTTTATTACTTTATTATTTCATTAGTTTGGAGTTAGTTTAGGACAGTCCTATTAACTCCACAGTTTTCAGACAGTTTAGAGGCTTTCAGACTACAACATGTTTCAGACAGTTTATTTCAGTTTTAGGAATTGCTATACCTCACTACATACATTATTTTATACTAAGTACTACTTTAGTTTTGAACCTTATGGTCTTACAACTTATATTCAACATATTTACAGTATATTACTAGTGATCAGTTACAGATATCAGTCATGGGTTAGCTGTGGTCCTTTGGGTTAATGAGCACTGTGTAACATTCCAGCTGTCAGATTCAGGGTATTACAAACTTGGTATCAGAGCCTAAGGTTCAACAATGTCCTAGAAAGTCTGAGAAGTCGTATCTAGTAAAGTCTTGTGCATGGGTGTATTGTGCACCACACTTATGGACAAGAGGCTATGAGATATTTTAGGATTAATTTCCCCTCTTTCAGTATTCATGTCGTCCCAGTGAGCATGAGCTCAAATTTAACTTCCAGTCTAATCCGATCTCCCTTTCATTACAGAACATGTCTCCCTAAATGACTAACGAAAGGAAAACTAAGAATTAATCGGCACCTCCGCCTATTTAGGTAGATTCCCAGGGCGAGCATATCCTACATAGCGAATTTAGAATCGACTATCTTACTTTATCTTATTCAGTATTATCTCAAAGAAACTAGCATGTTGTTATCCCACATAGGCATATGATTCATGCCAGTAGATTGAGGTGGGAAATCGTAGAAAGAAAGAAAGAAAGAAAGAATGAGAGAAAATAAAAGAGCGAGAACAGGTAATCTTAATTTCGCTCAGCCTAAGTAAGTGGGTTGTAATTGTTATCAGTTGTGCCCAAAGACTTCAATTCTAGTTCCTCCTTCAGCCAGTGCTCCGACCCCTAAATTTAGAGATAAGGAGCCAGGTCCTAAACCTCAGGACGGTGTTAGCAGTGCCCGAACCCATCCCCTTTGTCATACTTGTGGGAAATATGATAAGGGTATATGTAGAGCCGGTAGTAATGTGTGTTATGGGTTTGGAGATTTAGGTTACAAAGTCCGATACTGTCCTAAGGCTGGTACACAAGGCCAGAATAACCATTCCTCAGCTCAGTTTGGTCACCTAAATCTGTAGGGTTCAACCTCCAGTGCCACTAGTGGGCAATGCCCAAAAAAACTATATGCTCTTCAGTCCTGATAGGATTAGGAAAATTCTCCTAATGTGGTCACTGGTACGTTACCGATCTTTCACTTACATATTTATGCTTTGCTAGATCCAAGAACCTCTTTGTCTTTTGTTACTTCTTATATAGAAGTTTATTTCAGAGTCCATCCCAAAATTCTAGTAGAACCCATTGCAGTCTCTACCCCAGTGGGTAAAACTATCATAGCCCGATAGGTATACAGGAACTATCCAATTATGGTATCTTAGAAATTCACTTTAGCAGACTTAGTTGAATAAGAGATGACTAATTTTGATGTCATTATCGGCATGGTTTGGCTTCATTCCTACTATGCTACAGTCGACTGCAAAAATAGAATTATCTAGTTTCAGTTTTCTAATGAAGCTGTCCTAGAGTGGAGAGGTATTATTCAGTTTTCAAAGGTCGGCTTGTTTCCTACCTTCGGGAATGAAAAGTTATATCTAAGGGATATGTCTATCATCTTGTTCAAGTTAAGGACTCTAGTTCCAAAACTCACAGTTTTGAATCAATCCTAGTAGTGAATGAATATTTAGATGTTTTCTTTTCCAAAGATCTTCCAAGAGTTCCTCCCGAAAGCGAAATAGACTTGGGTATAGATCTTCTTCCAGCTACTTAACCTATATCTATTCCACCACAGAGAATGGCACCAGCAGAACTTAGAGAATTGAAAGAACAGTTGAAAAATCTCCTTATTAAGGGATTCATCAGACCCAGTATGTCTCTATAGGGTGCACCAGTCTAATTCATGTGCAAGAAAAATGGTCATCTCAAAATGTGTACAGACTACCATCAGCTCAACAAGGTCACAGTCAATAACAAGTATCCACTTCCCGGAGTCGATGACTTATTCGATTAACTTCTGGGTGCCAGCTATTTCTCTAAGATAGACTTCAGATCAGGCTATCAGCAGCTCAAACTCAGAGAATGTGACATTCTAAAGATGGCTGTCAGAACTCAGTATGACCACTTGGAATTCTTAGTCATGTACTTTGGTCTTACCCACACACCCCAGCCTTCATGAAATTGATGAACTGAGTGTTCAGCTAGTACTTAGACACGTTCATGATAGTATTCATAGATAATATTCTTGTTAATTCTCGTAGTGAGCTTGATCCTACAGACCATCTCAGAATATCCAAACCCATCAGTTATCATGATATCTATTTATGTCCTATATGTCAGCTCTAAGACCATCTCTCATATTCATTCACGTTAGTGAAAACTTATGTACGCTCCTAATTCTTAGGATAAGGAGTTCCAATTTACTCAATGTTATGAATCATGTCCCATGAGTACAGAAACTTTAGACTCAGATAATGAGTTCATAACTCACACACTCATGTCATGCTTTACAGTATGCCCAGCTCACATGACACATGATCCACTCCCTGTGATTAGTCAAACTCAGATTTTTGTCACGAATACCCTTAATTAAGATCCCTCGGTGAATCCGTGGTGTTGATGTTCTATCCCAAAGCCTTGGTAACCGCGTCAGTTCAGTAATCTATATATTAAGTAAAGGACTGAAGTAGTCCTACAGGACCATGGATTTTAGTTATTAGCTACTTAGCCATCCGAATTCAGTACTTTTTTACCAGTCTAAACCTCAGATATAGAAAACCAACATTCAGTCTTAGTTACAATTACAAAAATTAGTCATTCAGTTAACCAGATCGTTAGTATATTTATGTATTCATGCTCAGCACCTACGTGAATCTTTTCAGTAGTCTCAGTTATAGTGCATAGGTCTTAGTCGCTTTATCTTAGATGATGTTTCATAGGGCTTGTCTCCTAATACAAGAATCCTAGCCATGTAGCAATCTCCTATTCTGATGTCCTGCTCCGGCCAGACCAAGATTCGCTTTCTCCCTACCATTACTAGATCTCTATAGAAATAATGTCATAGAAATACTTTGGTCGAGTATAAGTTTTCATCATGAGTTAGTCTGTAAATCCTTTAAGTAAGTTTATCAGTCAGACGGACAAGTTCGGATGGTATGATTTCCCTATCTTTCCATCTAATCGCACTATTTGGAATCTCATGAATGTGATCATTCTAAGATGGACCACAAGGTAGTAGCATTTTCAACTTGTTTTATGTATTATGCCTTAGTTTCAAATTCTTGGTATTCAGTCATGATTCAATCCGTAGGCGCCTCATGAATTGCCTTAGTTTTTCTCAATATCTCAACAAAGACAGTTAAGTATTCTTTAAGGGACATAGTGTCCTAAGGGGAAGATATATGATAATTCCCCAAACATCCATGACTTAAACATGTCAATCTGTCTTCTCATAATGAATCTAGTTTCGGATAAGGATACTCGTAAGTTGGCCCTCAAAACTCTGACCTCATCCGTAAGCCGTGTATTCAAGGTGCTTGGTTTAAATCATTATATCCAGCTCAAGTGTCACATTCTAGACTCAGTTACATTCTCATGTTTCAGCTCCTGCATACTTAGTAATTAATATAAGACTCAACAGTAATTTTTTTTTAGTTTAAGGTAATAGTCTTCCTTGAACTCATTCAATTTCATGTTCAAGTTTCTATTACAAACTCGGTATTTAGTTCCATGTCCAGATTCCCATCATAAGCTTGGTATCAAATACCATTGCATATTCAGTCATGTATTTATGTGTTAGTTTAGTCATATAATTATGCATCCGATATGCATTCTCATTGTGAGAAGCTTATCTTATTAGAAATCTCAGTCAAGCATTCATGAACTAGAACTCATGCATCAGATAAGCATGTTCAATATGATACATTCAGTTTATCAGTTATGTCAGTCATGTAATCAGTTTTCAGTTATTGATGTCCTATATGTACTTTAGTCTATCATTTCTCCTCAATCAATGAGTCTCATTCGAGGATGAATGTTTCCAAGGGGGAGATATTGTAATACCCTGCAAAATCCTAAGCTTAATTCAGTCCATTTATGCTTGTTAAGGGGGGTCGGGTCCCATACCTAGAAGGTTCTAACTAAGTTCCTAGACTTAGCCTATTATTGTTCTTTGAAAGTTGGAAATCTCATTTTGCCACCTGATTGTGCTTTAATGGTTCATATTTTTGTTAATTCTTGATCAGAGAGGTCCATAGGTGGTTTCGAACAAGTTTTGGATTTTTTGGACCACGTTTAGACCATATTTGGAAGCCCAAAATAATGGACCAATGCGATCTTGGCGCGCCGCGTTGCCAATCGCGTTGGTTGATAATTGTTGCACGTTGCCAGTGTCAAAGTACTGAGACCTAATATAATGATAGTGTGATGCATCTACTATCACATAGATGCCATCGACACACTGCATCGATAATAGCGTAGATGCCCAGTTTTAGTCATTAAATATTCACATTTGTAAGGGCAAAAGGGTCAATTTTCCACCCCTATATAAGTCTAAAACACGGGATTTAGCCCCAATTAAACCAAAATATAGTGTCTCACTCAAGTTTCTCTCAAGAACAAGTTAGGGTTTTCAATTAAGGATTCAAATTCAATACTCAAATTCAAGAATTTTTTCATCAATCCTCCTATAATTAAGAACTAATGTTTTCAAAGTGTTCATTCATGGTTTCCTTTCACCCATGAATCGTAAGAATCCAGTTTTAAACTATGAATTTGATATTCATGTTATGGGTTGATTATGTTCATGTGGTTGTTGTTGTACTATTTCCCAAGTTGGAATCTGTATTTTTTTTATGAAACTATGTTAGCATGCAAGTTGAACACTATGAACTTAGTTGGTTATGGTGTGTTAATTTGATGACTTTTCCTATGCCATAATTGGTGCATGTAAGGTGTTTGATAAAATGCCTAAGAGAATAGAAATTATTCTTTATAGCTTAATTGTGACCCAAACGATAAAAACATGTTTTACCCTTATGTTCAAATGACTCTTATGCTATTGATGTGCAGTGTAGATAGTTGTTGGAATGCTCATGATGTTAGAGTATGAAATTATGACATTGATTATATGTAATACTACCATGTACAAGATTATGATAACCATGTGCTTCATGAAGTCCCCAACTTATTGTATGATGAATTGTTGATATTGGTTATGTGTTTAAGAAGTGTCAAGTCTTGTCAGTTTCATGCTATCGAGTCCTGGGGGTACTTGTACCTGACAATTTAGCTGTGTGCCTAGAGCCTGTATCAGTTTCCCATGATACTCACAATATAGCCATGATCAATAGAACTCAGTCAGTCATGTAACTCAGGAAAATCCAGTAAATTCAGTATCAGTCTAGTAATCACAGCACTCTCAGTCATCCATCAGATCTTAGTAGTATTCCTTAAGTCAATGGAACTAAATGAACTCAATCCACATCAGTTTAGTTACTCATGTTCGGTGTCTTTTCAGATGGGATTAGGATTCATCATCGAGTGAACCCAAGGATTGGGAACAAACACTGCCAGATGAGGGTGTGACTCTTAGAAGCAATCCTTGACTTCCAGAACTATGTAGACAACATAGGTTGAGACATCAACACTGTTAATTGAGTGTTGATAAGGTGGATTAACACTGTCATATAAGGGACCTACCATTTAATTTTTGGGACACTGCCCGATGAGGGTCACTCACAACTTATCCTTACCAGTGGTACGGTATTGACACCCTTACAATTTGGGTTACAGATTGGAACACAACTCAGCTATAATAGCTTATTAGGGGCATGTTGGTTAGATAACTACTGCTACAGTCTCAGTTTTGAATCCAGTCTCAGTAATAGAACTCAGTTCTCTACTACAGTTTCAGGACTGTCAGATACAGTCGCTCATCTTAGTACAAAACACAGCTAGTTCCATCAGAACTAGGACTGTTAGATATATAGTCACCTAGTAATTTTATATTAATTATGCAAAAATCATATTACTAGTATTCAGATTTCAGGACTGCCAGATACAGTCAATAAGACCAGTTCTTCATAACCAGAGATGTCAGAAATAGTTAGTCCTTTATCTGTAATATAACATTAGTCCCTCTATATTAAGTAGATTCAGTTATCCATACTTGTAAACTAAGATGTCAGGAACTCAGTACTCAGAACTCAGTACCCAGTGACCGTATGATCTCACTTACAATTTACGTATTCTAGCTTCTATTCTCACATTTATGTTATTCAATCAGTTAGTATTGTTCATGCATATGAACCCCATGCATTCAGCCTACCTCAATTGAATAGTAGTACATTTATTCGTACTCACACATTTGCAGTATGGTGTTTTATACCATAGGTTTATAAGCATGATCTCCCGAGCATCCTTAGTAGATCAGATGTTCTGCATCCGGACTAATAGTGAGTGTTCATCATTCGAAGATCGCATGATTATTTTATTAATTTATTATTTCAGTGGTTCGGAGTTAGTTGGGGACATGGCCCATCAACTCTATATTTTTCAGACAATTTAGAGGCTTTCAGACTACAACATGTTTCAGAATTTTTTTTTTAGTTATGGGTATTGTTATACACTACTACAAACATTATTTTATACTCCGTACTAGTTTAGTTTTGAACCTTATGCCCTTTTGAACCTTATGCCCTTACAACTTATATTTTGCATATTTATAATAGATTATTTAGTGCTCAGTTATAGATATCAGTCATAGGTTAGCTTGTGGTCCTTTGGGGTCATAAGCACTATGTAGCATTCTGCCTGTCAGATTCGGGCTGTAACAGGCACAATGAAAGTGCTCCATTTTTGTGAGTTTAGAAGTGTCACATCCCAAACCAGGGCTTGTCTATGATGGGCATCCCAACTCCACCAAAGACCGAAGACTGACCCCAGAGCCTATTTCAATACAACTAAGAACACCTAGCAATAGATGAATACCAATATAAGACAAAATGTAGTAAGAAATCCAACAAGAATTTGTATCAAATAAAAATCTGAAAACATCTTCAATACCCATTTCAACAGTATCCACAAACCTCTAACATAACTGAGTACCAATAAAGTGTAAGGATATTCCCCCAACCTTAGCCAAGACAAATTAGAAATAAAGTCTAAGACATGGGAAACCATCTCATGAAATGAATTATTTCAAATGATGGAAGGTCACCACTTTCAGTCAACTTACGAAATAACCACGAACACCTGATCACTCTACAGAAAAAATGGACTTGCCTTCGGATCGAGCATCGCGTTGGGATATAGTGTCTGAAGACGTTAGATGTTCGAGCTCTAAAATATAACTTAGGGATAAGGAAAAAAATAATTCCATGCATAATAATTCAAAACAAGCTAAATCCCATGCATTCCATCAAATGCAAATACATATATATACCATATTTCGGGTTAAGGAATAAGTCTTAAAATGACCATTTAAAATCATAACTTGGGCTGTGAAGCTTGACCTTTATAAAATCTATTGACGGGCTACATGGGTCAAGTTGTAACCCCCTGGTTAGGACCTAGTACGTGTAAGTTGCACAAACCAGAGATATCATAGAAAGTCAGGGATCTCGATGTACCCCATTGCCAACTATGATACGACTATATAGATAAATACACTTAGGGGATTCCTTTGTACCCGAAAAGCACATGGTCATAAAGACCAACCCTCATGTTGGAAAACATGAGTTTCTAGTATCAGTCCTTTAGGGGTCACTCTTTACAGCTAGCTGACACAGCCCCTATTAAGCCAAATTAAAGCATTTAACACAACCCATTTACTAAATTCTAGGAGTCACTTATAAAGGAATTATTGAGTGGTATAGTCATACCGACTCTAGCTTGCAAGCAATGTCTTTAGCCAACAATTTTAGGGATTCCTTCTTACCCCACAGACTCTATTATAAGAATCACTCTGGTGAATCCCGTTTAGCCCCACAAGGTTTTCAAGATCATTAATATTATCTAATTAGCAAATTATGCCATGCATTAGTTTTAAGGAAATAGACCAAACAATTATTTTGGGAATTCCGTTAAACCCCTATTACTATAGATTAAAAATTAAGAATCCATCACCAATGCATTAATATAAGTGAACAAACAAAAATAGGTGAAAAAATAGGTTGAGCGAACATTATTTCCAAATCATATCCAAGGTAAAATCATCAAATTTAGGGATTAACCGTGACCTCTCCAATTACTTACCATTCGTATGAATCCCACAATGTTCATAAGCTTTAATAAAACATGAATTTTGCATAATAAAACTAGGAGAAATGTAAACCAATTACTATAATGCCTTGATTTTCTGAATCAAAATGCTACACGATGCTCATGACCTCGAGAGACCACAAGCTAACCTATGAATGATATCTATACCTGTACACTGCATATATAACATAATAATGCAGAAAACATAAACATGTAGGCCATAAGGTTCAACTAAATAAATAATCTATCAAAAACATAACATCCATATGGGTGAAAGATACGCAAAACAACTGAAAACTGAATCAAATCTGAACATAAGTCTGAATACTGAATCTAAAAGCCTCTATGTGTTGTCTGAATAAGGAGTTGAAGGAACATGTCTTCAAATAACTCCGTAAACGGATAGAGGACTAAAATCATAATGAATAAATCAAATCGTATTGTACTCTAATGAAGAGGACTCACTGAATCTCTGTGATTAAAAATGCTACTGCTACTGCTGATCTAGAACTCGTGTCTCCAAACCTATGGGGTAACATGAAAAGAAAGCACCATATCACAAATGCATCAATACGAGGGAATGTACTGAGTATACGAGTGAGGTAGGCTAAATATAAATAGGGTTTACATGCATGAACAATGCTAACTATCTGACTGATATAAATGTAAGAGTACAAATATGCCAACATAGTAACTGAAATCGTGGGTGCATGATAGCTAGTACTATATGCTAATACATGGTTTACTGATGGCTAACATGACTGATACTAAAATTCTGATAACATGGGCGACTGTATCTGACAATCCTGAATCTGATAAAACTATTTAAGTTCTGTATTGTAACTGAGTCTGACTGTATCTTACAGTCCTGATAAACTAAATCAGAAGTCCTATCTAAATTTTTTACTGAGACTGATTCTAAAACTGTGGGAGGTAGTTGTTTAACCGACATACCCCGATAACGTATATAGCTAAGTTAGGGTCCAACCTCTGCCCCGACTGGAGGGGTGTTAATACCGTGCCACTAGTAAGGATAGTTGTAGGTGACCCTTAGCTGGCAGGTATTCGAAAGGAGAATGGTGGGAACCCTAAATTGACAGGTTAAGCCACCTCATCAAGCCTAATCTGACAGGCTAAGATGTCTCAACCTATGCTGGCTACGTCGTTCTGGAACACAAAGGTGACTGCTAAGAAACACACCCTAAACTGGTAGGTGACTTCTACACCCATCTGAAGAGACTAAACATGATTCAACTGACTGTACATGGATAGATTAACTGACTTCCATTGACTAAGGGAGTAGTACTATTATCTGAGAGTTAACTGAGTTCATAAGATTTCTAATGTTTCCTGAGTCATATGACTGACTGAGTACTATAGATTATAGCTTGACTGAGATTATCCTAACAACATGACATGACTCTAGGCACACAACTATGTTTTTTGGGTATGAATACCCCCAGGACTCGATTGAAGGAAACTGACATACATGACATGACTTGATCACAAGATTTGAGTAAATAATTCATAATAACATAAGTAAGGGATATCATATTTCATATAGTTATTCAACATCTTAGACATTATAGGGAATGCACAAATATATTTCATGAACATACTTGTATCTCCATTATCTTTGATGCTTTATACCACCACAATAGCAACAAATAAAAAGCATGGGATTCATATTGAGGTATATAGCTAACATGGACTTGTCATTTAGACATCATAGAACCATAAAAACATGAATTTCTAGTATCCAAAGAATTTTATCAAACACCTTCCATGCATTGTTGAAGGCACAGGTGAGTTTCATACTTGCACCATATTAAATCACCTAAAGTTCATGGTTTTCAATTAACAAACATATATATTCCATGAAAACACCTTTAGAAATCACATTGAAACTTAAACAACAATCTTCAACATGTACATACTCATATCACCATAAAAAGTTTACAAAATAATATTTAAAACATGGTTCTTGAGCTCTATGAACGGATTGGATCCATAGATGAACACTACGCATACCTTAGAAAGGAAACCTTGATGATTTGCTGGAGATTTCTTGGATTAGGAAACTTAATTCTCAATTATCTTGGAAAAAGACTTGAATCTTGCTTTTGAGAGATGAGTTTGATGGAAACTCTAATCTTGTGGTTGAGAGCGTAAGAGATGGTTTTTAAGATGCTTAACTGAAGAAAAATGGGAAAAATTATGCCTCTTTAAGGTTATAAGTCATGGAAGGTGAAGTAAATGACCAAAATACCCTTATCAAATAAATTCCCAGTTGCTGAAAATCATAGCTGACGACATTTGTGATAAGGCGTCAAAAAATGTGACAAGCCATCAAAAATGTCGTCATACAGGAGCTGGAATTGATGGTTTCTGCCTAAGCCTGATGACATTTATCACAAGGCGTCAAACATGTGATAGGCCATCAAAAATGTCATCACACAGAAGCTAGATTCTGCCTAAGGCTGATGACCTTCGTGATAGGGCGTCAGAAATGTGGTAAGGTACCACGAATGTCGTCTCTTAGGAGCTAGTTTCTGCCTAAGGATGACGACCTTCGTGATAGGGAGTCACAAATGTGCTAAGATACCATGAATGTCATCATTTAGGAGCTGGTTTTTCCTAAGGCTGACGACCTTTGTGATAGGGCGTCACAAATGTGGTAAGCTACCACGAATGTCGTCACACTATTTCCAGCCTGATATGCTAGAGTAATATAGGAATAACTCTTTGCTCTGATATCGGATTTAGGTGAAATTGGTATCGTTGGAAAGATAATTCAATTATATTTCTTTTGATAGGTAATGATCTCAAAAATTCCAAGTATAATTAGAGATTTGATCGTTTGAAGTTGACTATACCAATATCCTTCTCAAGAATTCAATTGATAAGGAATATTTTGATTCGTCTGATAGCTGGGTGTTATTTGAAGCCTTAATATACATCTAACCTACTCATAAAACTATAAAATAACCATGATTTACTATGCATGAGTTTGGTACATGGCTCTAATATTGGTTTGGATTTTTTTTGGGGTATTACAATATCTCCCCCTTGGAAACATTCGTCCTCGAATGATGACTACTTGAGAGGGGAGAAAAGATAAAATGAAGCATACACTGATCATCCTTAATTGGCCCATGATTTTAGGACTGAATTGAATTCAAAACTGAATATAGCCCAATGAACATGCATATCTAATGCATGGTTGATAAGCTAAACTCATGAATGCATGACGAGCTATGCACTTATACTTGATACCAATTTTATACTAGAATTTTGAACATATAATTGAATAAACTTAAGGAAAATAGTTACCTCAAGCTATGTCTGAATTAGCGGAGAAAAGATGGGGGTACTTGGTTAGCATGTCTGCTTCTGCTTCCCAAGTAGCTCCCTCCATGGACTATTTTCGTCAAACAATCTTGACTAGAGGGACTTCTTTGTTCCTTAGCCTACGAGTTTGATAGTCGAGTATTTCAACTGGAATCTCTTCATAAGAGAGGATATTTTGAATATCAACACTCTGAATAGGGACTGCAACTGATGGGTCACCTATGCACTTCTTGAGGAAAGAGACATGGAAGACTGGATAAACTGAGGCTAGATCTAAAGGCAATTTGAGCTCATAGGCTACCTTACCAAAGCGATTAAGAATCCTGAAGGGACCGACGTATCGGGGACTAAGCTTTTCCTTCTTTCCGAATCTCTTCACTCCCTTCATAGGAGAGATCTTGAGATAGACATAGTCATCGACCTTGAACTCGAGATCCTTGGCTCTGAGCAGCACGGAGTCCTTCTATGATCAACTAAACTTTCTCTTAGGCATCGAATAATAATTTAGGCCCTATGACTGTGGTCTCACTAACTTCGAACCAACCGATCGGAGACCTACATCTCCTACTATAGAGAGCTTCGAATTGAGCCATCTGAATACTGGAGTGATAGTTTTTGTTGTATGCAAATTCAATCAAAGGAAAGTGGTCATCCCAGCTTCCCTTGAAATCAATTGCACACGCCCTTAATATATCTTCTAGAGTCTGAATGGTTCTTTCTTCTTGACCATCTATTTGAGGATGAAATGCTGTACTGAGATGAACTTGGGTACCAAGACCCTTTTGGAATACTTTCCAAAAGTGAGAGGTGAACTGGGTACCTCTGTCTGAGATGATAGATAGTGGAACATCGTGTAATCTAACCAACTCCCTAATATAGAGTTTGGAATAATCCTCGGCTAAGTAAGAGGTACGAATTGGAAGAAAATGAGCTGACTTGGTCATTCTATCTACAATGACCCAAACTAAATATGCTGATGATATGTTCTAGGCAAACCCATCAGGAATTCCATGTTCACTTCTTCCCACTTCCAAGTAGGAATAGTGAACTCCTGCATGGAACCACTAGGTTTTTTATGCTCTATCTTAACCTGTTGACATGTAGAGCACTTAGCCACAAACTCTGCAACGTCCCTCTTCATCCCACTCCACAAATAGATCTCTCTCAAGTCACAACATATCTTGGTAGCCCCTAGATGAATAGAGCATCACGCACCATGTGCTTCTGCAAGAATTCGATGCCTCAATTCATCAACACCAGGAACACACAGATGACCCTGACAATGAAGAACACCATCTCCCCCTTGGGAGAAAACCTCTACCTCCTGACTCTAAACTGAATATTTTAGCTTGACAAGGCTAGGATCCCTGTCTTTCTTCTCTTTCACCTCGGAAACTAGAGATGACTCTAAACTACTCTGAACACATACACCACCCTCTGAAGAGTTGAATAAGCGAAGGCCTAGTCTGGAAAGTTTATGAATCTCCTGAGCTAATTTCTTCTTACTATCCTCAACATGGGAAACACTAACCATGGACAGTCTACTGAGTCATTCGGCCATTACATTGGCCTTGCAGGATGATAAAGAACACTCATGCCATAATCCTTCAAGAGCTCTAACCACCTTCTCTAATAAAGATTGAGATCTTTTTAGGGAAAGACATACTGAAGGCTCTTATGATATGTGAAGACATCTATATGAACACCGTATAGATAATGCATCCAAATCTTTAAAGCAAAGACAACTGCTACTAACTCAAGGTCATGAATAGGATAATTCTTCTTATGGGGCTTTAACTATCTGGAGGCATAGGCTATGACTCTACCATGCTGCATGAGGAAACAACCTAAACCTACTATGGATGCATCACAATATACTATGAATCCATCAGAACCATCAGGAAGTGCTAAAACTAGAGCTGAGGTGAGTCGAGTCTTCAGCTCCTGAAAACTCTTATCGTAAGGTTCTGACCACTGAAAATTAACCTTCTTATGTGTCAATATGGACATCGGAGATACAATAGAAGAATATCCCTCAACAAACCATCGGTAATAGCCAGCAAAACCTAAGAAACTTCTAATATCTGATGGAGAGATAGGGTGAAGCCAGTTTCTTACCGCTTCGGTTTTCTGAGGATATACTCTAATACCTTTACCAGAAATAATGTGTCCAAGGAATGCTACTAATCTTAGGCAAAATTTGGACTTACTGATCTTGGTGAACAACTGGTGATTCCTGAGAGTCTGAAGAACAATTATGAGATAGTCTGAATGATGACGCTCTGTGCAAAAATAGACTAGAATATCATCTGTGAAGACTATGATGAATGTGTCTAAGTACTTCTTGAACACCTGGTTCCTCAAGTCTATGAAAGTTGCAGGGGCATTGGTAAGACCAAAGGACATGACTAGAAATTCAAAGTGACCATACCGAGTAAGAAATGCTATCTTCGGGATGTCACATTCTCTAACTCTAAGCTGATGATAGCCTGATCTGAGGTCTATCTTAGAGAAATAAATGGCACCCTGAAGTTGGTCAAACAAGTTGTATATCCTAGGCAGTGGATACCTATTCCTGACTGTGACATTATTGAGCTGACGATAATCAGTACACATTCTGAAAGAACTATCTTTCTTGCGAACGAATAAGACTGGCGTACCCCATAGGGATACACTAGTCCTGATGAATCCCTTATCTAAGAGATCTTTCAACTGATCTTTTAGTTCCTTGAGTTCTTCTGGTGCCATTCTGTATGGCTAAATAGAAATAGGCTGAGTATCTGGGAAAAGGTCTATGCCAAACTCTATTTCCCGTTTGGGAGAAATGCCTGGAAGATGTTCGGGAAAGACGTTTTAATATCATTAACCACTGGGACTGATTCAAAATAGGAGATTCAAAGCTAGAATACTTAACATGCTTGAGATGATACACACGCCTCTTAAAAATTATTTTCCTTGCCCGAAGGTAGTAAATAAGCTGACCCCTGAAAGACGAAGTGCTACCCTTCCACTCTAGGACGGGCTCATTCGGGAACTGAAACTGAACTATCCTATTTTTGCAGTCGACTATGGCATAGCAGGAATGAAGCCAATCCATGCCGAGAATGATACAAAAATTAGTCATCTTTAACTCGACTAAATATACAGACGTGGATTTCTGAAATACCATAATTGGGAAGTTCCTGTATACCCGCCGAGCTATGATAGTTTTGCCCACTGGGGTAGAGACTGAAAAGGGCTCTTAAAAATTTTGAGACTGATTCCGAAATTTCCTGCTATGTATGGAGTGATAAAATACAAGGATTCACCTAGGTCTAGCAAAGTATAAACATGAACCTGGAAATTCTGTAAAGTAGTAGTAATGATATCAGATGAATTTTCCTGATCCTGTCGGGTCTGAAGAGCATAGAGTCTATTTTAGCATTGCAAACTAGTAGCACTGGAAGTGGCACCCTACTGGTTTGGGCGACCGGACTTAGCTGTGGAAAGATTCTGCTGACCCTAAGAGCCTGGCTGAGGACACTCCCTAATCCTGTGGCCTGGCTTACCATAACCAAAATAGACATCACTATCGACTCTGTGAATACCCTTGTGGTTCTTACCATAAGTCTGACAAAGGGGGTTTGTTTGGGTACTGCTAACACTGCCCTGAGATTTAGAGCCTGGTGCTCTATCTCTATTGCTATCCTTGACCTTTGGCACTGGGGCACTATCAGAGGAAGGGGCTGGAACTGCTGACTTAGGAAAAAACTGCAAACAATTTTCTCCCTCCAATTAGGGCTGAGCAAAATTGAAACTGCCTATTCTTGCTCTCCTGTTCTACCTCTCCCTAGTCTTAACCTTCTGCTCCTCTATCTGTTGAGCGTGGGTCATGATCCTGGGTAAAGTCATATCACTATTCAGCATCACAAACCTACTCTTATTTCCCACGCTATCGTTCACCCCTGACACGAACTTGCTCATCTTAGCCCTGTTTTCTGCAACCACATGAGGGGCATATCTGGATAGCTGAGTAAATCTAAGAGAATACTCTCTCACTTTCATATTTCCCTGCCTGAGATTGATGAACTTAAGAATATTGGCCTCTTTCAGCTCTTGGGGAAAGAATCTATCTAAGAAAGCCATGACAAATTCTTCCCACTCAACAAGACCTGCATCCTCTAACCTTTGTGCTAACCACTACTTATACAAAGTGTGAGCGACATCCTACAATTGGTATGCAGCTAACTTGGCACTCTGAGAAAAAGTGACTCCCATGATTTTAATGACCTTCTGGACTTCGTCAACGAATTCCTAACGATCCTTGTCTGGCTTAGACCCAAAAAAGGATGGAGGGTTCATTCGGGTAAAGTCCTGAATCCTAGCTGCTGCTGAATTGGCCGCTGGGTTGGCCGGAATGACTACAGGTCATTCATTCTGGGCAGATACTGACTGAGAAAGAGTGGTAAATACAGTCCTGAACTCTGTATGAGAAACATGTTCGCCCAAAGGATCTTCGGGCTGAGAAGCTAGCTGATTTCTTCTCTTTGGTGGCATATTTCTGAATTAAGGGAAGAGCGGGTTAGACTGAGAGACTGACTTGAAATTATGTTTACTAGCAAGACATAAAAACTGAAGAAAGGGAACTTTTCCTAAAATATCTCATAGCCTCCTGTACATAAATGTGGTAGGCAATACACCCATGTACAAGACTCTACTAGATGCGACTTTCATACTTCGTAGGACTCTATTGAACCTTAGGCTCTGATACAAAGTTTGTGACGCCCTAATTTTCTAAATCGGAATACTACATAGTGCTCATGACCCTAAGAGACCACAAATTAACCCATGACTAATATCTGTACCTGTACACTGCATATATAACGTAATAATGCAGAAAACATGAACATGTAGGCCAAAAGGTTCAACTGAATAAAAAATCTGCCAAAAACATAACATTTATATGGGTGAAAGATACCTAAAACAACTAAAAACTAAATCAAATTTGAACATAAGCCTAAATACTGAATTTAAAACCCTCTAAGTGCGGTCTGAATAAGGAGTTGAAGAAATATGTCTCCAACTAACTCCGTAAACTGATAGCATACTAAAATAATAATGAATAAATCAAATCATATTATCCTCGAATGAAGAGGACTCACTGAATCTCTGTGATTGGAAATGATACTGCTACTGCTGATCTGGAGCTCGTGTCTCTGAACCTATGGTGTAACATGAAAAGAAATCACCATAGCACAAATTCATTAGTACGAGGGAATGTACTGAGTATACGAGTAAGGTAGGCTAAATATAAATAGGGTTTATATGCATGAACAATGCTAACTATCTGACTGATATGAACGTAAGAGTACAAACATGCATACATAGTAACTGAAATCGTGGGTGCATGATAGCTAGTCCTGTATGGTAATACATGGTTTACTGATGGCTAACATGACTAATACTGAAATTCTTATAACATGGGCGACTGTATCTGACAATCCTAAATCTGATGGAACTAGCTGAGTTTCGTACTGTAACTGAGTCTGACTGTATCTAACAGTCCTGATATACTAAAATCTAAAGACTTATCTGAGTTCTTTTACTGAGATTGATTCTAAAACCGTGGGAGATAGTTGTTTAACCAACATTCCCAAATAACGCATATAGCTAAGTTGGGGTCCAATCCCTGCCCCGCTTGGAGGCGTGTAAATACAGCACCACTGGTAAGGACAGTGGTGTGTGACCCTTAGCTGGCAGGTATTCGAAAGGAGAAAGGGGGGAAAACCTAAACTGACAGGTTAAACCACCTCATCAACCCTAATCTAATAGGCTAAGATGTCCTAACCTACGCTGGCTGCGAAGTTCTTAAACACAAGAATGACTGCTAAGAAACACACCCTAAACTGGGAGGTGAGTCCCCATCCTTGGGTTCACTCGGTGCTAAATTCTACTCCCATCTAAATAGACTAAACATGATTGAACGAACTGTATATGGACAGATTAACTGACTTCCATTAACTGACGGAGTAGTACGATTATCTGTGAGTTAACTGAGATCATGAGATTTCTGAGGTTTCCCGAGTCACATGACTGACTGATTTCTATAGATTATAGCTTGACTAAGATTATCATGACAACATAACATTGCTCTAGGCACACAGCTATGCTTTTTGGGTACGAATACACCCAAGACTCGATAGAAAGAAACTGACACACATAACATGACTTGATCATAAGATTTGAGTCCACAATTCATAATATCATAAGTATGGGATATCATATTTCATATAGTTATTCAACATCTTAAACATTGTAGGAAATGCATGGATAAATTTTGTGTACATATTTTATATCTCCATTATCTTACATGATTTAGACCACCACAATAGCAATACATGAAAAGCATGGGATTCATATTGAAGTATATATCTAACATGGAGTTGTCATTTAGAAATCATAGAACCATACAAACATGAATTTCTAGCATCCTAAGCATTTTATCAAACACCTTCCATGCTTTCTTTAAGGAATAGGTATGTGTCATACTTGCACCATATTAAACCACCTAAAGTTCATGGTTTTCAATTAACAAACATATATATTCCATGAAAACAATTTTAGACATCACATTGAAACTTAAACAACAATCGTCAACATGTACATACTCATATCAGCACAAAAGTTTACAAAATAATATTTAAAACATGGTTCTTGAGCTCAATGAATGGATTGGATCCATAGATGAACATTATGCATACCTTAGAAAGGAAACCTTGATGATTTGCTCAAGAGTTCTTGGATTGGGAAACTTAATTCTCAATTATCTTGGAAAAAGGCTTGCATCTTGCTTTTGAGAGATGAGTTTGAGGGAAACCCTAATCTTGTGGCTGATAGCGTAAGAGAGGGTTTTTGAGATTCTTAACTGAAGAAAAATGGGAAAAATTATGCCACTTTAGGGTTATAAGTCGTGGAAGGTGAAGAAAATAACCAAAATATCCTTACAAAATAAATTCCCAGTTGCTGAAAATCATAGCTGATGACATTTGTGACAAGGAGTCAAGAAATATGACAAGCCGTCAAAAATTTCGTCACATAGGAGTTGGAATTGATGGTTTCTGCCTAAGCTTGACGACATTTATGACAAGGCGTCAAAAATGTGACAGGCCGTAAAAAATTTCGTCACGCAAAAGCTGGATTCTGCCTAAGGCTGACGACCTTCGTGATAGGGCATCACAAATGTGGTAAGCTACCACGAATGTCGTCACCTAGGAGCTGGTTTCTACCTAAGGCTGACGACCTTCGTGATAGGGCAACACAAATGTGGTAAGCTACCACTAATATCATCACTTAGGAGCTAGTTTCTGCCTAAGGCTGACGACCTTCATGATAGGGAGTCACAAATGTTGTAAGCTACCACGAATGCCATCACTTAGGATCTGGTTTCTTCATAAGGCTGGCGACCTTCATGATAGGGCGTCACAAATGTGGTAAGTTACCACGAGTGTCGTCACACTGTTTCCATCCTGACATGCTGGAGTAAAATAGGAATAACTCTTTTCTCTAATATCAGATTTAGTCAAAATTGGCATCGTTGTAAAAATAATTCAATTATCTATCTGTTGATAGGTAATGAGCTCAAAATTTCCAAGTATAATGAGAGATATGCTCATTTTAAATTGACTATACCAATATCTTTCTCAAGAATTCAATCGGTAAGGAATGCTTTGATTCGTCTAATAGCTGGGAGTTATTTGAAGCCTTAATATACATCTAACATACTCATAAAACAATAAAAGAACCATGATGTACTATGCATGAGCTTGGTACATGGCTCTAATATTGGTTTGGATTTTTTTTTTAGGTATTACAAATACATTCACAACCCTCAACGCATAGTTTAAATCCCATTTTCAAAACCATAGCTAATAACCAATTTCATGCCATTAATAAAATACAAGTATAGGGAAAGAGGTACATGCCTTAGAAACACAAATATTTGTGAGAAATTGATAACTTGGAACCAGGAAGATGAACGTATGATGAATCCCTCTTATGCTTTTTTGGGGTTTTAAGTTTGAGAGTGACATAATCAATGTTGTGTCATGAAAACTGATACAAATAAGTTAATACAGTGTTTGGAGGTCGTTTGTATGTGAAAGATATCAATAACCCTCATCCCAAGTGAGCAAAACAAAAAACTTCCCAAATTTAAATCATCAGCGTGTCATGGAGGGTAAACGCTGCGATAAGCTCCATGCCACGCTGAAAACGTGGACCCTCACTAGTTCCTCACAAAAATACTTATAACTTTTCACTTGTGTATTGGATTAAGGAAAAATCAGATGAGTAGGAAAGTAGACTCAATTATCTATAATTTTGTGGCTATTGTGCCTCAAAATTCCATATATTCCAGAAGTTATACACGTTCAAATTGACCCGACAGAATCGATTTCCAAAATTTGGTCGATATTAAAAGTTTTTAACTCCACTCCACTCGAAGTGTTTACTACGAACATTCCTCCCATCAAAAGAAGTTTTCAGACTAGGATAATGATCATGATTCTTATATTTATATGGAAATAATTGGATTGAAGTTTATACACATAGAAACAATGGTTCAAATTCTAGCCCAAAAATGAAGGGTGTTACATAATCTCCCCCTTCAAATCACTCGTCCTCGAATGATTGATAGGAATCTTTTGAAGCTTTAAAAGAATGGAAAAAATTATGAAACTTTACATTAAGAATTTTCCCTCAGCAAAACACCTCTAGGAATAAAAAAAAAAGGGCTTAATGGCATAACCATGCAAATTATATAAGCACGAATAATGCAATAATGAAACCAAGGTCGTTCAAGGGGTAAAAGACATAAAGCCTCTAACCCCAAGGTAAATAAAAAAAATAGTACTATTTTTACATAGGTCTGTGGCATGAACCTTATCGAGGAGACTAACCTTATTGCCACAAAGCATAATACGAAGATTATCATCTATGTCACAGACCTTAACGCGGAGATTAGCCTCCGTGACATGAGGATATCGTAGAGGCTCACTACCTCCAGTGTTTAAAACCACCTAGAACCCCATCCAAATATTCTAAAACTCCCTCAGATGCTCTATTAACATACTCAAACTCTTTTTTAAGTCAAAAACTGATGTTTTAAATATGGGAGGGTAAAAAATAAAATGATGGAAATTTTTGAGGGTCTTATACTAATAGCCCTAAAATATTTCAATACTCATTAACTATGAATTCATCTACAAATACCACACTTCACCATTTCAATCATACAATTTCCCCATAAAACACATTGCTACAAGAGCCGGAGTCTAACTATACATTGGTACTATGTTAGAACCTAATCCTGAAGTTAACAAAATCTAACATAAGCTACAGGGCCACATACCTTATATCCATCAATGAATACTAGTACATCCTATCACTGTAGTCAAATAATATCATGTCTTATAATAGTACTAGCCACATAACATAATCATTTATGTATCTATAAATGACAACATCTCCACCTACTTTATGGGTCTCCCCACCAATTACATGACAACCTTAATCACTTTCACAAGGTTTTTTTACCTTATATTTCCTTCCTAACTATTTCACATCGCTAAAGTTTCATCTCACTGTTCTTGCTTCATCTACAATCTTAGTTCGAGCATCCATATCAAAATTTTACAACATAGATCAACCACTCTCAAATCTAGAACTTTACTATGATTCCATAACCATCACCATCCTGACACTAGGAGAGTAACTGAGGGATAGTGTACAATCTTCAAAAATGGAGTACCAGTAATCTGATACAACACATTTTTGTTGCACCACTAAAAGTGGATTTTGTGACATAAGATATGGTCCAATAAGCACGAAGGGCTCCATACATCAAAAAAACTTATATCATAATTAGAGGGATGAACATAGAAATAGGTAGAATAAAGAACTAGAAACTTATGCAAAGACACCATTTGAACATGTAGGATGTTGGTAGAATATCCCCTTAAACTAAAATAGGAGGAATATGCTACAGTAAGAATAGATTTATCCTGATCATCCCTAAAACTTACCACCATGGGAAAATTTATGATTTGCATCATCTCCCACTTAGCTCAAAGGTCACTATCCTAATCTTAAAAGTATATCCCCTCATTAAATTTGTATGCACAACAGTTTCCACCATGGGGGGGGGGTAATCACTATGAACAATAACACAAGCCCTCCCAACAACTTTAATATAAAGAGATTAAAGTCCTTATAGGACATACCCTTAGGGGATATTAATCATAACTTCCTCCAGCCCCTAATGTCATCACCTTATGACTAATATTATCATGGGCATGGATATCCATGCTTCTAAACACTTAACGCTCCATCTTCAGCTCTTTAGAATACTAGCATTGCGACTCTCATATGATAACCCCATAATTAAACAAAATTTGGAAACTATACCAAGGGTTCACATAGTCTATCTACTTCTCCCTCAATTCAGCTCTGCATAACACCGTATAACAACTCCCTAGACTTCTCCATACTAAGGAACTGGAAAACATAGACTAGGTATACATAACACTCATAACTCAAAATCAAGCACACTTTATTCTTATAACCAAAGGCTTTTATCCATCTATTGCTTTATCCACCGTTCCCACTTCAACACTAGACCTCATGCATATATCACAATTACATACTCCAACATTTTATAAGTCATCAACCTAAGCTCTTTCATACATTACATCAACTCTACAAATTCACTCCCAAAAATCTTGCATCACTATCCTCGAGATAACATTCACACCACCACAATTAATATCTAAAGTCCAACAAAGTGTCTAGAAACAATCATGGACCACCAACAAAATATCCTAAATATTATACTAGTTCACCAAATATATAAATCCACCTAGATTCCTGATTTAACTTAACTATGACCCATAAGCACATTCTTCCTCACCACATTTTTATTCCACCTAATATTCCTTATACGACTTCTCACATACAAAACAGACTTACATCTACTTGATAACAGTAAAGGGGCCCTTAGTGCATCGAAACCTCCTAATAAGGATATTCAATCTTAATCTTATTATGTATCTCATTAGTGTCTATATAATATTCACCTTTCTTATATAACGTCTACCTACTCATGCATACACCCCAACTATCTTTAAAATTCTATAAGCATCACCGAGACACTCTTTTTTTATGATCTCTCTAAGATGACTTCAAAATCGAGCATATCTAGTTGAATCAAATCAACAAAAGTTTCCTACCACCAAAAGATACCACACAACCCCTATTGACTCTTCTAGCATCCAAAGAGTCATCCACTAGGGTAGAAATAAAAAAGGGGTCCAAAATACACTCGATATCAAAACCAAAATGTATCGCCATAAATGAGGTCATATAAGAAAGCATAGACCCCAGATAAAGTAAATAGTACACCTCACGAGAGAAAAGTTTTAGCATAATAGTGAGGACATCAGGAGATGCCATGAACTCTTGATGAGTAGTGAGAGCCTATAGGAGATTTTGATCAATGACAGTACTAGAAATGGCACCCTTTTGTGCAGGAGCTGATGACATGGTAATCAAAATCCTATTTGCCAAGTGGCAATCCTTGTGGGATAGTCCCACTATATGTGACCCCACAAGGACCACAAAACCGGCATGGAGGATAGGGTTGGGTTAACTGAGCTCCACTAGTTTGAAAACGATGCTCACCAGAAGACTGAGGATAAGGAGTACTAAAATTCCTCTACTTAGCCCACTATTTCCCCCGCCTACCATGATTTAGTTGATCCTTCTCCCGCTTTAAATATTAGAACTTCTTATCCTACCTACCTCTCACCCTTACCAAATTCCTTCTCCTACTAACAGGGCCATACTGACATGACAGAGAGGCCACTATCTGGGTTAACTTATTAATAAAACATCAGAACTCAGCTTTGGTAATTTCTCCTTAAGGTTACTAAGTATGGTTTTCACTATCTAGAGAAGGATCAGTGGAGATCGATGGATCCCCTCGGAGGGAATCAGAAATAGCGACCCTAGACCAGGTCTTTACCCCATAAGTAGGAAGAGTTTTGTTCACATTGTCCCCAATCAGCACATAAGAGCTTCTATGATCATTAGATCTTTAAGAAGGCATGATTTGAAATACGATTAACTGGAAGTTAGAGAGTTTTCAAGACCTTAGACTCTATAACCTGAAAGTAGAACACTAAGAAAGTAAAACATTCCAAAATGCCTCATAACCTTTCCATTATAAATATGGCATACTATATACCCATTAAACAGAATCTACTTGACATTGCTTTATGGATACCCCATTACACCAAACCTAGGCTCTGATAACAACTTTGTCATGACTCAAACCAGGGCCTGGCCATGATGGGCATCCTAAGTCCACTGAGGACTGGCAATGCCCCTAAGCCTATTCTAATAAAACGAAGAACACCTAGTAGCGTCTGAATACCAATATAAGACAAAATATAACATGAAATCAAAAAAGAATTGGTATCGGATTAACATCCAAAAACACAAACAATACCCATGTCCATAGTATCCATAAATCCTCTAACAAAACTGAGTACCAATAAAGTATCAGGACCTACCCCCGATCATAGCTGAAAAGAATCTAAAATAAAGTCTAAGACATGAGAAACCAAAACATGAAATGAAGTTTCTCTAATGATAGAAGTTCACCACTTCAAGTTAACTCACAACCTAACCACTAACACCTGATCACTGCATAGAAAAGGTAGACTTGCCTTTGAACCCTGCATTGCGTAGGAATACAACATTTGAAGACGGTTAGTGGTTGGAGAGCTAGCAAGCAACTCAGGAATAAGGGAAGAAATAATGCCAGGGATAATATTCAAAACCAATTAATTCCTATGTATACCATCAAATGCAAATACGCATATATATCACATAATAGGGTAGGGAACAAGGATTAGAATGAATTTTAAAATCTTAACCTGGGTGTGTAGCTTAATCATCATAAAATACACCAATGGGCAATATGGGTCATGTTGTAACCCCCATGGCAGGCCCAAATATGTTTTAGCAACATGAACCAGAGATATCATTGAAGGACGGTGATTTTGATGCACCCTTTGCCAACTATGATACAATTATATATATACAAACTTGGGGGACTGCTTCTAACCCTACAAACACATGGTCATCAAGACCAATCCTTATGTCGGCAAACATGAGTTTGTAGTATCAGTCACTTAGGATTCACACCCTCACGACTAGCTGCACAACCACCATTAAGCCCATTTAAAATATTTCACACATAACCCATTTACCAAAATCCAGGAGTCAATTATAAAGTCATTATTTAGTGGTATCGTTATAACGACTATAACTTGCAAGCAATTTCATTAGCCAACACTCTTAGGGATTTTTTGTACCCCGCAGACTCCGCTATAAAAATCAATTGGGGGATTCCCATGTACCCCGTAAGGTTTTCAATATCATTATTATTATCCAATTATTCCATGCATTAGTTTTAAGGAAGTAGACCAAACCAATTATTTTGGGGATTCTGTTGTACCTCTATTACCATGTTTTATGAAATTGAGGAATCCATTATACCCTGAACTCCATTAACCTCTTTCTATTAATAAGCCAGTGCATTAATATAAGTAAGCAAACAAAACTAGGTGACAAATTACATTCATTGTCCTTTTCACAAACAGATTGAGGGAATAATATTTCCAAACCATATACCAAGTCAAAATCAACAAATTTGGGGATTAACCATGTCCCCTCCATTTAATTACCATTCCCAAGCATCCTACATTGTTCTTAAGCATTAATAAAGAATGAATTTTTCTTAATAAACCTTGGAAAAACATTTAAATCAAATACATTCACAACCCTCAACCCATAGTTCAAAACCCATTATCAAAACAATGAATAATAACCAATTTTCTGCCAATAATAAAATACAAGTTTAGGGAAAGAGGTAGATGCCTTAGATACACAAAGATTTGGGAGCAATTGAGAACATGGAACCTGGAAAATGAATGTAAAATAAAACCGTCATACTTTCTTAGGGTTTGGAGGTTGAGAGAGAAATAATTGATGTTGTGCCTCAAAAATTGATTAAAATAGGTTAATATAGTGTTTAGAGGTCATTTATAAGTGAAAGGACTTCAATAACCTCATCCCAGTCAATAAAACCATAAAAGTGCCAGAATTAAAAACATCAATGTGTCACAGAGGGTAATCTCCACGATAAGCTTCGTGCCACATTAAAATTGTGGACCCTCATTATTTCCTCCACAAATGCTTATAACGTTTCTCTCAGGTATCAAATTATGGAAAAACTTGATGCGTCTAAAATAAGACTCAATTATATGTAATTTGGTGGGTTTTAAGCCATAAAATTCAACATATTCTAGTAGTTATACATGTTCAAAGTTGACCTTAGTAGAATCAAATTACAAAATTTGTCGATGATGAATGTTCTAAACTCTGGTTCAAAATTACAAACATTTTTTCCGCCTAAACACCTTTTCACACTAGGATAATGATCATGACACTTACGTTTCTATATAAATAATTGTTTTCAAGTTTATACACATAGAAATAATAGTTCGAATTCAAGACCAAAAATCCACGGTGCTACAAGAGGTCTAAAGATTTTAGAGGTTCTAATTGATATTAGGGTAGGCCAGTGTAGGCGGCCTTATAGGGTTAAGGTGGTGGATCATTGGGTTTGGTAGTACAAGGTGGCCATTTGAGCCTAGTGGTTCCTTCTCCTGTTGATGCGGGTTGTAGGACTTGTTATATATGCAATGAGATTGACCATGTGACCAGAGACTGTCCCCTCGGTGTTATTAGAGATACTCCTATTTCATCTATGAAGGGTAGGGGTATTACCAGAGGAGTGAGAGGTAGAGGTTACGAAGCCCATGGTGGTGGTCGTGGGGGCCCAAAGGTTAGTGCCCAAAGGTCTCTGTCCTGAACTAGCTTTCCTAGCTAAATTAGCTTAGTGCCCAAAGGTCTCTGTCCTAACTATGACTGGACCCTACTGATCGTAAGGTCCGACTATAAGTCATAGGATGTGACTCGTAGGGTCAAAAACAAGATGAGCCTAAGACACTGCCCAGACCACAAGTCTTGGTGATGACTCGTAAGGAGTTATCATAAGTCGTAAGGTTACCTATAACAATTGGACGTCTTTTTCTACACTTTTAAGTAGGTCATTCATGTCCTTTCCTCTTTTCCCCACTTAAGACCTACAACCATAAAGCACCTTGGGGGATCTATTACTATTCTTATCAATCAAATATAACTCTTAAATATTCTCAAATTCCAAAATCAAGAATGCCTAGGATTTCTAAGGAATTGGTAATTAGAGCTTCCAATGACAAACAAGTCCAGAAACTGAGGGAAAACACTGATTCATAAGATCCATAAATTCTGTCGGGGCATTAGTAAAATAAAAGGGCATCACCAAAAACTTAAAATGACCATACAGGGTTTTGAAAGAAGTCTTAGGGATATCCGCCTCCCTAATATTCAACTAATGGTACCCAGACCGAAGATCAATCTTGGAAAACTAGTTAGCACCCTGAAGTTGATCAAATAGATCATCAATCATCGAAAGGGGATACTTATTCTTCACGGTCACCTTATTTAATTGGTAGTAATATAAATGCATCCAAAGGGAACCATGCTTCTTACTCTTGAAGAGAATTGAAGCACCCTACAAAAACATACTTCGGCAGGTAAAACCCTTACCCAAAAGATCTTCGAACTGCTCATTGAGTTCCTTCAACTCAGCTGCACCTATTCTATTGGGAGGGATAAAAATAGGATGTGTTTGAAAAAAGATCAATCCTAAAATAAATTTTTGTGTAGAGAAGAATACAAGGAAGATCATCAGGGAACACCTCGACAAATTCACAGTCCATAGGGACAGTCTCCAAAGAAGGACCTTCTATTCTAGATTCCTTAACATGCACTAAGTGAAAGAGGAACCCTTCAGAAACCAATTTTTGGGCTGTAAGATCAAAATGAACCTTCTCTCTGGTACTACAGAACTACCTTTCATATAGATCATCGGATCATTATGGGAGTCAAAACTTACCCTTTGTGTACGATAATCATAAGACACATAGCACGAATGGAACAAATTCATCCCTAAAATCACATAATATTCTTACATGTCCAACTTTATCAGATCCACCAAGGTCTCCCTACCATATATCGAAATCACACAACCCTTATTGACCCTTTTAGCCATAATAGCGTCATCCACAAGGTTTGACTAAGAGTAGAGATCCGAAACAGACTCAGGATGAAAACCAAAATAAATAGCCACATAAGGGGTCACATAAAAGAGGGTAGAATTGGGATCAAGTACAAAATATACATCATGAGGGAAAAGTTTGAGCATAATAGTAGCAACACCAAGGGATGCCGCAGAATCTCAGTAGGTGGAAAGAGCATATAGATGGTTTCGTCAAGTGCCTGATTAAGAAGTAGAAGTAGCATTCTTTGGTACAGGAGCTGATGAGGTAGTAACAGGGTTCTTATTTGCTCTAGAAGTAACCCTAGAAGGACAATCCCTCTGCATATGGTCAATCTGACCACATTTGAAACACTTGTTCCTCCTCTCTTCATAAACACCATGATGCACCTGGCCCCAAAATCAATAAGAAGGATATGATGGTGCAGACTGAGCCTTACTAGCATGAGTCCTAGTTCCTGGTGCTCTAAACAAACTATCATATTGAGATTGACGATCACCCGACGGCTTTAGATAAGGAGCACTAGCTATAGAGTAGGAACCAGAATTGTCCCACTTCTTCTTAGACCACTTGCCACCATCTGTACCACTCTACTACTGACCTCCACCCTAATTTGAGTAGCGAAACTTCTTACTCATCCTTCCACTCATCTCTACTTGCTTAGTTTTTTCCTCTTCCAATGATTATCTATACCATATAAGTCTAGAGATATCTATATCCTTGTTCAACAGTACAGCCTTGCTCTCCAATAAAAATTCATGGGACAACCTATAGGCAAGCTTCTTTATTCTATCCGTCATGCTAGACACCAATTCTGGAGCATGTCGCGACAGGTGATGAAACTTCAAGTCATACTCCTTTACTATCATCTTCCCTTGCTTCAAGTTAATAAATTCCTCAGTCTTCACCTCCTTTAACTGTTGACGAAAAAGAGGTCAAAATGAGCCTAAGAGAAGTCATCCAAAAAAGTGGACTCAATATCATCACCCCTTTAATGATCCCATTCCTCATACCACTGATACGCCACACCCTTCTGCTGATAGGCACCAACTCCACACCCTTCACATTGGTAGCATGCATCATACAAAAAATCTTTTCTATCTAATAAAGTAAATTTTGAGGATCTTTCTCAACTTTAGAACAGGTGAAAGTCGAAGGACTCATCCTAATAAATTGGTCAAATTTAGTGACCTATAAGGATAGAGCAACAAAAGCAACAAGCTCAACTAGATAGGCCATGAACTAGGTAAGTAAATAAATCAATTGGAAAACTCAACATTAGACACTTCAGCTTGATGTACCCAAGGAGGGATAGGGACACCAATGGATCTCCATTAGGGGAATCAGAAGCACCGACCACAGATTCGGTCTGAACTCCTAGAGTAGGATGAGCTCTATCAGCATTCACGTCAGATGGGATAGAAGAGTTTCCATGAGCATCAAATCTTCTAAGAGGCATAATTTAAAAAGTGAAAATATGAGAATTAGAGGATATTTCAAGAACATAGACTCTATATATTAAAATAGAACAACAAGAAAGAGACATATTCCTAAATATATCATATCCTCTCCATTATAAGTGTGGCACGCGATAAACCTATAAAAGAGACTCTACTTGACATAGATTTGTGGACAACCAATGACACAAAACTTAATATTTGATACCATTTTTTTCATGACACAAACCACAGCCTGAACATGATGGGTATCTCAAGTCCCAAATATATCAGAAACCACCCCCTAAACCTAACCAAGTGAACATAATATCCCTAACGTCGGATGAATTTCCAATAAATAACAAGATACCATAACAATAAGCTTAATGGTATTTAAATCATATCTATAACTAGGAACCGATAACCGACCAAACAATAGAACAATATAACCCAAGTCCAGAGTAATCAAACATAGCCTTCTAGCAAAAGAATCAAAAACCTGTCTTGGTTGGGACATGTCCCCGACCCTGACAATGACAATGATGATGATAATGTTAATGATAATGAAAGATATCAATTCTAATCTGTGAAAAGCACTTTTGAAATGTCTAATACTTCTAGAGAATTGAGGCTTACCACTTCACCACAACAAATCGATGAACCAAACCAATCTATCTAATTCTGTGCAGGAAAGGTAGAAGTATCTCTAGTATATACATCGCATGGGGAAACAACTTCTGGAGATGGTTAGTGCATTCAGAACTAGCATGTCACTCAGGAATATGGATAAAATAATATACGGAGCATGAGTTCAAATTATTCAAATGCATACACACACACACACACATATATATATACACATATCACATGTCGGGTTAGGGAATAAGGCTTAATATGAACTTTAAACCTTAGCTTGAATTATGTAGCTCAACTATTATAACATAAGAAGGAACCCATGGACTATATAGGCCTAGCTCCCCCTCAACTGGTACGGCCTAATGCGTATGGCCGCACAAACCAGAGAGTATACATAAGCATTATGGGGGACTAAAACCTCTTCACATATAAAGGTGACACAAGCAACCAATATGTAATATAATATAGGGGACACAAACCTCCTAATCTTGTGATAATAATAAGGGGGACTCGAACCACCCGATAAAATAGACCCCAGCGTCGGCAATCACGGTTTCCTATGTTGGTCACTCGATACCTCCACTTTCACTACTGAGCAACACAACCTTAATAAAATCCCAATTAAAATAATTATCACACATTCCCATTCATTGAACCATTATACACATTTAGGCATACAATGTTGGTATCGTTATACCAACTACACTTGTAAGCTAAAATCAGTATGATAAAGTAACATCACTATTTAGGCAAATTGATGGCCCCTTTGTACAATTATACATTAGCTTGTGGAATTACACAAACCATAAGGTTCAATTCAAAATCATTATCCTCTAATAACCTTCCACATCATGCAATAATTAAAGAGTAGTATAATATGCATATTTTTCATGCTCAAAACAAATTTCACAATATGAGGTTGTAGTCATAACAACTTCAAAATTCACAAGTTGGGGAAAATCACAATCCCCTAGTTTATTCACCATACCCACTTCACCCATAAGTTCAAAACTATAATTAAAGAATGACTATTCATAGGTAAACCAGGGAAAATTGAAATGACCCACCCTAGGGCCTTGTCGTAATGGAAGTCATAAGTCAGACTAGGATAAGAGACCACCCCCATTACCAAACCTAACCTTCAGTTGCTTTCCCTAAGTGTGCTGAATTCCTATCATGAAACATACTATTATAACAGCTCAAACAAAGACCCTAGGAATAGGTCACAACCGTGACCAACCCAACTAAGTCTAACAATCCTATACAAACTGCCCAACCATACTAAACCAAACCATCGTCCATAAACCAGGCCACAACCAGGAAGAATACAAAAACATAATATAATTAATCGCAAAATAAAATAGGATGGAAAAACCAATAATATCGTTAAATGATGTTGGCCCACATACTTATTCCAATGCAAAGGTCCACATAAATACCGATTCTGCCCATACCAACCCCAAGATGTACCACAAAGCCTCTATGTAAAGAAGTAAATTAATTTGGTTAGGATATGCCCCCAATTGCCAAAACCAATTTCCAAAAAAAAAAGAGCCTAAAGAAATCCATAACATGAAATGATGCGTTCCTAAAGGACGAAATCTTACCACTTTATTCTAAATGTTGATACCAAATCAACATGCTAAACATAAGGAGTAGAATGGACGATTCCTATATATTATGGGTATACCGCCCCCAGTAGATGGGATTAGCAAATGACAGCTAGCATGAATCTTAAGATAAGGATAAAATAGTGCCAGTTTTAAAACCAAGTTAATCAATCCATAATGCAAACAACCATACATCAATAAGTGCTGGGAAAGGGAATCGAGTTTAGCATGAATTGAGAACCTTTAATTGCGCTATGTAGCTTAGCCATCCTAAACCACCCACAAGCGATATGGGTTTAGCTCTCCATGCTGAAAGGCACTAGTGTGTATAGCTACACGACTAAGAAAGTATCCCATATGCACAAGGTCCACTAAGACAAATCCTCAGATCAACAATACGAGTTTCCAGTTTTAGCCCCCTGAATCACCATCTTCCATAACTTTGCTACACACCCCGCCATTAATTCCTGATTAAAATTGTTTCCAAATAACCAACCAAATCCATTTACCATTTTATTAACCAGGGCCAATATTAGTGGTATCATCATACGACCCTTTACTTAGATGTAATATCCATAGCCAAACCATTTATGTTAAGGGGACTTTCAAGTGCCCTTCCATATACCCTATTAAACCACTTGGGAGACTTCCATGTTCCCCACAAGCATAAACATTTAGCCTTTATCCTTTTCAAACTATTTAAACCATGCATAATTCCATTACCAAGTTTAAAACATGCTAGAGTTCCATTAAAAAAAGTCAATGCAATGAACAAATCATTATAAGCATTTTAGCAAACACCTTGGGGGCATAATATAACCAAAATCAATTCCAAAGACCGTTAATCCATTACCATGCAATCCAATTGTCCAAATCCACCATTAATGCTTATAAAAGCATAATTAAAACCATAGGAAACTATAACCAAGCATTTAATATCAAACCCTTAAATAATAGTTGAAAGCCATAATCACGAAATAGTAAAACTACGAAATGAATCATATAAACCCTGCCTTTAGTTGAAATTACAAAAAGGGTAGAGAATCATGCCTTATATCAAAGAATTGATGGTAAAAAATCACCAAAGAAATCCCTAAAGGAATCCTCAAGATGAAACCCTAGCCTTTTTGGCCCAATAGCTCTTAAGAGAATTATGGAGTGTTTTTGGAATAGTTTCTAAGTGTTAATAAATAGAATAACAGAGTTAATAACCTCCAAAATGTATTAGAAGTTATGGGTCCTAATTAGGGTAAGTAGGGAAATATCCAAAATGCCCCCACTTAAATCTCTTGAAAACCTATCACACTGATACGACTGACCCATAGGAGTTGTACCCTCCCATACAATCAGTACCTACCACTCATATCTAAGCCTCAACCTTGGATCAGACACTTTCCAATATTCGACTCATCCAACCAAGCTATAACGATAGAATGCGATCCTTACCCATGACCCGTATCCCTGGCAGAAAAAAATACCAGGAGGATCAAACACTATCCACTAAACGAGTCCATGATATGACTCGTACCAAACCCTTATGACTCATACCCCTAAATTATATACCCATTCTAGTGACCAAAATCATCCTACCAAATAACACTGGTCAGCATACAAAAGGACCATACCACTCATACCAAAACATATGTCTCATACCCATGAGTCGTATTCGGTCCAGAGAATAAAATTCTAGGAAATTTTGAAGGGTCAAAACCCAAGATATTTAAGTCTCCCCCAGTTGGAACATTTGTCCCCAAATGATGGACAAGGTAGGGGAAACAACACATAGAGTCATTTGCATGATCAAACATCCTCTTATCAAATTCTAGAAATAATGGGGCAAGGATGTTAATCTATTATTTAACAAACTCATAAAATAAATATGTGTTGAAGACACATACCTTCCGAATGAATCCCAAAAGCAGAAAACAAATGTGGATACTTGAACTTCATGTCCCTTCCACTTCCCAAGTAACTTCTTCCACCATATGGTTTTGCCATAGAACCTTAACCGAAGCGACATCCTTGATCTGCAACTGATGAACGTGCCTATCTAATATCTCAACCGAGACCTTTTCACTAGATAGAGAATCTTAAATACCCAACCTTCCAAAGGAATAACTGAATAAGGATCACCAATACACTTTCTCAACATGGAAACATAAAATACCAAATGAACCAAACTTAAACTAGATGGCAACTTTAAATCATAAGCAGCATTGCAAAACATTAACAAAATCATGTAAGGACCAAAAAACCAAGGACTAAGTTTTCCCTTCATGCCAAACTGCACCACTCCCTAAATAGGAGACACCTTGAGGAACACCCTATCCTTGACCTCAAACTCCAAGTCTATATGCCTAACATCAGTATAGCACTTTTGGCGACTTTGGGCAGCTTTAAGCCTATCTTGAATCACTATCACCTTCTCCATCTCTTGATAAACCAGATTTGGACAAAACATATCCGCCTCCCTAAGTTCAAACCAACCAATAGGAGATATACATATCCTACTATACAATGCCTTAAAAGGAGCCATACTAGAACTAGAATGGTAGATATTGTTGTAAGAAAACTCCACCAAAGGTAGATGCTCAACCTAATTACCTCCATTGTCAATCATAAAGTCCTAAAGCATATCTTCTAATGTCTGAATACTTCTCTATGCTTTCCTATCCTACTTCAGATGGAAAGTTGTACTCAGAATAACCTTAGTCCTCAACCCTTTTTGGAAAGACCGCCAGAAATTAGACGTAAACTATATACCATGATAAAAAATAATTGACACAGGTACCCCATACAGCTTCATAATCTTCTGAAGGTATAGCTTCGTATAATCCTCTGCCAAAAAGGTGGTCCGCACTGGCAAAAAGTGCGCAGACTTAGTCATCCTATCCAAGATGAAACAAATTGAATAGAATTAGTTTTGAGACCGAGGAAAACCGATAATCAAATCCATTTGTATTTCTTGATACAACCCACTAGGCCTTATGTTCTTAACCTTAACCTATTAACATACCATATATTTGGACACGAAATCTACCATATCTCTCTTCATACTATTCCACCAATAGATCTCCTTGAGATCATGATACATCTTCTTTGAGCCAGGATAAACAACATAGCATGACTCTTGCGCCTCAGCCAAAACTCTTCATTGCAAGCCGTCGATATTAGAAACACACAACCTCCCTTAATACCATAAAATATCATCACCATAGATCTCAAACACCATCACCATTTTCCCACCAACATCACTCTTGATTTTCATTAAGACAGATTCTAGTGCTTGATTTTCCTAAATCTCTACACCAAAAGACGGCCAAACCACTTCTTGTACCATCACACTACCATCCTTAAAGTCCAAGACATGAACTCCAAGATTAGAGAACAGGGAATATCCTTCACAAATTCTCGGTTTCCTTTCTCCACATAAACTAAACTACAATAGATAACTTGCTAAGAGTATCAACAAGCTCAAGATATCTTCTCTACTTGAGATTAAGCACTTTATTAATAAACACGTATTGAAGATACTTCCGATCAAAAAAGATATCCACGTGAACACCATACAGATAATGCCGCCATATAAAGAAACCACAACCACCAACAACTCCAAATCATGAATAGGATAACTCCTCTTATGTACTTTCAACTACCTAGAAGCATAGAAAATCACCTTCACATGCTACATTAAAACACAACCAAGCCCTACATGAGAAGCATCACATTAAACCACAAACCCATCATTGCCTTTCGACAAGGTTAGGATTGGAGTCAAAGTTAACATATTTTTCAACATCTCAAAATTGCCTTCACAAGCATCCAACTAAGAAAACTTAACTTACTTATAAGTCAAGTTAGTCAAAGGAGAAGCTATCGAAGAAAAGCTTTCCACTAACAACCTATATTACCCAGCTAAACCCTAGAAGCTTTGAATATCAGATGGAGTCATAGGCCTAGGCCACCCCTTCATAAAAGCAACCTTTTGCGGATCCACCATGATCCCTTTACTAGAAATTATATGACCCAAGAAAGTCTCAATGTTTAACCAAAACTAACACTTATAGAACTTGGCATGCAATTGTTGTTTCTTTAATGTCTGCAACACCATACAGAGGTGATTGGAATGATCCACTTTACTATTTTAATAAACTAGAATGTCATTAATAAACACAACGATGAAGAGATATAAATATGGACTGAACACTCTTCCATATAAGTTGATGAAGCATTAGTCAACACAAATGACATCACCAAGAACTCAAAATGCTCATACTGACTACAACAAGTCATCCTAGAGATATACACCTCCCTAATTTTAAGTTGATAGTACCCAGACTTAAGATCTAACTAGAAGATGAATTTGGCACCCTGTATCTAATCAAATAAGTCATCTATCTCGGGAAGAGGATAATTGTTCTTGACTGTCACCTTGTTTAAATTTATTTAGTCAATACACATCCGAATGGAACCATTATTCTTGCGCATAAACATTATCGTTTAAACCTAAGAAAAACACTAGGATGAATAAACCCCTTATCTAGAAGATCCTTAAGTTGCTCCTTAAGTTCCCTTAACTCAACCGGAGCCATAATATATGGAGTAGTAGAAATTAGATGAGTGTCTATATGCAAATCAATACCAAACTCGATTTCCCTATCCAGAGGAACACTAGGAAGATCATCCAAAAATTTCTCTAGAAACTCATTAACCACATGGACCGAACACAAAGAAAGACCTTCTGAGTTAGAATCTTTAACCCGAATAAAGTGATAAAGACAATCCTTAGAGATTAACCTCAGAGCTCTAAGATAAGAAATAAACCTCCCTCTAGGATCTAGGAAACTACCTTATCATTCTATAAGCGGTTCACTAGGGAAATTAAGATAACCTTACGAGTTCAATATTACAAAGAAACATAATAAGAATACAACCAATCCATACCTATAATAACATCAAAATCTATCATATCCAACATAAACAGATCCGTCAAAGTCTACTTGCTACCAACAGATACATCACATCCCCTATAGACTCTGTTAGCAATAGTTGAGTCACTTACGAGGTTAGAAAAAGAAAAGGATTAAAAATGAGTTCCAAATAGAAATCAAAAGGCACAGACACATATGGAGTCACCTAAAAAATAGTGGACCCCAAATCAGGCAAACAATATATGTCATGAGATAAAAGTTGTAACATACCATTAGCGACATCAGGTGATACCTCAGATTCATATCAGGACGACAAATCATACAACCTGTTTGGTCCAACACTTGAGCTAGGAGCATTGACAGAAGTAGATGCCACATCACCAAGTGTAGGAGTAGAATATAAAGCCACAAGAATCTTATTCATCCCCATATCAATCTTATAAACTAGGTAATCCCATAGTTGATGGCCTACCTGGCCACATGTAAAGTATTTGTCCCTTTCTTTCTTGCCATAACCCCAATGAGGACGACCATAAAATCGATAGAAAGGAAATAAAAAAACTAACAAACCTCTGCTCACCTGAGATTGGGCAACCTATGCTTGAGAACTATCACCACCTTGATGATGCCTATCTCCCAATTGATAAGGAGCACTAGCATAAAAGGAGCAAGAACTACCCTACTTCTTTTTTTACCACTTCCACCATCTCTACCACCCTGAGACAGAGCACCTCCCTGATTAGAAAACTTGCTCCTATTTTTCTACCTATCCCCAAACTCTGCCTGCCTCCTCTTCTCATTATAAACCTACTTCATATGAATAGTCAACCTCAAGATATCCATATCTTTAATCAACAGGGCAGTCTTTCTCTCTAGAATCAAATATATATTTAACCTAGAAGTAAACTTCCTCATTCTCAGCCTCATATCAGCCACCAAGTCAGGAGCATACCTTGATAACTAATCGAATATCAAAGTATATTCATTTCTCTATGAATATCCTCCCCTGCTTGACGTTCACAAACTCCTCAATATTAGTTTCCCTCATCTATAGAGAAAAAAACCGATCCAAGAAGGCATTAGAAAAAGTCTCCCATAACCCTTACTTTTCTATATTGCCACTATTCATTTCCTACTCATCATACTATTGATAACCAATATCCTTGAGTTGATAAGCTATAAAGTTAACTGTTATATATTAGTAGCCTACGAGACTCGAAAGATTTTTTCTATATCATCCAAGAAGCCTTGTAGATCCTCCTCCACCTTCACTCCAGTAAAATTTGGAGGACCTTTCTTCATAAATTTACCAACCCTTGTGGCCTCAGTAGACAAACCACTAGCCGCACCCTGCTCAACCTGAGCAGCAATTAGTTGGACATTAACATGAATAGACTGATAAAATTTTTCATTCATCACATTACCCTGAGGGACATGAGGAGAACCATCCAGAATAGGAGAAACTTCAGCACCATCAGCAATAGGACCATGAGATCAAAGTTGTACTCCATACGTAGGATTTAGAATTTTAGCATTTTAGCATTATCCCTAAATGGGATGAAAGAATTTCCTTATGTTCCAGATCTAGCAGACATGATCTGAAAGACGAACAAACAAGGATTACAAAAAATTCTGGGATTGTGAACTCAAGCTTGAAGATAGAATACTATAAGAGTAAATCATTCCTAAATGCCTTGAAGCCTCTCTCTTATGAGCGTGGTAAGCTTTCTACCCCTAAAAGAGACTCTACTGGACATGGCTTTGTGTAATACCCCGTACTTCTACCTAGCTTAAATTCATCCCAAAGATTTCACAAACATGATTTAAAGATGAATACACTTTTATATATGTGGAATTTTCAAGATTTTCAATTTTTGTTGTGTGGAAAATTCAATAAGATTTCCATCTATACTAAATTTGCCCAAATCCAACACCCGAACGAAAAGTTAGAGCCATTTTAGTGAGACAGTGTATCACCTAAGCTATCAGTGTGTCGCAGAGCCAGCTTAAATGGCAATTGTCAATTTTTAGTGTTGCTCTGTGATAGTGGCTTGTCACGCTAAAGGCCAAGTTCACAATTGTCCTTTTCTAGTGTTCTAACACGATACCGCGTCGTACCACCATGCAATTTCCCAGTTTTCGCTTACTATAGACACGATCTAATAGAGTCACGTCGTGCCAGGGGTCCAGATTGGGAAATTTTCACAAAAATTAAAAAACACCTGTGGGGTTAAATAGGTCTTTTCCCATGATTTTATTCCCCCTAGATGTACGATTTAAGCCCGTAAAATGTCCTTAGCTACTAATTATTCACTTTTTCTTCAATATCAAGAAAATTCTCTCTTAAGGAAACATAACCCTAGTACTTGAGAATCAAGATCAATCTTAAAAAATCCATCCAAGAACTCCAAGAACCTTTAAGGTTTCTTTTCTCAAGCATGTATAGTGTTCATTCATGGATTCCTTTCATCCTTGAAGCCTAAGAATAAAGTTTTAAACTATGAATTATGATATCCATGCTATGTGTTGATTATGTCCATGTGGTTTTTGTTGTTGTATGATTGTCAAGTTGGAATCATTATGTGTTTTTATGAAAATATGTTAGCTTGTGAGTTGAAAACCATGAATTTTAGTTAGTTATGATATCTTAATTTGATGATTATGCTATGCCTTAAGTCATGCATCCTAAGTGTTTTACAAAATACCTAAGAGGCTAGAAATTATGTAATATGACTCAACTGTGACTTAAGTGAAGGATTCATGTTTTCCCCTTATGTTCAAATGAGTCCCATGCTATTAATGTGCAATATAGACATTTGTTTGAATGCTCATGATATTAGAGTATGAAAGTATGACATTAAGTATATGCATTCCTACCACGTACAAGATAAGAATAACCATGTACTTCATGAAATCCCCAAGTTATTGTATTATGGATTGTTGATGTTGGTCGTGTATTCAAGAAAGTCATGCCTTGTCAGTTTCCTTCTATCGAGTCCTAGAGGTACTTGTACCCAATTATTTTGCTATGTGCCTAAATCCAGTGTCATATTTTCACGACATACTTAGTCAAGCCATGTTCAGTAGAATTTAGTCAGTCATGTGACTCAAGAAAACTTTGTAAACTCAGTAATCCCAGTAATCTTAGAAAGCTCAGTACTTCAGTAATTTTCCTAGTATTCCATCAGTCAATAAAACTCAATGAACTCAGTAAAGTTTAATTCAGTTAATCATATTCAGTGTCTATTTAGATGGGAGTAGGATTTAGCACTGAGTGAACCCAAGGATTAGGACACATACTGACAGTTGAGGGTACTGTCCATAGAAGCAATCCTTACATTCCAGACATATGTAGCCATCATAGGTTAAGACATCAACACTGACAGATGAGGGTTCATGAGGTTCATAAACACTGTCAGATGAGGGTCTTACCATTCTCTTTTGGGGACACTGTCAGATGAGGGTCGCCTACAACTTGTCTTTATCAGTGGCGCAGCATTGATACCCTTCTAATTGGGGTTACAGATTGACCCCAACCTGGCTATATTGCTTTATTTGGTGCATGTCGGTTAGATGACTACTTCCCAAAGTTATAGTTTCATAATCATTCTCAATAATAGAACTCATATAATTTTTCAGAATTTTAGGACTGTCAGTACAGTCAACTCAGAACATTATGAAACTTAGTTAGTTCCATCAGAACCTAGACTATTTGATATAGTCCCTCAGTATTAGTTATTAGTGACTCATGTTATCAGCAATCATACTCAATAGTAATTACCATCACAAATTTAGTTACAATCAGACTCAGTAGTAATTACCATCACGAATTTAGTCATAATCACTTATTCATGCATGTATTCTCACATTCATGTTATACAGTCAGCATTGTTCATGTATTTGAACCCTTTGTATTAAGCCTACCTCACATGCATACCATTACATTCAATCGTACTGATGCATTTGCGCTATGGTGTTTTACTCTATACCATAGGTTCAGAAGCACGAGCTCCAGAGCATCAGTAGCATTCCAGTTTCAACAGTCAGAGCTAACAGTGAGTCATCATCCTTCGAGGACACGATCATTACTTTATTACATCATTACTTAGTTTATTTCAGTAGTTGGAGTTAGTTGGGGACATATTACATCAACTCCTTATTCAGATAGTTTAGAGGCTTTCAGACTATAGTGTTTTCAGACTAGATGTTTTTAGATATTGTTTCAATTTTGGTATTGTCATACCACATTATTCCGATATGGTTTTATTAGATATTAATTAGTTTTAACCTTATGGAATATTTTAGCCTACCATTTCTGCATTTATATAGTATATTATGTAGTATTCAGGTACAGATATCAGTCATGGGTTAGCTTGCGGTCCTTCAGGGTCATTAGCACCGTGTAGCATTTTGGGTACCAGATTCAGGATATTACACTTTGTGGACTCCCAAGCTACCATGAACTTAGGCTATGATACCTACTTGACACGACCCGCCCTGGTTCTTGTCGTAATGGGCATCCCAAGTCTGACTAGGACTATAGACTGCCCCTATTACCCAAGCCATCCTTCAGCTGCTTGCCCTCGGTTACCTGAGTTTCGAGCATGAAACATACCAGTGAAACAACTCATACAAAGACCCTGGGAATAGATCACGACCATAAACAACCCAACGATTCAAATCTTCCCATACCAACCACCCAACCACACTAAACCAATCTATAGGCCATAAACCAGGATACAACCAAAAATAATACAAAAACATAATATAATTAATCTCAAAATATATTAGGATGGAACAACCAATAATATCGTTCAATGATGTCAACCCACCAACTTATTCCAATGCCAAGGCCAACACTAATACCAAATCCTCCCATACCAACCCCTATAAGTACCACAAAGCCTCTATCCAAAAGAGTAAAAAAATCCAGTTAGGACATGCCCCCAACCATGGCCAAAACCAATGTCCAAAAAAAAAGAAAAGTTTCTAAAGAAATCCATGACATAAAATTATGTTTTCCTAAAAGATGGAAGCTGACAACTTTAGTACAAATGTTGATACCAATTCCACGTACTAAACAGGTGGAATAAAATGGTTTGTTCCTGCATAACATATGTATACAACTGCCAGTAGACGTGGTTAGTGAGTGATCTCTAGCATGAATCTCACGATAAGGATCAAATAGTGCTAGTTATAAAAATAAGTAAAACCATTCATAATGCATACAAATCGTGCATTTATAAGTGCCGATAAAGGGAAACAGGTTTAGCATGCATTAGAAATCTTTACTTAGGCTGTGTAGATTGGCCGTCCAAAACCACCCACAAGCAATATGGCCTTAGCTCCCCCTGTTGAAAGGGCCCTAGTACGTAAAGTTGTACGACCAGGGAAGTATCCATGGGATGACTAGTACATACCCCAATAGTATGATATCATGTACATAGTCTACCAAGACCAATTCTCATATCGGCAAATACGAGTTTCTAATTTTAGCTCCTAGGATAGCCACCTTCCAGGACTTTGCTACACACCCCGCCATTAATGTCTAATTAAAACTATTTCTAACTAACCAACCGAATCCATTTACCATTTTATTAACCAAGGCCAATATTAGTGGTATTGTCATACCACCCCCTTTGTAATTTCCATAGCCAAACTATTTAGGTTACGAGGACTTTGAAATGCCCTTTCATATAGTATAATAAACAACTTAGGTGACTTCCATGTTCCCCACAATCATAACTATTTATCCTCTAGCCTTTTCAAATAATTTAAACAATGTGTAATTCCTTTACCAAGTTTAAAACATGCAAGAGTTCCATTAAAAGAAGTCAATGCAATGAACATATCTTTTTAAGATTTTTATCAAACACCTTGGGGGTATAATATAACCAAAACTAATTCCAAAGACCAGTAAACCATTACTATGCAATCTAATTGTCAAAAACTACCATTAATGCATAGAAAAGAATGGTTAAAACCATAGAAAATCATAACCAAGCATTTAATATCAAAACCCCAAAATAATAGTTGAAAGCCATAATCAAGAAATAGTAAAACCATGAAATCAATAATATAAGCCATGCCTTTAGTTGAAATTACAATGAAGGAAGAGAATCATGTCTTATATAGAAGAATTGATGGAAACAAATCACCAAAGCAATCCTCAAGATGAAACCCTATCCTTCTTGCCCCAAAAGCTCTTGAGAGAATTATAAAGTGTTTTTGGAATAGTTTTTAAGTGCTAATGAATAGAATGATAGGGTAAATAACCTCTTAAGTGTATTAAAACTCATGGGTCCTAATTTGGGTAAGTAGGGAAATATGCAAAATACTCCCATTTAAATCCCTTAAAAACCTATCACAAAGATACGATTGACTTATACGAGTCCTACCCTCCAATAAGATCAGTACCCACTACTTGTATCCAAGCCTCAATTTTGGATCAGACATTGTCCAGTATATGATTCATTCAACCAAGTCGTAACCACAACATATGATCCGTACCCATGACCCATATCCCTAGCAGGATAAAATACTAGGAGGATCAAACACTGCCCACCATATGTGTCCCTGATATGACTAGTACCAAGCCCTTATAACTCATACCCCTAAATCATACAAATTCTAATGACCAAAACTATCCCACCAACTAACACTGGTATGAATATGGCATGACCATACAACTCTTACCCCAATATATGGCTCGTACCCATAAGTTGTATTAGGTCCGGAGAATAGAATTTTAAGAAATTTTCAAAGGGTCAAAACCTAGGATGTTTCATAAACATTGTTCAATAACAAGCATTCGAAACTCTCAACCTATGTTTCAAAAACAACATCAATACTATATGACCAACACTTTCAAACATATGCTTTTAGCAAATTAGCATTTAAGAAAGAATAACATGCAGAAAATACAAAGATTCACGAAAAGAATTTAACCCTTGAGCCCTTGAGTAACATACTTCTTAGAAACCCTAAGTACCAAGCTTGAGAGGATTCTGAGAGAATAAAGAAACTCTTTTATATGTTAAAATATGGAAAGAATACCCCAAAGTTAAATTATAGATGTGGGTTTTAAGTAGTTAAAGTGGGAAATATCCAAAGAGCCCTCAACTTAAAAGCTGCAAAAGTATTGCTAGTGACTACGGGCTACCCGGTGACTCATAAAAAAATGATAACCAAGGTAGTGTCAGGGGGCACCCATACCGTTGACCCTAAGACTTCATCATATGAATTATATCATGACCTTATGACTCGTAGGGTCCAAGTCATATCCATGACAAAACCACTTAGGCCTTACACTGGTCATCCTATCATTTGCACCAAATGACTTATAATGAGTCCTCATGACTCACAGTGAACTACTTGTACTCAGAGCAGAATTTAGCCACAACACTATTTAGGCTATGATTGGGTCCGTAGGACCCATCAAGGCTCCTTATAACTCGTAAGGAGGAGTTGTAGTCAGGGCAGCGATGATAAAATTTTAAAAATTTTCAAGGATCAAAATCTAGGTTGTTACAGATGATGTGTTTGTTCTTAAAATATGATTTCGTAAAATAAGCCCTATAAGGAATTTTTTTGCAATTTTGGACGTAACACATAATAGTGCAATGTGGGTATCATTTTTCTTATTTTGATAAGTAGATTGTGATTTCATTAGCATGGCATCTTGCAAAAAATTCTCAAAAGGGGAAATCATTGATTTAACAGATTCTTCGGGCTTTTCTTGGGCATCTAGGTAGGATAGGTTTACCCACTTTATAGATTGAGCCATTTCATCATATGATTATACTATTATGCTAAATATAGGTTTGACTTAGGCATTGGAGGTATGATTGACAATATTTAGATTATTTGGACTATTTAGGCTATCTTGAAACCATAAATTAGTGTAATTGACTTAGTTTTTCATGATTTAGGTAGAATTGTTATCTTAGGGATAATTGTGGCTTATTTGGCATATATAAATGGATTTAGATACCTTATCCTACTCTAGGATAAAATTTTCCTTAAAATAGATTTTGAGGATTAATAGTGGGCCTCTTTGGCCAACCTTAGGCTAAGAATTGTGTTAGCTTTTGCAGACTTCTGTACACTTGTTATACACTTTGAAATGCTTATTTTGAAATTTTGAGGTGATTGAATACTTAATTATCATGTTTGTTTTGAATTTAGGAGTTGGTGTAAATTTTTGGTAAAACCTAGTTGTTTATTATTTTGAGTTTCATTTATGCTTGATAATTGATGATAACATTAATACTATGGGTTATGGTTCAAGTCGGACAATTGATGTCGTTATTTATAATATCAGTTCCAATTTATGTCCAATAAATAATGATTTTGATGCTGCTGAGTTTTGGTTGAGTCTGACATTGAGAGTTATATATGACACTACCAGAAATTACTCCTATGGTGATGGTTGCAAAACCATTGCAATAGACAGAAAAACCGTTTCTATAGATCTACCATAACTAGTCAGTATGTATCCTATAGGTAGGCATTGTGATAGGTCTATGTCAACAATTTATGCGATGTTTCCTAAATCGTTGACATAGGTCAAGCTATGGTAACTGTTTGAGACAACTGCCTCCATAGCTTGACCTTTGGCGATGGTTTTTTTTTACTTATTGAGACGCCTATTTTCATCTATTGCAACGGTTATAATGGTTGCCATAGTTTGACCTATGGAGACGATTATTTTTTGATTTATTAAGACCCTATTTTCATCTACTGCAACGGTTACTAACCGTTGCAATAGAAGTTATTGCAATGAAATTAAACAGTTGCAATAACATCTATTGCGATGTTTCCAATAACATCTATTGTGACGTATTGTATTTACATACATAATAAATTACTATAAACAATTATACACACATCATAAACCAAAATCATTCATGAATAATCACATAATCCAAGATATGGAACAAATTATACTAGTAATCTAAATCCAAAAGAAAAATGTATGTTGTGTACTCAAATGATTAGTTAAGTTGTTACATAGTATCAAGTTCTTGTCGCGATAAGTTTCAAGAAATTCTATATATGTAGTCTGTATTCTTCTTCTTATGTTCTCGCATCTATTTTTCCGTAAAGCTGCAAGTGATCTAGCTGAAACAAAGTTCTTTAACTTTCTGATGATTTCTTGAGCACCCTTGTAGATTAATGATTGTTCAAGTCACTGGAGGTTCAAAAAATAAAATAGCAAATGTTTTCATAATAAGTTAAGATAGCATGTCATCACTACAGACAATCTGATAACACTTGTTCTAGACAAGAAAAAAGCCTGAAGTCCTTGAACTTCAAAAACCTGCTTAAGAAAGCTTCTCAACATAAGGAAGAAACTCGATCAGGTTATTTTTGTCTATTATTTGTATTTTGTAGAGCTAAAAAATTTCCCAGAAATATCATACTTATATATCTATGTAAATTCTCATTTTTCTCATATAAGAAAAAAAAAAGTAAGGACATATGGGACTTCTGCAGTTGAAATAAGATGATCAGAGCACCCAAACATGGTATTGAACTTGCATAGCTTGAGATACTATTTGCATAATAGAGAGAGCCATATATTTTATTCTTTCAATGTCAATATTTGACAAATAAATGGTAGAGTTGTTTACCTTTCTAGACAATTGGTCAAGAACTCTGAAGCTTAAAATTTTTTTCAACCCTAGAGAAGCTTTATTAAGTGTGGTGGTTGTGAAAAGATAACCATTGGTCATATAATTATATCAGATTAATTTCATTATATAAGAGAAAAAACCAGAAAATTATGCTAAGTAATTACCCTAAAAGTAAATGATAATAAGGCTACAAATATAAACACGGTATTGTAAATCAGAATAGGTTGTACATTCATATATTGTCAAATGATCACTAAAGACGAAGAGGAAAAATCCAAGAGCACTATACAAGAGTGAGATGACAAAATAAGCAGTGAAATATAAGAGAGAATTGTAGAACTCACATTAGAGCTTGAGTCTAATTTAATATCAGTGGTAATATTCTTGTTCTTCCATTGAGCATTGACATCATCAAGAAATAGATCACCCTACTTCCATCCCGATGAAGAAATAACCTAGTTTAAAATGAGATCATAGAACAAATAAGGTCTCAACTCATCCATGCAAGATTTTATAGGAAATAATGTAGAAGATATTGGGAATTATAACAAAAGGGACTATTAGCTTATATAAAAGTATATTTCCTCAAAGAGAAAAGGCAATGAGCACGAGGCAACCATATACAAGTATCTCAAATTTCAATGTGATTATGTTACCCAAATACCGCAAATACAATATCAGAATATGAACCAGAGTCGGAAGAAACAATTTTGCAAATTAGCACAGACCACGTTGTTTCTTCATCAACCTACACGAATTGGTTTACTTAAATAGTGCTTACGTTCATCCTATCACTTTAGTTTCATGAAAGTTGAGAAAGCTTTTATTTACAAGAACCACATGTATAAAAACTAGGTTCTTAGTATGAACCAGTGAATAAGAGACAAATTCACACAACAGAGATCAAATTTACATGGTTCAACAAAACAGCATGGCCATAGGTGCTTGAGAAAGATGAGTACGATATTCCCTTAATAGGTACATATAGGAGAAAATGATACTGATAACTGGTAAGTGTTCCAGCAACATTGCACCTTCCACTAGAAAAACATTTATACCAAAAAAAAGAAGGATAATTTAAAGCTAGAGAAACTTAGCTTATTCTCATACTCCCTTTAGATTTCATATAAGTATCATCTCCAAATGACAAGAATGGTTCTTCTTAACAAGGAACCACCTTGGACAGATAAATTTTATAGAGTTATCTAGAGTTACTAAAATATGGCGATAACCAAAACTACCAACCTATTGTACTTCCTGGTTCATTAATTGCAAGAAAAATAGATTTGCAGATGCTTTCTCAAGATCAGAATAATGTAAATTTTCCATTCCAATTGGTAAGATATGAAAAGACATAGTCAGAACCTACTTGCAATAATTTATCTTCAACTCCTTCAATAGATGTTGCCCCCTTTTTTATCTACTCTGCTAGTTTCTCCACATGTCCACGTTGAATAATATATGTAAAAAAGATAAAATCACTTATCGTTATTCAATGGATGAGAAAGAAACGACTTGTATTAATTTATTTACAATAGATTTTATGAAGATAGAAATATGTCCCTCCCTCTTCCAAAAAAGGTGTAAGCTTTTTTTCTCAAATAAAAGAGGAAAAATCAATCTAATGGAAATGTAGCCATTTTTTTTTCTTATTTTGTTTAAGCAGTTGTCTTAACTATGTGGTTTCAGTATGTCCTAACATTGACCTCTGTTTATTCTATCATACAGAACCTGAACTCTCGTTTTGAATTATGAAATCCTTGAGCACTTCCACCTTCTCTGATTGCTTTCGAGGGTCATATGCACCGGATTGATCCTTCATGTCACATTGCTGGTTTTGGTTATCGATCCATTATTAATGTCACAGAATCTATACTGGAACATGGAGTAGTTATACATTTTAGTAGACCAACCAAGCCATGGCTTGAGATTAGGTCCCCTGAGATGCGAAGCTGGTGGAACTGCCATGTAAATTTATCAAATAAATTCATTAGCAAATGCGGCATCGTGGGTAGAATGGTTAAAGGGACAAAGTATCATTCAACGTGAAATATATCAGAAATTTATCCTTAATATATAGATATATATATATATATATCTTGAGTTGTAGGGAAGAAGGTAAAACCTTCAGTCTCCTATTAGACCATACTTTAGTATCCCTATATAGATGAAGCTAACATGCAATATACTACTCAGACTAGATATTTGACTACCTACATGATGCAATAGGTTTATAGGTATAGGTATTGTAAAGTCTTATCTACATTTCCTTAAATATAATCATATGTTAATTCTACTCTTTGAAAATTCTATTCATCTCTATATATGTTCAGGCCATATACAAGCTTAAATTTGTCTACGATTGAAAGTTGTCTAAAATAATGATTTCCTTGAAGTTGATAAATGGAGTAATATTATCCTTAATAGATGATCGTCAAAAACTCAAGAAAGGAAATGCTTCTCGCGAACATAAAAGAGTGTGAACTCTAAAGGTCAAGGGCCAACCTGATAGAGATTATTTATTTTCAATATCATATCTTATATGTTTAGAGGAACTTTATTCCTGATTTCCTACTGAATGTAGCTTCCTTCCTATTCTTCTGGTAGGATATTTTAAATCATAGCTCTAAAGAGTTATACAAAATAATATTATTTGTTTTTTTGGACTGACACTCCCTGACTATATATATATCTATTATTTGTTTATAGCCTTTAAGTGAAGTAAAACACTAAGTAAAGAGACCTAGAGTTGCAGTATAGCCAAACAAAAGAATCATCTTGGCCTGTTTTTACAGTATGTACTATACTCTAATGATAGTAAATGGTATCCTGATGCACTAATCCTACCGTTATGCATGGGGTTCGATAAAGGTAAAACCACAATAGTTTATTGTATGTAGTCTTGCCCAAGTTTCCGAGAGAGGTTATTTACATGGTTTAAAACATTTTGTGAGATGATCCTAATCATTCATGGCTGCCTAGGTTGCTATTGAACTCAATAGATAAAGTAGAATACAAAAATATAAACTTATTCCCCACAAAAAGTCTTTGTTATGTATGAGGAGTAAAAATGTAAGACTAACACAAAATAGGTGCAAAAAGGGAAAATGACCCTACTTTTTAGTTTTTGCCAACAGTCTTCAAATTCTGGTTATTGTAAGTATAGTTCCCTAGATTTTTGGCAACTTTCATAAGTTCTTCAAGAATTTCTGGAGAATATTTCAAATTTCAAACATATGCAACTTAACTTATTCCAAACTACTTTTATAAAGTAACAAAAACTCATTGTAATGTTTTCAAAAGCTTAAATAAATGTGTAAATGATTTTTTTATAGAATTATCTCACCATCTATTTGCTAATCATATTATTTGCTGTTGTTATTTCTCTTTACTCCAATTTTTTTATATATGGTTTCTTCCCTATTGTATTTCCTTTTCTTACTAATTTTGAGATGCTTTACTTTAGCTGAGGGACTATACATAACAACCTCTCTACCTGTACAAGGTAGAGGTAAGGCTACGTATATATCACTCTTCTAAAGCCCAGTAGTGAGATTACATTGGATATGTTTTTAGTTGTTTCAACATCTATCTTTTGCTGAGTGCTAATGCTTGTTGTTATTTAGTTCACAAAGTTCCATATGTAGCTAAGAATTATATAATTGAACATGAAATTCGATTAGTTCAAAAAACATAACAATCTTCCTAACATAATTTGAGAAGTTACATCATTCTAAAAGTTCAAATAGAGAATTTTGATTTCATCCTTAATACTTTGTTGCTTAAGACATTTTATACATTCATGTATTGAGCACCAGTTTAAATACATGAACAATAGCTCACTAACATTATAGTTCAATAGCATTTATTTAAATATAGAGGCCTTTAAGAGTACAGAAGGCAATATAATTATGTAACAAACAAGATTTCATTCCTTACCAGATGCCTGAAGAATATGTCTTAAAAATAAACAGTTTAAATCTTAAGTGAAAATAAACATATCTTATGAAGATAAAAATCAGTCCCTCTCTCTTCCGATGAGATTAAACCTTGTTCGATCCTCGAGACATGTTTTATGTTATTACTATTGCTTGCCAAATTGAATTGTATCAAAGTTATCATTTGAACTTCATATATTAGTTCCTGACCCCTTTACTCCAAATGCTATGCATATTTATTTTCTTAGTTTGTTTTCTCTGCAACTCGAGCTAAACTTGGTAACATATTGAATTATTTCTGTACCAGGTGTGGGGTAACATTTACTATAGCCAGGCGGCAATGAGAAGATCAGGATAAGATGATAGTAAAAATGATCATGGGTGCTACAACTCAGAAGAATCAACAACTAAGCCAGCTAATAACTACCAGTTCTATACAGAACCAAGCAATAAACCAGTAATTGAACCAAAAACTTGCAAATTATGCCTCTACTGGAGCAGGACAAAGAGGAGGGATACAATGTTTATACCAAAATATGATGGGTATTCAAGGAAGAATATGTCATAATCTAATTATATTTTGTAATTGGTTGATATGAGTATCTAACCTCAATAGATGTCGAGGTGTTAGGACACCTACTACCATGAATAGAGTTCTTCGGCAAACTTATCTCACTTTGTCCATTCTCCATGCAACTACAACGACATAAGAAACATGAGATGTAAAATATATAGACATATTTGCTAATTGAATATTTCCCATTAAAATAGAAAGGGACATTTAAAGTGGAATTTTATCCATAAGTAACTTCTTTACACCATAATTATAGGGATTGGCTGAAGACATGCAATATATAAATTGACAAGCGCCATTTTAGACCAAATTCTACCTACTAGATGTATGAGCCAAGGGTAGTCTAAGCTTAAGCCAGAGTAAAAAATCATAGAACATACAACAAAAATATATGCCCTTGATGAGAAAATGTATACTTTCACATTTTACAGCTTCGTATTGTGATCTGAAGAGAAATATTACCTATAAAAAAGACCCGAAGTGCTTGTCATCTCAACAACTCTTCCATTTAAATAAACTCTCTTTGGAATCCACCAAGGATAATTCACCAAAGACTTGGCACCTACAGGATACTTAACCAAATACAATAAAGATCTAAGTGGCTGCAGAAAATTACCCAAAGCTAAAACCTTTAACACAATCCCTCTCAAAATCCTTTTACCATTACTTCAATATCGGATTCATAATATCAAAATCACCATCCTTATATAACTCATCCTAAAACCCTGGTGGACTTGTCACTCCTCCACTACTACTTCCCTCACAAATGCATCCGAAGTACTCAAAACCTCCAAAAACACCAAAGAAATCAACGAAGACACACTCGAATTCACCATTTTCTAATTTTAAAAATCCATGGATTCCCTAAATGTATCCCAAAATATGATATAAAAAGTTTCTTCACTTGTTTATATGCCAATTCGACCCCAGACATCATATTTTTATCTTTTATCAATGATATTTTCTTTCCCTTTTCAAGTGCCCTACGATAATAATTTACCACATACTGAAAAGGGGGTTCTGCCAATACATAACTATCGAAAGTCAGCCAATCAAAACCCGCTCCATCAAATCCCTAGTTCTTTACCCTTTTTCAAAATCTCTATTGTCGTCATCTCCAAATGTATAATACGTGTATCATTTTCCATTGAACAAACTAGTGATACAAGTAAAATTTTCCGTTGAATAATATCCTCGATCTCCGCTGGCATTTTCCATGGTTTACCTGAACCCACAAAAATAAAATTAGTCCTAACTACAAGCTAAAGTACAAATCGAGAGACAAATAGTTTGCGATATTGAGTAAATCTCGAGAGTGAAATGGTTGAGAGAGAGAAAATCGATAGGGAAATATTAAAATTTGTTGAGAATAGGTTTGAGAGTGAAAGGAATTTACTAAAATTGCTTATAGTAGACTTGTGAAATTTTTAAAAGGAAATTAATAAAACCCCATTCAGTGTTGCATAGATGATGTTATTGCAATACTTTTAATAACCTTTGCTATACGTGTATCTATGGAAACGGTTAGTCTTCAATAGCAATGGTTATAGTGCTAAATGGTAGAAAATAAAATAATTTTTTACAATGATTGGAACTGTTGTAATAGACTATCTATCGCAATGCTTATGCAACCGTCGCCAAAAGGTTCATTGCCATAGGCCCAATTTCTGGTAGTGTGACATGATACTGTACATAAGAATTCATGGTTTTAGCTTGATATTGGATAATTTATTATTCTTCAGTTATTTAATTTCCTTTATTTCACCCTTCGAGTTTACAGGGATTCGAATTAGGTTATTTACTATTTTAAACTTATTGGCTTATGGGGGCTAATTTAGTAGTCATAATTGTGTTATCTTTATGTTACTATTCCAGATTTATTTATTTATTCATGTACAAAAGTGTTGGATCTTACTTTTAGGTTTTCCCTTTTACCTTGACTTAGCTTATTTAACTCACATTTTATCGTATTTGTATCATGATTTATCTTAGTTGACAGAAGATGCGTACTGAGTACCCATGATTTTGTATTCATACTATATATCTGCAACTTTTTGGTAAGGGTCAAAGTACTATTAGCCACCACAGACTTAACGATCAGGCTGAGTTAACTTCAGAGATAGAGTAAGATCTCAGAGTTAAAGTTTTCCCTTTTTCTTCTATTATCTATGTGTTATCTTTCATTTTCAAACACAGGTTATATTTGTCTATTTCGGTACTTATGTTCCATTTGTAGTAGCTCTTGTACCAATACTACTAGGTTGTGGGATGGTTCTGATGCTTTATCCATCTTTAAAACTATATTTATTGTATTATTATTATAAACTTTTAATTGTTGATTTTTGGATTTTAGTCCATTTTTCACCAAATCAGCCCATTACTTATAGCTTTGGAACGTAGTTTGACTTACCTATTGAGGAAATAAAGTAGGGGTCAACATAACATGTTAATCGGTCATGACATAAACATAGAACTTTGGTGCATATTACTCAATTCTATGCATTATGTTTAGAACTTGGAGTACTTATAATTGAAACTATAAATCAATAAATTTTGATTAGATAGTTGAAATCATGAGTATTATGCACTATTTCCCTATGTTAAACAAATGACTCCTATTTTCATAATAACGTGTATTGTTAATGTACTCTATCTAAATATTTTGCAAATCCACTTATTAAGTTGAAATTTTCAATTTATTGTCCAACTTGTTAAATTTTGGAGCTAATATCAATTGAATTTTCAACTTTCATAAGTGATTCTGTAACTAAAAATATATTTTTTGTATCTCTCTCCATCTGTCAAGTGTACACTCAGATAATATTTGACTGAATAAGTGATTTGACTAAAATAGTAAATGAAAACATATGTACTCCCACTATGAGTAGTTAAAATAAAATAAAAGTTGGATAATGTTAAACTACATGCATGGAGTAATATAGAAAAGAGAAGAAAATGAGGAACTGGTAAAGCTTTGGGTCAAACACATCGACAGGCCCTTCCACTTGGAACGATCTTTTACTTTGGCATCTAAAGTGGATGTTGTTCAATTTAAGCACCTAAAGTAGCCATAAACTGTGTCACTTTGGCACCTTTCGCTGACATGGAAAAGTGAGTTACGTTAGAGCCTTATTTTACCCCAATTTAAAATTAATTCTATCATGTTCTTTCCATTTTTTCCTTCCACTATCTTCCACTATTTTTTCAAGCTCAAACTCCTTTAATGGTACTCCCAAATCCCCTCCATATGTTAGAGAATAGTTTGGTTGAATGGTTTTTCTGTATCACATCTAAATTTATAAAAATGTATCTACAAAAAAACTAATAAAATTGAGTCACTAATTCAAACATAATGAATAATTTATTGTATCAATATGTAATAAATTCCCAACAAATATTATTAAAATACAATTTGGTCTGCAATATTCACTTCCAAGAACCCAACCTTTGTAAATTCAACACCAAATAGTGTATTGTTTTCTTTTGTAAATTAATTTTCCTATTTACTAAATAAATGAAGCTTAGATATGTCAATAAATCTCAAGAAAAAGATATTTTGGCAATGCCATGGCTTCAAAAACGGATTGGATATATCATTCTTGTGTAAATTTATCGGCAGAAACATAACTTAAAGGATCATTTTGTGCAAATTTCCTTTTGAATAACCAAAAGTTCCAAAATTAAGTCTCAGATATGTTCATAAAGATCAAGATAAAATAGATTCCAACGACTCCAAATCTGTAAAAAATCACCATTAAAATTTAGGTCTGTGGCGTCAACATAGCTTTTTTTAAAAAAATAAAAACCATAATTAGGGGTTTGTATAATGATGTAGCGATTTAAAGTGAGTTGGCATAGTTTAATAGATCATTTAATCTATGTCATAGAGAGTGCAATTCATGCACCAGAGCTGATGCAAAAAGCTACCAAAAAGACACTAGTTGTAGCTGATTTAGCTGTTTAAAAAGAACAACGTCTACTTTAGGTGCCTAAGTGAAAGTTTGTGCCAAATTGAGGAGCCTGGCCATGCAGCTGGTTTAGGTGTTTAAAATTAAAAGCATCCACTTTAGGTTCGTTAGTGAAAATTTGTGCCAAATTGAGGTTCCTAGAGATGTGTTTGGCCTGCTTTGAGTAATATAGAAAAGAGAAGAAAATGTGGAATTGGTAAAGCTGCAAATTTAATAGCTATGTAAATATAAGATTGAATTTTTAATACTTTTTGTAAGTGTAGATATACTTAATAGTCTTACCAAGGATAAAACTGAAAAGTGTATATAAAATACTTTTGATTTCATAAATGAGACAATAAAATATTAATACATATTTTTAGCATAAGGGTCAAAAATTAAAATGGAGAGAGAAATTAATATGGGTAATATAACAAACTTATCCTTTTATTTATCATTTCTTTAGTGGTGTGTCAAGTCAAGAATGCACATCATTGAATTTATTAGATTAAAAAAGATGATATAGTAAAATTATAATTTATTGATAGCTCTTTAAGGGATATGCCAAATCAATACTGGACAAGTAAAATTCAAAGAAGGAAGTATATTTTAAGATGTTGTGGGCGAGTATTACAGTTCAAAAGTTGCACCTAGTTTTATATTCAAATTTCTAATTTTTTGTTACCTCGTTTCCCTCATATTCTTTTGTCCTTCTCCTTTCTCCATCTTCTTCTCAGTTCTCTTCTCCTTCTTTGTTGTCTATTTCCTTATTTTTTTATTCTAGAATTTTTTCTTGTATTTGTTGTAAAAATTAACGGATGAGTTCTTTATTTCAAATATTGGATAACTAAGAATATTCTACAATCCATCAAAAGATAATGAAGTTATCTAAATAACATGATGTTATTTAGTTCAAACAACTGGGATATGTTTAAACATCCTTAAATTATTTTGTTAAACAGTTTAGAAAAATGTTTAAACATTGGTCAACTGTCTCAAAATATATTCAAATACTTATTAGTTATTTGGAGCCAGAGGAGGAGATGGTAATGTCTTTGGAAGAAATGCAATTGACAAAGAGATAAAAGGAGGGGTGGATGAGTTAGTAGTCGTCGGTATGTGGAGGTGCAGGGGTTTGTATATATAAGAAACACAAACTTTGGAATTATACAATGTGTCATTTGTAGCAAGTAAAATATGAGTTTCTCTATCACGATTCAATAATTTCGGTCATGATCACACCTACTTTAATCTATAAGTAAGTATGCCAAAAACATAGCCTAGAACAACGAGTAATCGGCTATCATGCAAAAGAGAGAAAAATAAGGATAAACTAGTAATTTAAATAGACTATAAGTGGACGTATGCAAGCAAGGTATACCTAAAAGAGGAAAAAAGACAAAATATAGAAAAGAATTCCCAGACCTACTAAGGTCAATACAACAGCCAATATATACAAAGAGTACTAGACAGAAGCAAAAATATATGCAAAGCAGTCCTCAAAAATATAAAATAAGACTAGCCCTAGACAAGAATGAGATAGATTAGCTCTAAGCACTGAAAGCTCATCCTCATTTCCATTCAGCATCTTTGCACGAAGTCAGAATCAATGATGATAACTCATAGTAAGATCTGCATTTGGGAAAAAGATGCAGAAGTGTAGTATAAGTACCAAAATACAAGGTACTCAGTAGGAATCATAGGATAACTAGACTCAATTAAATTAAAAGCATAATAGAGTAAAAAACTATACTTAGAGGTAGGGGTGTTTACAATTTGTTTAAAACTAAATCAAATTGCAAACAAAACCAAACTGATTAAGAAAATTGATGGTTGGTTTGGTTTAGTTTTAAAATTTAAAAACCAATAACATTTGGTTTGGTTGTTATTTTATTAAAAAATAACCGGATAAAGAACCAAACCAAACCCGATCAATTAAATACGTAAATTTTATAATTATTTGAATATAAGATGTTAGTTTTTCATAAATAATTTTAAATATTTATACCTTTTAAACATTAATTTCATTATAGTCTACTTGTTCCATATGCACTACAACATTTTTAAATTTTATTTCTAAACAAATATATCCCAACACAACACGCTAAGTCTAATTAATTGTCTATATGCAGTTATGGCATATTATCAGGTTAAAATTTTTTTTTCTAAGATATTCATGTACTTTATAATGAATGACCCTTTAATTTTTTAAAGGTTGACCATTCAATTTAAAGTCGTATTGATTGTATGAATACTAGATGTATTAAGTGCAGAAACCTCTATAATTATGCAACTTAAACATGCTAAAGCTTTAGAATAGTATGGAAAAATAACATAAGATTTGATACATTTATCTTATGACGGTAGAGAGAAACTTGTTGATTCTTGATATTAATTTGCAATAGTTATCTTATATCTATGGTTTTTTTACTCTTATTAATGTATCACTAGTTAATTATAACAGAAAAACCAAATCAAACCAAACCAAACTGACAAGAATCAAATTGGTGATTCTAGTCAAAAACTAATCCAAAATGGCACCATTAACACCCTTACTTAGAGTCAATGAAAGAGAAGTCCGGATAGAAATAGCAAGCCATGCGAAGCAAATATAAGAAATGATGTAAATAACTCAAGAGCAGAAATATAAATGCCTAGCTATAATCTAGCTGGAGCCCCATAAGTCCAAAAGGTACAAACATTATAAAACAAATTCTAGACGAGCCTTCCTAAGCACAGTGGTTGGAGACAAGGAATAATACTAATAAAAGTTAAAGTACAACAATAAAAATGTGAAAACAAGCATAAATGTGTTATAAAAGAACCATATATTCCTCCTTCTACCATAACAATAATTCGTACTCGGCTTGAACTAGACTTCCAATCAAAGATCAGTAATAATGAAGGTCAGACTTGAACTAGAACAAATAGGTAATAAATAGTAAATCAGGTTCTAGAATAAAATCAAAACTAATATACAACGATCAATAATAATCGGTGTTATATTTGAAGTGGATTAAATATGCAACCGGTAGTAACAATCTAAATTTTTGATTTAATCCAAGTCTATCTAGTCCTTTTTCAAATTTTAGAAGGCCAAAATCTTTAAAGAAATGCAAGGCTCCATTTGTTAAGTTAAAAACCACAATTCGAGGACAAAATATTAAGTACAAAGAATACCGAAGCTAATAAGCATAATATAATAAATAAGTCAATAAAACTGGAGTATTCAACCCCTTGAAGAAATCTTGCAATAAATCATGTCTAAAGTGGGATTTATCCTAAAGTAATCCTACCTTAAAGGCGTGATAAAGAAAACTACAAGTCAGATGTGTCCAACTCAAGGCAAATATCTAGCTAAACCTAGTTGTCATGACCCAATTTTGATATTCATAATGACACCTACTTTATACTACCAGTTGGAAAGCCAAATCGTAGCCCAGAATCACAAGTAATGGGATAGTTGGTGCAAAATGCCATGTATGCCAGAATTATGCAAGTAAATAGTATACAAGCCTTAAAATGTAAGAATATAACATAACTGGTGAGAAATAATAAAAAGAGCAATAACTTCCTATGACCTAGTAAGGTCGGTACTAGATCCTCTAATAAAAAGAATTTGAGTACTATTAATGTCAAATATACACTAGTATCGAAGCAGACCAACCAAAAACAAAAGATGGAGAGAAGGTCAACTCTGGCTCCAAGAGCTCACCCTAACTCTAAAGTCTGACCATCACAAACACAATATCAATTAGTGGCAACTTGTACTTAGATTCACATGAAAAAGGTATAAGAGTATCATATGAGTACAAAAGAAAAAAAGTACTCAGTAGGCACTATCACCCAACTGATGTAAATCATTAATTAAATATAATTAAATGCGAGATAGTAAGATAAGTCATGACAAAAGGAAAAACATAAAATAATGCTCCTAATACTGAATGTAAATAATTGAAAAAATAATAATAAAGAGAACATAACTATTTCTAGCATAGCTGGCCCCTCATAAGCCTTAAAGATGGAAACATAAGTAAATACCCCAATGTGGCCCCCTATAAGCTCGGTGGACGCAATAAATAAAAAGTAACTACCATAAACTCATTGAACTTCTGAACCTCCAAATCGTACTCTTGGATATTTCCATGCCATAAACACCAAACACGAACTGATTCCATAACCATTATAAATAACCTCTCAATACTAGACTTGGATTGAAAATAGTATCTCACATGCCAAACTTTGAACATGAATAATATCATGAATAATGGACTTGAACAGAAAGTAATATCATCCGTCAAACTTGAACTGGTGATAATATCATAATTTGCCAGGCTTGAACCAGTGTTAGCATCTCCTAAGAACATGTCTAGAATAAGGCATAATATGTATAAAACCTCTTTGGGCTCAAAAGTATAAGTAAGATAACATATGAGGGCTTATTGAGTCAATAGGGAGTCAACTATAATAATCTTGGCCTAAGGTATTCTGAAGAGGCCCACTTCGAACCTTAAAAATACATCCTAAGGCAAACCCCACCAAAAATAGAGTAAGGCTTTAAATACCACTATAAGGTGTTAGATAAGCCTCATTGGGTCCTAAGGTGGTAGTTCTACCTAAGTAAAAAATAGTAAAGTCAAGTACCCCTAATTACGATTATTTAATTGGCTAAGTAACCATTTCACAGTAAATATACCTCCAAATCCTAATTACTATTTAAAAACTAATATAATATCATATCGATACTATAATTAAGCTCAATCTAAGAGAAAGGTTAACCTGGCCTATCTAGGCTCCAAATAAAGCCCAATAAAGCTCTCTAAATTAGTGATTTTCCTTTTTGAGAAGCTTCCGCATTATGCCACACTATCAAAATAGTAATCAACATATTAATACTAGAACAATGATAGCCGTATTGCATTTTTTGATTTGGATAAAAAATCAAGTAAAAATTCCATGTGGGTCCACTAGAGGAGTTGCACTATCGAAACCATCAATACATACCCTTAAAGATCATGTACCCTCAATAATGAGAGAATTCCAAGCTCAAACACTGCTAAAATCAACGCAAAAAGAATCTTGGGATTTATATCCGAATTGGAGAATTAAACAAAGAATTAGATGGAAACTTACATGGTTTATGATGATGAAATGATTATTCTAAGCTAACCAACACCCCATGATAAAATAAAGATTTGTCTCTCAATTTCCCATAATTTCTAGTGCTTTGGGGAATTTGAGACTTGTGAGAAATCAAAGAAAATTAGGTAAAGGGATGAATTTAATGCCTTTCCATGTGCCGCTTAGGCAGCCACATGACCACTTACACGGTCACCACCAAAGTGGCAACGATCACTAAAGCGGTACCTGACATGGGTTGCCCCTCTGCTAAAGTAGACAAGGCATCACCTAAGCGATATCCACTTTAGTGGTAGACTTCCATTAACACGATATGGCGGGACCGCCTAGCCACCAAAGCCATCACTTAGATACTAAATCATCCTCCACTAAAGCTACCAAAGAACCACTTCAGAATATGCACTAGCTGAAACTTGGATTCGCCAAGTTTCCACTGACCCTTCACAATTTATTTAGAATCTCGTGGATGCAAGCAAGTTATTCTAACCTATAATTTTTAACATTTTGAACTCAAAGGCACCATAAAAATTCAATCCAGAGTCATTTTGAGGAATGTGGGCTCCACACCTAAGGCCACTTTCACCAAATTTTAACCAATAGCCTAAAATAAGTTCAAAAGCTTTGGGATGCAAACCAAAGGCCCCCAAAACTAAAATTAACATTTTGGAGCTAATAGAACTATCAAAATAGAATTAGGTTAAAGTTTATTCTTGATGGGTGGACGTCATCACACCCTTCATGGTACTTGAAGCAATACCTAATCTCTAACTCTAAACCTCAAGGAACAAAGTCTATGAATTGCATAAGCATTTTGCCTTATTTGAGTATCCCTCAACCTATCGTAAATAATCCTTACTTTATTTAACAACTGCCAAAGAAAGTCAGTACCATAGGGTCTAACCTTAAAGGACTCCTACCATCCTATAAGATCTACAACACCTACAATATAGTTTCTTTAATTGTGCCTTCTCAATATTGGAATAGTAACTATTATTAAGTGCGATCTTTGCCAATAATAAGATATCTCCTAATGACCTCCAAACTACATAACAAAAGCTCGAAGCATATCCTAAAAAATTTGTATAGTCCTATCTGACTGCCTATCGGTCTGAGGGTGAAAAGGGGTGCTAAGATCTATCTGAGTACCCAACTCCTTCTTAAAAGCCTACCAAAGGCTAAAATTAAATACTGAGCCTCTATATGAAATAATAGATATGGGCACTCCCTAGAAGTGAACTATTCCTCAAACATAGATATGGGCTTACCTATCTGAAATAAAGGAAAATATAAATAGAAAGGAAATATGTTAATTTTATCAACCAATCCACAATGACGTAAACGCTGGTAGAACCATGCAAGATGTGAGGAAAACCACTAAAATAGTCCATGATGATACACTCCCTTTGCCACTAAAAAATAGGCAATATCTAGATTAGGACATCAGGCCTCTAATGCTCGATCTTTACATGCTTACAACATAGGCAATATTCCAAAAAGTTCACCATATCATTTTTTCATGCGACTCCACCAGTAACGCTACCTTAAATCCCTATAATATTAGTTTTCCTAGAGTGATTAGAGTATCTAGAGATGTAAGCCTCATACATTATAAACTGAACTAAATCACCAACCCTTGAAACACAGATGTGGTTGTCATACCTTAGAATACCCTTAATATCCATGGTAGATCTCTTAGACTCAATACTCAGCACCAAATTATGAATGACATGAAGTATCCCATCAACAAACTGAAAACTCTAAATCTGCTCAAATAAGGTAAACCTTGACTCAACACTAGCAAGGATTCTTCTAGAATCTAAGATGTCAAGTCGTACTATCAAGTTGGCTAAGGACTAGATGTCCCACGCCAACGGCATCTGTTACAACATTCGCCTTGCCTGAATAGTAAATAATAGAGAGGTCATAATTCATTGGAAACTTCATCCAACTGCGCTGTCTAGAATTAAGTTCTATATAAGTTATGAGATATTAAAACTAGGATGACCAATGTTGATCTCACAATACATGCCATATAAATCACTCCTCTAAATCTGAAGCCTAAAAACTACCACAATAAATTCCAAATCATGAGTGAAGTAAATGCACTTGTTCACCTATAACTCCCTCATAGAAGGCCTTAGGAGCTGTAATATATTCAGAAGATCCAATTTACTTAGAATAGACACCTTGGATTGAAAACATAGAGCACGTACCCTTCAAAGACTGGACACTACTCCAACTAATATGATCAATGTAGTTAAGTTGACCCATATCTATAATCTAAAGTGCAACATAAATGATTTTGCTAGACTAACACTAATACTGATAAGTCTAACATGGAGGTACCTACTCTAAGAATCGTTTCCTATAAACCATGAGCCATTCTAGCTCCTACTAAAACTACCTTGATAATGCGAGCTCTTCTTGCTTTCTTCTAAGGCCTTTCAATGCATATTTTTTACATTTTGAGAATGATTAAAAACCTTAATAAAAGACTTGCCTATTATAACAAAACTTTGAGTATCCATGCAAAGAGAAATTCCCAATCCTTCAATAAAACACTTAATTCACTCATAGTCGATTGGCAAGAGAGATGTAGCATGCCTGGAAAACTCATAAAATAGAGGTTCATACTCTAATACATTTACAAAACCCTACTCCAAACATTAGAGCTAATCTATGAGGCTCTCTATAATGCTATTAGGCATATACTTCTCTTAGAAAACCTCAGAGAACTGAATTCATGTCATAGGGGGAGATCTTGCTGGCCTAGAATAAAGATAACCTCTCCTATAATGTCTAGCCACCAAGTCCAACTGAAAAGTACTCTAGTCTACTCTATGAACTCAACTAGGCCCAAATTATGGAGCCTATCCTTATAAGTAGTTAGGAATTCAAATGCATCCTTGCCCGATGCTTGAGAAAACCTAGGTTTTGTTAATCTCAAGAATTACCCAATAGATTCTTCTTATAACAAGACATAGTAGGTTGGGCAGTTAAGATCTCTCTAGTTCCTATAACAAGACATAGCAGGTTGGGCAACTAACGACTGAGGAGCTATAGGAACTAGAGAGATCTTAACACTAGGAGCCCCAGATATAGGCTATTCTCCTACCTCAGTACCACGTTGATCCGCAGACTAAGCGGCACCAACAAAACCTAATAGTTGGACTAAGATATCTTTGAGCAGCGATTAAGAAATAAACCTAATGAAGCCTTGGTGCATCTGGACCACCATTGGTCGTGGTGGAGGAATCTCTAGTACAAGAGAAAAAATAGGGCCTAGTGAAGGCTTACTATCCTAGTCTCTAATTAGGGTTGCATCTCTTATTTTTCCTTAACATCTAGGTCATGCACATCCTCTAGAAGGATCCCTAGTCGTGGCCTCGGGTCACTTGTCTCTTGTAGAAGTAGCTTGCATCCTAGCCATTTGTAAAAGAGTGAAACCCAATGAATCCTAGAAACTAACACCGAAACTTCGTACAAAATAAGTGAAGAAAGTGAAGATTTCCTAAGAATTTCCTATAGCCTGCCAAAGATAAGAAATCGGCATAATTGTTCTGATTTATTAGACTCCACTAGACACTTGCAATTGTTCCAAGAATATAGTGAACCTAGGCTCTAAAACTAATCTATCGTGACCCAATTTCATAAATCATGATGGAAATTAATTTACCTCACCAGTAAGTAAGACTAACTGAAGCCCAGAATTATAAGTAATGGGGTAGTTAGTAGAAAATGGCATGAATGCTAGAACCATGCAAGTAAATGAAATATAAGCCATAAAACATAAAAATAATAATGTAACTAGAGAGAAATAATAAGAAGAGTAATTACATCCCATGACCTAGTAAGGTTTGTACAAAAACATCTAATTAATAGAATATGAGTACTATCAATGTCCAATATAAAACAGTCTCAAAATAAAAAGGCCATCCAAAAATGAAAGATGTAGAGAAGGTCAGCTTTGACTCTGAGAGTGTACCCTATCTCCAAACTCTGACCAGCATAAACATAGTATCAATGGCAGCAACTAGTACTCAAATTAGAAACCAAAGGTATAGAAGTACAGTATGGGTACCAAAGTAATGGGTACTCAGTAGGCATCAGCCACCAGCAGAGCTAAATCATAATATAAATATAATAAAATATGAGCTAATAAGCTAAGTCAGGAAAAAAGGGAAAACCTAGAATAATGCTCCAAATACTAAAAGTAAACATTGTGAAAAAATAATAAGGAAGAGAACATAACTATTTCTAGCATAACTGGGCCACTATAAGCCCAAAAAATGCAAAAAAAAGTAAATAACCCAATGTTGGCCCCCATATTCCTAGTGGATGCAATTAAGAAGTATCTATCGTAAGTTCATAGAACATCAAAAACTCAAAACCATAATAGTGGATTATTCAATACTATAAACACCAGGTTTGAACTAATTCCATAACCATTTTAAATAACCCTTCACTATTAGTCTTAAACCGAGAATGGTATCTCATATACCGGACTTGAACCAAAAATAATATCATGAATACGAACCTGAATAAAAAATAATATCATTATCCATAGTACTTGGATCGATCCTAATATCATAATTTATTAGAATTGAATTAGTGTTAACATCTAGTAAGAGCATGTCTAAAATAAGGCATAATATATCTAAAACCACCTCGGGCTCATAAATATAAGAAAGATAATGTATGAAGGCTTATTGAGTCTACAAGGAGCTAATGGTAATAATGTTGGCCTAAGATGGGCCAGAGGGGACCACTTTTAACCCCAAACGTCTATTCTAAGAAAAATCCCACCCTAAATTAGACTATGGTGTTAAATCCCACTACAAAGTGTTAGATAAGATTCATTGCATCCTAAGGTGGCAATTCTACTTAATGAATGGGCAGTTAAGTTAAGGACACCTAATTAGGATCCTTTAATTAGCTTAGTAACCAATTCACACTAAATATACCTCTAAATCCTAATTCCTAAACCAAAATATCATATCATATTGGTACTACAATTAAGCTTAATTTAAAAGTAAGGTAAGCCTGACCGACCTGTCCGCCGAAAAAAGCCCAATAAAGACAGCTAAATTGGCAATTTCCTCTTCTGAGAAAATATCTTATGATGCCACACTATGAAAATACTAATCTATGCATTAATACAAGAACAACGATATGTATAGTCCATTTTAATGCTTCGGGTCCAAAATCAAGTCAAAAATCCCATATTGGATCCGCTTGCAAAATCAAACTTTGGAAACCATCAACACGTCCCACAAAGCTCAAGGATCATTTACCCTTAAGATGGTAAATTTTTAGCTCAAAAATTACCAAAATCAATCCAACAAGAATCTAGGGAGTTATGACCAAAGTAGAGAATTAAACTTAGAATTAGAAGGAAACTTACATGGCTTACGATGAGAAAATCATTATTCTGATCTCACCAGCACCCTATGATCATCCAAAGATTAGTCTCCATATTTCTCACACTCTCTAGGCATTTTAGACTTTATCAACATGTACCCCAACGCTCAAGGATCATTTACCCTCGAGAATGGGTAAATTTTGAGGTCAAACAATACCGAAATCAACCCAACAAAAATCTAGGGATTTATGACTAAATTGGATAATTAAACCAAGAGTTATATGGAAACTTTCATATCTTATAATGAGAAAATGATTATTTTGATGTCACCAACACCCTACGATCACCAAAAGATTAGTCTTCTTATTTCCCATACTCTCCAGGGCTTTTTGGCTTTTGAAATGTCACAACTCAATTTCTCAGGCCAGAATGACACCTACTAAAATCCACTAGTAGGTAAGCCAACCCATAGTTTTAGAGTACTAGTAATGAACTGCAAAGAGTGATGATGGAACAATGTAGAATAAATATATTAAAATGCTAAAAAACACAACGTAGTCCCAAAACATGATGGGATTAGTACAAGAGATTCTAATATAATAAGAATACAAAATAAAGTAATAAATGAATATATTGATACAATGTATCTCCAAATACAACATAGAGACTAGTCTAGTACATAAGATTGAGAATAGTAATACTCTGAATGCCAGGAGCTCATATACATCATCAAACCATAACTTCTCTACACAACACACATAATAGTAGAGAGAACCCTTATTATTATATAACTGCAGAAGTGTAGTATGAGTACCAAACACATGGTACTTAGTAAAAAAACTGTTAACTAAACTCCAAGAATTAATTCAAATATAAATAACATGCAAGTAGAAATGTAAAATACACCTAAAAATCCAGGACATAGTAGGGAGTCACTAAGGATGAACTATCCTATTCTTTCCATACTTAGGAATTTAAGCACTATACTATATATCACTGGCTAAAATATGAATAAAGAATAGAAAGAGGATATGTGTGTATATATATACAAGGCCAAGAAATCGATATACAACCTAAATAAATGAAACAAGAGAGGGATATACTGTAATACCCTAACTACTATATATAGGTACATATCATAAATAAGGCTAACTCAAATGTACAACCTAAGTAGTCTCACTAGCATCTCAAGGCATCCTAATCATAGTAGCAACTAGTGCTAATATAATCAGGGTCTCTATCCATGTATCTAACATGATATAATTATCCCATATAAAGCAATCATAAAGTAAAGAATTAGAATTATACCTCGAATATCAATACAAGTCCAATAATCAACCTTTTACAAACTAACCATAAAAATAATAACAATATAAAGTAATCATATAGCCTAGACAACCTGTCCAATAACCAACCTGTCACACACCAAAAGATATACTCATCACCTATACCTATGCAACCCCCATAAGGCTGGTAGATATAGAAATTTATTTATGATAGGTAATGTGAATGAAAGGATTTATGCAAAGTGTAATCCATACTACCATAACTAAACCAAGTACCATAACGTAACCTAGTGTATGGACATCATCTAATTAAATGACTCTCAAAGGAAAAACCTATGACGACCTCTTTTCTCCAGCACATCGGCTCATAGACGAAGGGGCCCTAGTTGGTTTGGGAGTACCCATATAGCCCAATCATGTCCCAATCTAAGATTTCCAATAACCATCATAATCATAAATATACTCCATTCAATATCATATATATATATATATATATTAATACATGGGCTAGAAATATAGGTAAAAGAGTGTAAGTCATGAAAACCATTGCATGGATTAAACTCTAAGACTAAATCATTATAGAAGTGTATAATGGGTCAAAATCTCTCTTGATTGACGTAAATAATAGTAGCAAAATTGTGGACCAAAATCTATCTTGGTAAAATCTGTAAAATAATATTTTTAGACTTAATGGCTCATAAGTTATTCATAAAGATGGTACGATTCTTGTTACTAAGAAATAGATTTTAAAAGTGAAAATTAGAATAAATTCCTTTTTAGAAAAAATCATATCTGAGTTGGAATCATACCATTTACCATTTTTGTGAGCATGAATGCACCAAATCTATGCATAGCATCAATAGTATCCTAATAATGAAATCATAAGCACCAAAAGATCTTTAAACTACTGCTAGGCCTATTACAAGGATAAAACACTTCCAAAAATCCACAAATATCATAATCACAGCCTTTAGCTTAATAATATATACCCGACCTAACCATAATATCATAATTTGAGAAAACCATCATAATAAATAGAGTAATGTAGTAAACAATGTACTAAGGGTTCATTGGTCTCAAATATCTCTATCATGATATCAACCTACGATAATAGGATCCTAGTAGCATAATAAATATATTCACCATAAGGGTCAATTACTTTTCTAGCCCCTAGACTCATAAAATAGAATAAGACACGCTGTTCTACCCAATATCACACCCTAACATCCCTATCGAACACACAACACATATGACACACCATCTCATAAGAAAGAGTATACATAATCCTACCTCAATGTCAAACTAAAATCCTTGAATTGCCTAAAAATTATCCTTCTTCACTCCATGATCCCACAATGCCATCACACAATCAAAATATTAATCTATATGTCATTAAGATTAAAATGAGACCCATATTTATAATTATGGATCGGGTTAAATTTTAGGTCAAGAATATGCCCACATAGCCTGCAAATTGAATCCAAAAATGAACTCGTCACGAGGTCCTTTGAAGGATAAGGAATATGTGTTCAAAAGTTGAGCATAAACAGAGAGTAAATCGGGTCTCATATAAACCCTTAAATTTTAGTAAGTCAAGACCGAATTTTTAAGATTTTACCATGCATTAGGATTGAAATTAAAGGTAAAATTAAAGATAAATGACCAAGGAGAGCTAGGATAGCTTACCATAGCTTTTATGGATGATTTTTCACCTTTTCCTCTTTTTAAGATCTCAATTTAGTGTGAAAATAGTGGAAGAAATGGTGGAAATTCGGGTTAGGAAAAAAAGGATAAAAAAGCTATAGGTGCCAATAAAGAGGAAACCTCATTGCTAAAGCAGCATCTCAACCACTTCATCATTATGGATGAAAGTTGTGAGTGCTGCTAAAGCTTTTGAGATTGGTTGTGATGGTATCTTGAAGTACCAAGAAAGATTATGTGTTCCTAACACATATTGATTATGAGAGAGAATCTTGGATGCGGCTCATGAATCACGTTATACTATTCATCAAAGTTTGACAAAGATGTATCATTATCTTAAGAAGATTTAAAAGTGGAACAATATAAAGTGAGATGTGGCCAATTTTGTAGCGAAATGTATGGAATGTCAAAAAGTAAAGGTTGAGCAATTGAGGCCTGGAAGGTTATATCAAGAGATTGATTTGCTTTTATGGAAGTGGGATATAATTAATATGTATTTCATTATTAGTGTTCCTCGATCTCAGAATTAGTTTGATTTGATTTGGGTTATCGTGGATAGGATGACTAAGTCTGCTCAATTCTTACCAGTGAGCACAAATTATTGGTAGAGGATTCTGCTAAGATATTCCTCCAAGAGATTGTGAAAATGCATTGGGCGACTATTTATATCATGTTAGATTGTGGTACCGAATTCTCATAACACTTTTGGTGTTCATTTTAAAGATCTTTGGGAACTAAGGTAAGCCTTAGTACTGATTTCCACCCCAGTCAAATGAGAAAGAAAAAAGGACTATTTATATATTGGAAGATACGCTTCAAGGTTGCATGATTAACTATTGTTGTAGTTGGGTTAAACATTTACCTCTTATAGATTTTATGTATAATAATAGATTCAACACTAGTATTTAGATGTCCCTGTTTAAGAAATTGTATGATTGGACGTACAGATTTCCTATTGGGTGGTTCGAGGTTGGTAAATTAGAGATGTTTGTCTTGGATATTGTCCACTAAGAGATGAAGAAGGTAAAGGTTATTCAAGAAAGAATTAAAGCTGCCAAAAGTCATAAAAAGTCCTATGCGGATGTGAGGCATTGGGAATTAGCATTTAATATTGGCGATTAGGTGTTCATGAAGGTGTCTCCCATAAAGGGGGTTATTTGGTTTGTGAAGAAGGGAAAGCTCAGTCCCCGATATATTCATCTATACTTAGAGTTGAAGAGGGTCAGTAATATTGCATATGAATTAGAGTTACCCTCTAGATTGAACTCCATTCATCCGATATTTCACATTTTGATTTTGAAGAAGTGCGTAGGTGATCCTTTGATGCTTATTCCTTTGGAGGAGGTAGGTATTTAATATTCCTTATCATATGAGGAAGTCCCCGTTGAAATTTTGGATTGAAAATTTTGTTAGTTATGGATGAAAGACATAGCTTCGGCAAGGGATCTATGGAGGAACCATAAGATTGAAGAGGCTACTAGGGAAGATGAAAAGGACATGAATTCCAAGTATCCATTCTTGTTCTCCGTTGTGATTAATCATGCCTAAGGTATGTGCTATTTTTATCATCTTTGTTTTCTAAATTTGTTAAGGAAAAGATTAGAGATATATGGGGTCTAATCGTACTAGAAATTTCCTTGACCCATCATTTGAGGACGAATGATCCAAATGGGGAAGAAATGAAACACCCCAATTTTTTGGCCCTTAAAAATTGCTTGAGCTTTGATATCACTGCCTGAGTTATGATTTGACCCCATAAGTATTAGGGTACCTCACAGGTCAGGTGACCCTAGTTGTAAGTTGACTAGTAAGGGGTGTTGAAGTTTATGTTTTGGGTATGACTTGAGGGGACGAGTCATAAAGACACGTGACAATTCGTTAGGACAAGTCACAATAAAATCATGTAAGTTCATGTCATTATTATGCTCTGAGTATGAGTGGCTCACTACAATCTGTAAGGATATGTTATGAGTTATTAGTTTCAATCATAGGGTGTCCAATGTAAGTCCCAATTTGGGTTCTGTGATGATTATGAATTGAACCTACGAGTCGTAGAGTCTCATTTCGAATGGATTTGTTGGGTCGTAAGGTCAACAGTATAAGGGGTTCTAGTCACTATCTTGGTTATGATTCGTCATGATGAGTCATAAGGTGTGGTAATGAACCAATGGTTGACTCATCATCAAATGCGACACCTTTTTAGTTTTTAAGTTGAGGGCACTCTGAATATTTTCCACTATAGCCCCTTAGACCCAAGACTTAAATCCTTCCATGGGGCTTCATTATCCCATCATTCCCAATAAAACACTCCCAAATTCTCTCTCAAACTCTCTATTCAAGTTAAGGCTAGGGTTTCAATAAAAGGGGTCATTTGGGGTTCTAATAGTTCTTTCTTCTCCAAAATTCTTGGTATTTCAGGAATGTTACTCTTCCCTCATTGTCAATTTTATAAAAGAATGTTATTTAAAGTATTGTTCATGAGATATTGATGTTGCGCTTTGAAATATGGGTTGAAGGTTTTTAATATAAATTGTTTAAATACTTTTCCATGAAATCTATGATAGTACTGTGCTTAAATTGATCGTTGGTAAATGCATTGGGGTGCATGGGAATGTTGGATTGAAATAGGGGTACAAATAAATCCCCAAATTAATTGGTTTGTTATGGTAATTGGTACAACCTCAACCCCACTTGCATAATTGATTTTGGTTTAAGCATTATTACTTGGTTTGGTTTGTTTGTTGAAATTAATGCATAGCATAAATTGTTAATTGGTTAAGGATTGTTTTGAAAACCTTGTGAGATATATGGGAATCACCCTAGTGATTTTAATAAGAGTCTGAAGGGTATATGGGAATCCCCTATGTGTTGGCTAACGAAATTGCTTGAAAGCTATGGTTGGTATGACGATACCACTTAATAATGCCTTAATGTTTGACTCTTGAAATTGGTGGTTTGATTATGTGTTACATATCTTAATTGGGAAATAATGGGAGTTGTGTTAGCTAGCCGTGAAGGTCTGAGTCCTAAGGACTAATACTAGAAACTCATGTTTGCCGACATGATCGTTGGTCTTGATGACCATGTAATTGTGGAGTACAAGGGAATCACCGAAGTATATATTCGTATATATGTATCATGGAGGGTGAAGGGTACAAGGGATATGTGTTCTCTAGCGCCTACAGCTAAACCAACCCAAATAATTTTAAAGCACACTGCTGCAAGTACCACTAAAGCGGCCGATGGGTTCTCGAGATTCATTTTGAACCCCGTGCATGCTAATGAAGTATGCTATCATACCAAATTAGATGTTCCAAACTCAATGGAACCCCCAAAATTTGTACGAGATCATTCCAACTGAATGTGGGGCCACGCCTATAGTTCTATTTTTCACCCAATCCACCTAATAGTGCAAAACGAGTCTGGAAGCCTCGAGACTTGAATCAAGGGCCCCCTAGCAAAAAATCAATGTTTCAAAGCTGATGGTTTGTTGAAATTCTAATTAGAGGTCATCTCTTGTAGTTGTGGCCTAAGACAAAATCCTAAACAACAAAAGCTCAAAAATAGTGAAATGATCCATAGTACAATAAACCTATACAATAATCAAATCGTTAGTTTCGACAAGTCATAAATGAGCTATAGCCACTGTAGAAAGGCTCCAAATGTTGGAAATATATGTAAATCAAGGGAAAGAACTAGAGGGTCATTATAATATCCTCTACTAAAAGAACTTTTATCTGTGAAATTCAATGTATAGAATGATCATGAAAGCTCGGAAGGTTGAGATGTTTTGTTTACACGCTTCGAGTATAACTCCCCAAATAACCTCAAAGAAGAAACAACACTTCCACGGTATTTTTCCATTGGCATCCCTTTTCTAACAAAGTTTAGCCCTTCACTCTTTAACAACAAAAATTCAACCTCAATCACTAACTAGCGTCAAACTAATCTGAGGAAGACTGATGCATATAAATTTGAACCATGATGCATTGTTACACCACCTATACCAGCACAATCAACTAAAAAATCATCAAATCCTAAGGTAACAAAAGGCATGAAGCATGCAACCAACTCTGAAAGCAAAATATAACTTTTGCTTGCCTACAATCTTGTTACCACTCCAAAATAAGCAGGAAGTCACCCGAGTCCTACCCGTGTAACTCCACCAAACTAACCTTAAAAAACTGAGGTTTATCCATTAAAAATATTTAATGGAATGCTTGAGAAAAACCCATGAGGTGTTAGTTGTGCACACAAATAGGGTTCACCATGGTTTGTAATCTATACTGATGCTACAACTGGTTTTTGTGACCATCGAAACTTGAAGCCAAGAGTTCAAAGTACAACCACTCACGATGAAATGATCCTCTATAGAATACCCCATCAATAGATGATGAAGACATGTTGAATCTGAATAATGCATATGACTACTGCTAAGTAAATCATCAAAAAAATCAAACAAAAACTAAAAATCAAGGTTAAATCTGAAGGAACCAACACTGTTCCAATGGAATCGATCAACCACAATTCATTTGAACTAAAGAAGATTGAGTATGTAAAGGTAGAGTATGTTTAGCCAGCCTATAGATGAAATCCCAACTGAGACAAATCTAAAAATAAAGGTTTCATCCATGATCTATAATTCCAAGCTAATATCTCAACATCAAGGCTGAACCGCTCGATCTCCACTACCCAAGTCTAACCTGAATATGGTTAAGCATCCAAACTCCAGATACATAATAACCTATATATTTCAATTCCAAGGCATCAAATCAAAAATTGAGCCAGCGTGTATAAACTAAGGCCATATATCCAAATCGACCTTACTATCCAAATTAGACATATCCTTATTGGATCATGTTAACGCTAAAATTAAAACATAGTTGAAGAACAAAATCACAATGGAGGAGAAATCATGGGCTAAATGCATAATCAATAAACTCTATATCTGCTAAATGGCAAGAATCACCAACGCATACCCTAAAACTCATCAAGACAGCATACTACACTAGTAATAACCAAAACTCTAGCAACATAAATGAATGAAACCTTAGATGAAAATTGATCAATTGAATACTCTATCCAATACTCTATCCTATCAATGATTATGCTATTACCATCTTAAGAAGTAGTTACCTAAAAATTACCTATCTCCAACTCTACAAACACCACTAAGATAAAACCATATCACCAAAAGAATAATGTATCTAACTCCACATCAACACTTAGAGGAAACCATCACCAGAAGATAAATCTGACAAACCTAAAAGACGAATCCAAGACTTTTTGACATCCACATCAAAACCTCTATCAGGTAATGAAGTAGTTAAATCAGAAGAACAAACCCTAAACTTGTCAACCTAAAAAAAAAATAGGCTACACAACCCAATCTCCAACTCTAGAATCATACAAAAATAATGAAAAGTCAACCTACCTTCACTTTTATAACACATTACATAACTGAGCTATCAAAGAAAAAAGAAGTGGGAAACTACCAATCTCACCTCACTAATATAAAGAAATCATCCAACTGAGCTAGCTGCCCAAGCGAATGAATAAGTACTAGAAGGGAAGGAACTTTAACTAGATAATGCTAATCATCTGCCAAGAGAGGATTGATATACATATATATTGACAATAACAACAATAGCAGTATAATCATTAATATCTAAGATGGGCGGTACTAAAAATAAAATCAATAAAAAGTACCACTAAATTGATACTTGAACGATAATCTGCAAGGGTATATGGGACTCAAACCAAAATGATACACCCCCAGGGAAAATATCATTATTGATCCACTCTATCCAATACTAAAGGAAATAATCTATGGGGGTTGTCATATAATCAAGAACTCTATATCAGAGTAGACAAAAATAACATAGACCTGCCAAGGTATACAATTATCGATGGGTAGGGAACCCCAATACAAACAAATGAAAGAGTAAAGATAGGCAATAAAAGTGCACCTATCCTAAAATAATTCAAATTTGCATACCTTATGAGCTCAAGAGAGTACAAAACTGATTAAGTCCAAACTCAAACTAAGAGTTTATATTATCAATTGAGATACTTGGTGCACTACCTCTAGCTGAAGGTACCACAACACTATGGGACTAATCTGAAGGACATAAATGACTAATAATCCCATACCGATAAAACTCTCTAGACTAGTGAGCGCTCTCACTACAGTCGTAGGGAACCCTTAAAGCCCTAAACATTTGAGAAACATGAGATGACCCTAACTAGCGGAGCAACAGACATCGAGGGCACTCTCTACTAAATGACCATCCTTCTCGCAATCATAACATATCTCAAGAACTCTAGGCTAGTGAGGAATACATGCTACCTATATCTAAGCAACCAATCATGTCTAGGACACTCTTTAGACAAAGGTTCAATCTCTCCATAAATAAAAAAGCTCCTAGAATACTCTGAGCTATTGCCCTTATTGTCAAGAATGACCATCATAACCTAAAGACCATACCAAACACTTAGAAAGGTCTGATAAGATCTCTTTCTATAGTACTAACCATGAATAGTTTGAGAGCCACCCATAGTCTAAATTGCTACCTATGTAGAAATAATAGGCTAAAGAAAACCTCCACTGAAAAGATCCTTACCCCCGAATGGAATACCAATAGCACTGTACTATTGAAATGGACTCTTACCATCACATATATAAGTGTCAATAAATTTTGTCTCGATGTCCCTTGCTTGATCAACAACATGAGAAAGAAAACCCAACTGCTATAACATATCTGATACTCAATAAAGTTGCAATGGCAATTTTTTAGTAAATCTGTGCACCATACCATGATATAAAGGATATAGCAAGAGATATTGCCTATCCCACTCAAGAAACCCAATCTCATACTCTGAGATTAAAGAGGAACCTTGCTAAACACAATCAAGCCCTACTCTAACTTGAGAATTGTTCGATGAACCATATATTATCCCTAACTGTGAGGTATCTATAATGAGGCTTGAAATCCCAAATACTGAATCTTAAAAGGCTAAAGCAGTCGCGAAATCTATCAAATCCTTGATTGGCCCCAAATCGTGTGATTGACGCTAAAGATCTTTGATATGCATCCCTAACTCCTTGGCCTGATGTTGTGTTGAGGCTCTGGGAATGTGTTCCAATGTCCTACCAACATCTATCACCAACCTCAGATCGTTCATCTAGGAAAGACTAAAGTCAAAAAAACATACTTGAGGTTCATAAAATATGGACACATGATAAGGAGTAAAGAATAGAATGTAATAACAATGACCTATAGCCTTTTGAAGATAGGTTACAAATGTCTCTACCTTGATCCATAGGACTCTACTAGAACCTGAGCTCTTGTACCATTACACCAGTAAACCTAGGTTCAAATACTAATTTTTCACAACCTAATTTCTAATGTCATGATGTGCCTACTATAACCCACCAGTACATAAGACAACCCATAGTCTAGTATTAGTAGTAATGGACAACAAAGAGTAAGAAAAGAAAAATGTAGAACAAATATAGTAAAATGATTAAAATACACAAGATAGTCACAAAAGTAGGTAGAATCAGTACACGAGCTTCTTATATAATAAGACTACAAAATAGAGTACTAAATAAATATACTAATATAACTCCTTTCTAAATAAAATATAAAGACTAATCTAGTATATAATTCGGAAAATAATAATACTGTGAATGCAAGGAACTCACCCTATGTCTCCAAACCATAGCTTCTTCACGCGACATACACAAAAGTGGAGAGAGCTCATACTGTGATCTACATGTTGTAGAAGTGTAGTATGATTACCAAAAACATAGTACTCAATACTCAACTACCAACTAAGCTCTTAAGATAATGAAAATATAAATAATATACAAGTAGGAACTTAAACTATACAAAAATATCCAGGATACTACATAGTAAAGCTAAGGAGATAATAATGATGAACTATCTTATTCTATACATACTGAGAAATCTAAGCATTATCCATACACCACTGTCTAAAATACAAATAAAAAATAGAAGGAGGACATATATATATGTATATATAAACCTTATAAATGGATATACAACATGAATAAATGAAAGAATAGAGGGATATATGGTAATAAAATAACTATAATAGATAGGTACTTATACATAAACAAGGAAAACTCAAAGGTACAACCAAAGTACTCACACTAGCATCTCAAGGACTCTTAATCACAGTAGGAACTCTTACTAACATAATCAAGGTCTCTAATCCATAATTTAATATATGAGATAATTGTCCAACATAAAAGTAACCGTAAATAAAAGAATCAGAATCATACCTCGAATAGCAACACAAGTCTAATAATCAATGTAAGACCCAATAAAATTTTGATCATTTTATTTTTGACCCTCATATATCCATAATATTAATTTTTTACTTGAATTATGATGAGGGATATTAAAATGGTATTTTGGGAATGTTTAAGAATTTTCAATAGGGGGTTAGGGTAGTTTTGGGACTGTGAGGCAGTGGGGGTCTGCAATAGTGGTGTACCACACCAATTTTCTTCTGTGATAAGAGCATGCAGTAGTGGTTATCCTCTGCAATAGCAGTGTGCCACATTGTAATGTTAATTTCATCTAATTTTTATTTAATTGGCTTGGGGTGAGGGGTTTTTGGTCCTTTACCCCTTACATGACTTTAAAACACCAAATTAACCCTTTTGCTTTAGGTAACAAAGATAAAAAAACTACACTTTTCCTTTTTAACATCCAAAATATGAAAGTTCAACGGTTTTATGAGAAATCACTATTCCAGGCTCCAAAAATTAATTTGTCTTCTATTTTCATTAGATTTTAGACATGTTTCTCTTTCTTTAATTTGAAATTTACATTAAGGCATAAATTTATTGAATATTAATGTAATTTTAATTGATGGGTTTGAAATTAGATTGGGGTTTTTTTGTGGTTATTACTTGAATTACTTTTCCCAAATATTAAATGGATTATTCATGCTTTAACTGATTATTTTAGGGACTGATTTGGTGCATTGTGATTTTGGTTAGAATGGATGATATAAGTGCTACCAAATTTAATAAATCTTTTCTTAGTTATGGCATTAACCTCAATTCACTTTATTAAACTTTGTTTTGAACATGGAATTGTACATAATTTTACTTATCTTTTGAAACAATTACATTGTATTAAAGAATAAATAGAGAAAAATGCTTTATGTGCAAATTGTTTCAATTTAGGCTTAAAAGAAAATTGTGTATCTCATCATGAAGGTGTGGTCTCGAGAGACCAATACTGGAAACCATGTTTACCGACATTGGGGATTTATATGAACACGTGTCTGGATATACATTATATTTTTTATGTCTATATCGTTAGTGTCTATAGCCATTTCTTTTACATACGGCTAACATAGAATAGGGCCCTTATGGGAAAGAGAGTCAGACCTATATAGCACATGGGTACATTTAGGATAGTACATCTATATATTTTAGGACTAAATAATTAAACAATCATGTTTCATAATCCTTTTTCCTATCACGACATCCTATATATATGTATAACTATTGTGTATGTGGTTTATGACAAGATTTAGGTAAATGCATTATTTTATCTCAATCCCATGTGTTATATGCTAGTGCTTGCCCCACTAACCATCTTTAGACACTACATCATTTCATGATATAGGTTCAGAGGACTTTTCTATTATTTTTGTGTAGTATAAGGCAATTAGGTACTTTTGTTGATCAACTATAAAATGGTGAGGCTCCATCCTTTAAAAGGCCCAGTCATTTCATGGGTTCCTTATTGTCTTAGTATTTTGGATTATTTTTGTCACTGTCGGGGACATGTACTAACATAGTTAATATTCTTGGTTTAAAGGATTTTATGGACAGGATTAGGATGTCATTGTTGTCTTGTTTTGACTCTTTACATTTTCTTTTGGTTTTACTTATCTATTAATAATTTTGTTTGGTTCCACTGCATATTATATTATGATCTAGAGGTATGCCTAAGGAGGTGGTCTCGACCCATGGTGGTCTTGAGATGCCTATTATGGCCATGTTCGAGTTTAGGTCATGACTATCTTGGTATCAAAGCATGGTTTAAGATAACTAGGTGTCCACAAATCCATGTCAAGTAGAGTCCATTTTATGGATTTGTAGCGCACCACACTTATAAGAGTAAGGCTACTAGGCATTTAGGAATGTTTTTCTTTTATGTGTTCTATTTTTGGCTATAGAGCCTAGTTACTATAAAACTTCTCTATCTTCTGTCTTACTCGTATATAAGATCATGCCTCTCTAAAGATTTGATTGTCGTAGAAACTTTGTTGGACCTCTACCCCCCTGCGGAAGATGTGGAGGGAGCTCGCCCTATTTATTGAATATAGACCTGGTCTAGGGTCCTCCTAACTATATCGTTCCATGTGGGGTTCTACCGGTCCTTACTAGTACTTCTCGGGCTTCTTGGTCTAGTGATACTTATGCTCAATAACCTCAAGGGGATATCTCTAATGTGGAGTCTCATCGATCTTGCCATATGGTCCTATTGATAATTCATTTGAGATTACCCAGGTTGTACAGTTTATGAGGTTGAATCCCCCTACCTTTACTAGCTCTATTATTGAGGAGATTCTCAGGGGTTTATTAATGAGATTGGAGAAGATTTTTAGGTTGATATATACTACTGATTTAGAAGATGTGGAGTTTGCTGCTTACCAGTTGAAGGATGTGGCTTACTAGTGGTATGAGGAATAGGATGAGATGAGGGGTGAAAATGTTGAGCAGATAGGGTGGGATGAGTTTTTGGGTCCTTTCCTTGATCATTTCTTTCCACAGGAGTTAAGGGAGGCTAAGGCCAAAGAGTTTGTGAATCTGAAGTAAGGCAAGATGAGTGTTAAAGAGTATATTGTCACGCCTCAAATCCTATTGGAGTAGACAGGCACACGTAGCCATGAAGGCCTAAGTGATACAAAATCAACCAACAAATTGCATAAAACAGCCCACAACATGACACAAAATAGTCCACTCATGATATGAACAAACAACAACAAAAATGGAAACAAGAAGACAAGAACAAATACACGATTTGCAATATATTTAAAAGGATAGATAGAATTACAAATGTATGTATAAACCTTAAAAAACCTAAGATATATCAAATCTAAGGACCCTTAAAACCTACACAGATAATAACCACTCTTTTACGGAGATACAAGAGGGACCTTACCTCCTCAAACACCCACGTTTCAAGCTAAGTTGCAACTCAAGTAAATCCACACATGAATTAGCCCTTATTTTAGTTTTGGATTTTCCAAGCCCTACAACTAAGGTGTTTCACTCTTAAAACCTAGAGTGAATTAGGTCTTACAATGTCTCAAAGTCATCCATCAATAAACAACCAAAAAGAAAAGATCTAATAAGAAACTATATATAGCCTAGCTTATTACATGGAAAAATGACCAAGACATACTTAATGACAAAGGGGCGACCTTGGTGTGTTGGAAGGCAAGATGAAATGGCCAAAACACCCTTAATAAGGTACTGCCTTGAATTTGGGCTTCTCACATTAAAATAGCTAAAAATCCTTTAATGAGTCCTAACACTCCAAAGGTGCCTTCTTCAAGCTCCAAAAACTGTGAGCCATTAAATTAGCTCCAAAACCATGACTCCTCAATTCTTTAATGCTCTAAGAAATCTTGTACACACAGCCTTGCTTAATGGCATGCTCAAAACTGGTCCTCCATACTTTCTCTTATGTCATTAAGGTGACCAAGTCTTGAGTTTCTATGCGTTGGCCTCCAAAGATGTTATCAAAGGCTAAGTTGTCCATATGGTTCGTATCATCCTCCCCTTCTTGAAAAGGATTCGACCTCAAATCCAAACCTTGTAAGAACAAAGAAAAGACGAACAAGCACTACATTCTCCTGACATGAGGGTAAGAGTTAGCACAATAAACAACATCAACATGCCAAGGAGGTATGTACTTGAAATATAACCAAAATTCATTCGCGTTAGACATTAGAAAACAGTGGACATATGCACAAAGGAATTGGTTATGGAGTTAATCAAGAGATAAAGACCCTAAGCCAAGACTAGTCCATTCACAACCTTAGATGGCATCGGGATCAAATGGACTATGTAATCAACGACTTAGGTATCAGTAACTCTCACTCTCCTATAGGGTGCCCCCCTCAAAGTTAAGCATACCCTCCTTATCACCATTGGAAAGGTCATGCGAAAAAAGAGGGTTAAGAAAGGTGTTCCACAAGCCATGTTGAAATATAGAATTCACATGCATGCACTTACTACTAGTTTCAAAATATCCACTAGGAGTATGCCCAACAAAAGAAGCACATAAAGAAAAAGTCTATGGAATTTCTAAACACGCACCACCTTCTCTTTAACAAGAGTAGTCCTCATATATATACAAACCGTCATGGGCAAATAAGGGACCATAATTAAAACTATCTTCACAAGGACAATCACAACTCGGGTTTTCTAAATATTCAAGAAAATAAAGATTATTGTCACCCGATTGATAATTTTTCACACCCTCACTAGTTGTTGGAAAATCACATACCAACGTAGACTCACCTTTGTTTTTACAAGGGTCAACTAGTACGTGAAAATTCTTGTCACTTGGTAATGTAACCTTAGTCAAGTTATAACTGCTAGCACTAGATGGACACAAATCATTCTCATGAGAAGAATCAATTTTTTTAACTAAAATATCAACTAGTGCTGGCGTACCTACAATAAGAGTTTGGTGTTCATGAACCTAACAATACCAAGAGTATCACAAAAGGAAGACTCAAACACCTCTACTCTTGCCAAACCCGCAACTACACCTACCTGGCTACTACTAGACACATCAAATCATTCTATGGCTATAGGAGTGTAAGAGATAACATTTTTACCTTGTACCTCACATGAGCTACGACCTTTATCTTGATGTCTTCCAGAAATCCCACTTACTCCCTTTGACCTACCATACGATCCAACCATTCCATTATCATTTTTGATTAACAAGTAATGGCTTCAATTTTAGCCAAAATAGCACTTGTAGCATCATTGCCCAAGGTTTGAGAGGTTGAAGCCATGGGTTCTATTACAATTGTTCCTAAAACAAAAAAAATAGAAAACAAGAAGTTCAAAAAATTCTCATCACACTCTCACACACTTTAATTGTCTCACACTTGGTTTTATAAGTATTGCAAATCGGCTTGTAATTCATGATGAGTTGAGGGGTGAGTATAATCCTTGGTCAGAATGGATTCTTTTCTTGAAGAGTCAAGAAATTAATTTCTGCACTTGAACTAAGAAATACTACGATTCTAAAACAATAAAAGCACAAAAATAATACTAATATGAAAAAACGTATTCAAAAACTAATTTACAACTTAGTTGGTATTTACTAGTTGCCAATTAGTATAAGAATCAACAAAATGAAACTAAAAATCAACAAGAAGAAACTAAGAATTAAAGATTTCAAGACAAAAGTTTTGGTATTGTAATTAAATTGGTGATGTGGCGGTCAAGGATTGGTTGTTGTTTTTGAAAGGTTCTTATTTTTCAACCTTTGAAATTTTGGTTCAATATTAAATTCTTGAAGAAGTGTATTTCGGCCTTGGGGAAGAAAACATTAAGATTAAAGCCCTTTTTCACATTCAAAAAGGTTTGACTTGTCTTACACCTGTTGGGCAAGACACCTTTTTGAAGGGTTGGTGGCCCTTTTCTCTTTTGGACACCTAGAGAAGTATTTTTTCCCTCTTTTGGTACCAAGTCTTTTGTCGATCTTTATGTACCCCTCCCTTTTGGTAGGTTTTTGGGGAATAGTTTCAACACAAACTTAAGGGATTCTCTTCCTTCTGCTTGGTTTAAGATCAAACAACACTATTAAAGAGCCTTCTTGCAACTAGACATAAATATTGATCTAGAAAAATAAGAACATTCAATAAAAGTTTGAATACCAAGACTCACGTTAAGCCTCCAAGAACCAACAACACCTTTTCAAACATAAAACCCACAAAAAATACCAACAGCAAAAGTTCAAACCACACCTTCAAGTTTCTATCCACACAACAACACCAACAATGTTCAAGTTCTTGAACCTGCCAACAACTATACCAACATCAATGTTCAAGCTCACTTGGATCAAGACTGAAGTATTAGAGAATAAGAAAACTAACACAAGAAACACTCAAAATAAGTAAAATACACCTATATATAGACTCAAATCTCAGCCAAAACAATAAAAAGAACACACTCTCGGCCAAGATAAACTCAAGAACACTACTCTTTTTTTTATTTTTCAAATCACAAGCCAAATATTGATTTTGTTGGAAGAAAATAAATGATGACTCCGATACCAAATGACACAGAATCAAACAAAAAATGGAACAAAATATCCCACAACACAACACAAAATACTCCACTCATGAGATGAACAAATAACACCAAAAAAGAAAACAAGAAGACAACCATAAACATGTGATTTGCAGTATATTTAAAGGGATAGATAGAATGACAAATGGATGTATAAACCTTAAGAACTCTAAGATATATCAAATATAAGGACCCTTAACACCTACATACATAATTACAACTCTCTTATGGAGACACAAAAGGGACATTACCTCCTCAAGCACTAAGGTTTCAAGACAAGTTGCAACTCAAGTCAATCCATACTTGAATTTGCCCTTATTTCAATTATGGATTTTCCAAGCCCTATAACTAAGCTATTTAACTCTCAAAACCTAGAGAGAATTAGGAGATAGAATGGTTCAAAGTCTTCCATCAATAAACAACCAAAAAGTAAAGACCTAATAAGGAACTATATATAGCCTAAGTTATAACAAGGAAAAATGACCAAGACGCCCTTAATGGCAAAGGGGAGGCCTTGGTGTGTTGGAAGGAAAGATGAAATGGTCAAGAAACCCTTAGTGAGGTATGGCCTTGGTGTGTTTTAGACTTCTCACATTGAAATAGCTAAAACTCCTCTAATGAGTCCCAACACTCCAAAGGTGCTTTCTTCAAGCTCCAAAAACCATGAGCCATTAAATGATCTACAAAACTGTGAATCCTCAAGTCTTTAATTCTTCAAGCAATCTTCAACACATGGACATGCTTAATGGCATTCCCAAAAACGGTCCTCCATGCTTGCTCTTGTGTTCTTGAGGTGACCAAGTGTTGAGTCTCTATTTGTTGGCCTTCAAAAATGTCATCAAAGTCTAAGTTGGACATTTGGCTCGTATCACCTAGAGAACAAATTCATAACCTTTTACTTATCATGTATGTAACTATAATAACCTAAGTTTTTTTCATAGATAGATATAATGCATTGATGAGAAAATAAATGACAAGCCCAAAACTATATATACTTAACTTGTTCGTTGGGGCCATAACTTCTAAGGGACAAAATACTATCATGCTTATATTTACATTAGTCTACAAAGCCTCTAAAACAAACAAAGACACTTAGTTAAGGTCGGGAAAAATCCCCACCTTACTCTTAATTACTGTAAAATACCAAAATATATAAAATAGAGTTGGAAAGCTCCAAATCAACCTAGAGCTCACCAATAGCTCTTGGATATCCTAGGGTCCTATTGAGAAGGTATATTAGCTGAAGCACCTATGCCTGCAACATGAAATACAGGCCCCCCATAAGGGGCTTCAGTACAAAAACATGTACTAAATATGCAAGGTTGAAAGTAACCACACGTGATATAAGAGCTTAATGGAAATAACATTCAAGTGTACAAATGGTTCTAGTAGACCACCTTTATATATACTTGTAGGGTCAGGTACATTATATTCTTTTCTTTATTTTTACCTTTCTTACTTCATAATCATTATAATCCATATGATACAAATGACTAGCTGATTAATGGCAAATAGACAAATCTAGATCAGCCCATGCAAGGCTTACACCCTTGAGTTATCATCCATATATAAACATTGGGGTTAGACCAAGTTAGTTTTACACCCCTGGGATTACACCCACATATAAAGGTATTGGTATTGGCCCATGCTATGCTTATGTCCCTGAGTTGCCACCTTTTTAGTTGTGATTTACGTTACTTAGTTAATTTACCCTTTGAGATTGTTACTTTGGTGGTCACAATATTATGGTACCTTGAACTAATAATCTAATAATAAGAGATATGTAAATATGAACTTAATGCAACAACAATGAGGTAGGGAGCTATTGGCACACAAATGAAGTGTTTTACAGCTAAAAATAACACATGGGTCTTATTTGACTAAATAGATAACTCCTAAAATTTCTTGGTGAAAATGGATATGCAGGCTTAATAATAACCATGTATTAAGGTATTTTAACATATTAGAGAGTGGGAACAAGGTCATTGGCTATATAGGATAACATACGCTGCTATTATGTATCACTTGCTATAGGATAACTTTATAAGTTTACTGGTTGGGACAAGAGTATAATTCCATGCCAAAGAATGCATAATAAAGTATGCCTTACATACCTGGTCATATAACTCTGATTTAAACCCAATTTAATTTTCCTCCTTTAGGATTGCTTATCTATTATAAAGTATATGGTAAAACTAGTATTAGTAACTAACAGATAGATTGGGCTACTTAACCAAAATAGTAGCTGGGTAATAAGCCCTTAATTTATCAATCAAGGGTGTTATTTTAACCCTTTTCTCCTCTAATTACATCCATATACCATACCGACTTTTATAATATTTTTCAAAACAACTTTGGCTTCATTACCTCCTCCAAACAATACACAAAAAAATTTGGCAATAAACTTATACAATAATAAGCTCGGTGGTGTACCACCATACCCTTCTTCTATATTTCAATATAAACTAGTCACACTTTTTCCAAAAATTAACCCTATAGTCTCAAATATATATGCATGACACAGTCCATAAAACATCCCCAGCTTAACTTTCTCGCAGCAACCAAATACCAAACTCATCATCCCTTGAGTTCTCAATAACAACACATCCATAATTCTTTCCCAAATTATTCTATAAGGAAGACAAAATGAATTAGTCATATTACATCAATTTTATGAAACTTATCCTTTTAATATGAACTCTTCAAGAACTTAAACTTTTTTTCACACATTAAACCAAAGAAGAAAAGAGTTGTCTCTTAATAACAAAGAAAGATTAGTAGGTAGCTTGTTTTATATTCTGTCATATATTTGCAATTAAGCATTTATAGCATATTTTACTACTCTTCCATCAAAGTACTAAGCTAAAACTTAACGGTTTTCACTTGCCTTGGCTTGCCAAGGTTGGGGTTTCTTCAAGAACCCTAGAAAGAAAAATAGGGCAACTCCTTGTTGTTTTAGATAAAGTAGAGAGAATTTGTGAAATATATTTCTTTTTGTGACAATGAAATGAAGGAAAATCACTAGCAACTTGGCCTTATAAAGTCCATATTTTGGCCACCTATTTAGATGCAACTTGGACCTCAAAATTGGTCAAATTGGTTCAAGTAGGACATGCACCTACATAATGAGTTCAAGTTGCTCAAAAGGTCAAATTAGTTTATGCACCTACTTACTTAATTTCTTAGTTTGGCTTAATTAATTTTGGCTTTGGAAGGTTTATGTTTATGCCTTTTCTCCATTTTCTTCCTCTTTTACTTAGTTTGAGCCCAAATGAGTTCATTAATATAGACCCAAAACTCATCCATAGCCTTCATCCCATTATGTTGGTCCAAATCGCTCAAGTAAGTGAACCATTACTGGCTTAATTAAGTCAAGCAATCACCTCAACAAATTAATCCATTTTCAGCCCCTAATCCCTTTAATCTAACTTAAAACTTGTATACACCTGGTCACTTTAAACTCTAGATTCAAATATAGGCTTATGATTTCAAGATAGATAGTTACATCGATGTTAACTTGGTCACATCACATTAAAATGTATGGGCAGTATTTAGAACCCCATGTATACCATTAGTACTTATAAAACAAATCTCGCCCATTATCTATACCATGCGGATATGTCAAGTTCCACATAAGTAGACATGTACTTAAAATATGGGGTGTTACATACTCCCTATCTTATGAACATTCATCCTTGAATGTTAGTATAACTGTCCAACTTAAACAAGTGTAAGCCTAAGGTTAACATTCCATTATGACATAGTACTTATATATTACACTTACTTGTTATTGTTCAAATTTAGAATATTTGACTTTCTCTTCATATTTGAATAAATGGGGGTACTTAGATTTCATCTTTTTTTCTGTTTCCCCTGTGATCTCTTCTACATGTTGGTTTCTCCAAAGTACATTCATAGAAGCTATTTCCTTATTTCTTAACCCCTTGACTTATTGATCTAGAATAGCAATAGTTATTTCTTCATAGGAGAGATCTTTCATGTTTGTAAATCTTCAATAGGAGTAATATGAGATAGATCTCCAATGCACTTTCAAAGAATTGAGATGTGGAACACTAGATGGACTGTTGGAAGATCATGGGGTAGTTCTAACTCATATGTGACTTGGCCAAACCCTTGAATAATTTTATATTTTCCTATATAACTTAGACTTAATTTTCCTTTCTTACCAATTCTCATTACCCCTTTCATTATTGACACCTTTAAAAATACTTAATCATCGATAGCAAACTCTACCCCCTTTTATAATATCTGTATATGATTTGTGTCAACTTTGGGCTATCTCTATCTGCTGCTGAATCAACTTAACCTATTCCATAGATTGATGAACAAGATCTATCACAAACAAAGCAGTTTTACATATTTCAAACCATCTAATGGGTGATTTGTACTTTCTTCCGTACAAAGCTTCATATTGCATCATTTTTATACTTGAACGATAACTATTGTTAAAGGTGAACTCGATAAGAGGTACATGATCATTCCAACTACCTTTAAAGTCTAATACAGAAGCCTATAGCATATCTTTAAATGTTTGAATTGTATGTTCTGCTTACCCATCTTTTTTAGGGTGAAAAACTTTACTTAAATTAATTTGTGTTCCCATATTTCTCTGAAAAGACTTCCAAAAATTTGTGGTAAATTGAGTTCCCCATTATTATATAATAGTGATTAGCACTCTGTATAACTAAACTATCTCTTTAATATACAATTTTGCATACTCTTAAACTGTGTAAGTGGTCTTAACCAACAGGAAATATGCTGATTTTGTAAGCCTATCAACTATTACCCATATGGAATTAAACTTTTGTGATGTACGAGGAAAACCTGTGATGAAATAAATGTTGATTATGTCCCATATCCAGATTGGAAGATCTATGCATTGTATATAACCCCCAGGATTTTGGTGCTCTACTTTAACTCTTTGAGAATTTAGAAATTCAACTATTAATTCTGCACTGTTCTTCTTCATGTCACCCTACTAATATATTCTTTTCAAATCACGATACATTTTAGTTGACCCCGAATGGATGGAATACCTTGAATGACATGCCTCTATAATAATCATCTTTTTTATCCTATTTACATTAGACACAGACAATCTATTTTGTCACCAAAGTACTCCTTCTTGTGTAAGCTAAAATACCTTTGTCATATCACATTGTACATTCTTCTTAAGCTATAATAGAATGGTATCTACATATTACTTCTTTATCACATCAGCTACTAATGAAGATTCTGTCGCATTATGTACTATAAGCCCCTCATCTGGAGTGTCAAGAAGGCAAACCCCCAAATTGTCTAGTTGGTGTAGATCTTTAGTCATCCCTTGTCTTTCTATAGATGGCATCATATCCTTCTGAATTAATGCATCAGCTACCAGATTTTCTTTCCCTAGATGATATAAAACATCATAGTCTTTTAATAGTTCAAGCCACCTTCACATTCTCAAGTTTAGATCCTTTTAGTTAAACATATATTGCAAGATCTTGTGGTTAGTATATATGTCAAAAAGAATCCCATAAAGGTAGTGGCACCGTATCTTTAAAGAAAATATAACCGCTGCTAGCTCAAGATCATACATTGGATAATTCTTCTCATGTGGCCTTAATTGTCTTGAGGCATATGCTATTACTTTACAATATTTTATCAACAGACATCCCAAGTCAATTCTTAAAGAATCATAATATACTACATACCCTTTTATGCCTTCTGGAAGTACCAATACTGGTGTAGAAGTCAACTTTTCTTTAGATCTTGGAATCTTCTTTCATATGCATCATTCAATTAAAATTTGGATGCTCTCTGTGTTAGCTTTGTTAAAGGTGCAAAAATTGAAGAAAAACCTTCAAAAAACCTCCTATAATAGCCTACCAACCCAAGGAAACTATGAACCTCCATAGGCGTTATAGGTCTTGGATAGTTCTTCACAGCTTCTATCTTTAGAGTATCAACCATTATTCTTTCATTAGATATAATATGACCCAAGAATGCCATGGATTTTAACCAAAACTCACTTTTAGAGAACTTTACATATAACTTACGATTGCAAAAAATTAGTAAAACCTTTTTTGATTATAAATAAACAATAATATCATCTATAAAACTATCATGAACACATCTAAGAATGGGTTGACCACACTATTCATCAAATCCATAAAAGTTGTGGGTACATTAGTTAGCCTAAATGACATGACTAGAAACTCATAATGATCGTACCGTGTTCGAAAATCTATCTTGGGTATATCCTTCCCCTTGAACCTCACTTGGTGGTAACCTGACCTCAAATCAATCTTTGTAAAACACTCGTCGCCTTGTAACTGATCAAATAAGTCATGAATTCTTGGAAGGAGATATTTTTTCTTAATTGTCACCTTATTTATTTGTCAGTACTCAATACACATTCTTAATGAGCCATCATTCTTATGCACAAATAACACTAGTGCACCCCAAGGGGACATACTAGGCCTTATGAATCCTTTCTTTAGCAAGTCCTTTAATTGTTCTTTCAACTCCTATAATTCTGTCGTGTCCATTATATGGAGTAATTGAGATTTTTTGAGTACCTGGAATTACATCGATACCAAAATCTACTTCTCCTTCTAGAGGCAAACCTAAAAGATATTCAGGAAATACATCGGGAAATTCATTTACCACCAAAATAGTTTAAGGGTTGGTGGCTCTGCATCTGTATCTTTCACTCTAACTAGATTGTAGATGTAACCCTTGGAAATCATCCTTTTGTCCTTAAAATAAGAAATAAATTTACCTCTTGGAGAACCAAAATTACCCCTCCATTCAAGGACTGCCTCTCTTGGAAAATGGAAATACACCCCTTTAGTTCAGCAATCTACTGTGGCATAACAAGTAACCAACCAATCCATACCCATTATAACATCAAAATCTACCATTTCTAACTCAACTAGGTCAGTCATTGTATCACAACCACAAATAGTTATTATATAATTTTAATACACTCTCCTAGATATAATAGATTCACCCACCAGTATAGATACTTCAAATGTCTTAAATAGTAATTCCGGCGTTCTTTTGAACTTTTTAGAAACCAATAGAGTGATATATGATAATGTAAAACCCGATCAATTAATGAATAGACATTATGTGAAAAGATGAAATCTACCTATAACCACACCAAGAGAAACCTCTAAATTTTGTCAATCTGCTAGAGCATATGTACGACTCTGAACCGCACAAGAACTAGATTCTCCTTTAACACCTCTACCACGACCTATAGGTTCTACACCCCTACCTAAAAAAAGCATCGATGATGATAATGCAATGGATGATCAGCAAGTCTTGCCATACCACCCATGCCCCTTTGTAGGCATTCTCTTATCATATACCCAAATATACCACACCAAAAGCAAGATTTTATCCCAAACCGATATGCACCCAAATAAAGCTTTCTATATTGTTTACACGGTTGTCGATGAGTACTTAATTGGCTTGCACTCCTTTTCTCTTATTCCCCGCTATTTGTGAACTCTGACTCTCACTTTTTTGCCTAAATTAATTGCCCTTAGACCTTTGAAATTGTGATGGAAAACAAGATACAGAGTAAGAAGATGATGTCCTAGGAGGTCTATTAGAAAACGAAGGCCTAAACTCTCCTTTAGGTGCCATAAATTTCCCAGTAGATCTAGCCCTCTTGGAATACCCACCTTTTGTTTTTTGTGTCCTTCTTCTTTGCCTCTGATCCTCCATTTTTAGTGCAAAAACCATTATCTTTGCTATATCCATGTCTTTGTTTAAAGAAGCAATAGCACAATATCTAAAAATATATGGATCTAATCTATCCATATATCGCTGAACTCTATCATCCATAGTAGCTACTACATTTGGAGCATACTTAGCCAGAGCATTAAACTAGAGGTAGTACTCCCTCATGCTCATATTTTACTTTGCGAAAATTAAGGAACGTATATACAAGGGCCCCTCAAATATCAAATGGAAGGTAATGATCAAGAAATGCCTCTTTGAACTCTTTCCAAGTAGCTGAAAGTGCATTGATACCCCTAGATCATTTCCAGTCTTCATACCAAAATATATCCTCCCCTTTGAATCTATATGTTTCTAGATCAACTGTCTCTTTTCCTGACACATGAAGGACATCTGGAGCACTTTGTATTTGATTAATAAAGTCAGATGGGTCTTCATTAAGATCTGATCTAGTGAATATGGGAGGATCCAATTTAAGAAAATCTTGCATTCGTAGGCTAGCTGCTCGATTTGCTCCACTGAAACCTGTGGTTGGAATAGTTTGTCCTTAAGCTTGTATACCAAATATATGGGTCTCTAATTCACCACATTCCTTATATATTTATTAGTAGCATTAATAGGTAGTTTTGAGGATGTTGTTCTTCCCTTCCTTAGCTCTTTTATAGATGGAGGAGTAGAAGAAATTTGTGATACAAACTCAGTTTGAGCCTTACTTTGATTAGGTTATCTAGGTAGTGACTTCTTGGTCCCTTCTCTAGTAATAATATATACTCATCTATGTTTATTTTTACTCTTTGTAACTGCCATCTTCACTATAATTGGAAAAAAATAGATTCAATGGTTAAATATGGCTTCACCAACGACATGGGCTCTATTGCATAATCTAAGAAGTGAAGGAAAAATGAAAAACCCTAAATATTCCATAGCCTCACATTTATAGATGTTTTGCATAACATACCTATAAGCTAGACAATGCATAAACACAACTTTGTAGACTCCTTCGGACGACCTACTCTGATACCATTTTTGTCATGCCTCAAATCTTATTTGAAAGGACAAACACACGTAGCTGTGAAGGCTCGAGAGGACCAATCCATATCCTTGTGCTTCTCGTGCATGTAACTATAATAACCAAAGGTTTTTCCATACATGGATATAATGCATTTATGAGAAAATAAATGACAAGCCCAAAACTATACATACCAAACTTAGTCGTTGGGGCCATAACATCTAAGGGACAAGACACTATTATGCTTAACTTTACATTGGTCTACAATGCCTCTACAAGATAAATAGACACTTAGTTAAGGTCGGGAAAAAACCCCACCTTACTCTTAACTACTATACAATATATAAATATATAAAACAGACTCAAAAAGCCTCAAATCAACCTGGAGCTCACCAATAGCCGCTGGAAATCCTGGGCTCCTATTGAGAATATGTATTAGCTAAAGAAATTATGCCTGCAGCATGAAATATAGGTCCCTTCGTAAGGGGTGTCAGTAAGAAAAATGTACTGTATATATAAGGCTAAAAGTAACCACACATGATATAGGAGCTCAATTAAATTAGTTACAAGTGTACAAATAGTTCTAGTAGACCACCTTTATATATACTTGTAGGGTCATGTACTTTACATTCTTTTATTCATTTTTACCTTTCTTACTTCACAATCTTTGTAAGTCATATGATACAAATGACCAGCTGATCAGGGGTAAATATACTAATCGGGGTCCACCCATGCTAGGCTTACAAACTTGAGCTGCCACCCATATATAAACATTGGGATTTGCCCATGCTAGGCTTATTCCCCAAAGTTGTCACCCATATATAATGGTTCCAAGATCGGCCCATGCTAGGATTATACCCCTAGCTACCACCCGTTAAGTTCAAATTTGTGTTACATAGTTTATTTAGCCTTTGAAATTATTACTTTGGTGGTCACAATATTGTGGTACCTTGAAACAATAATCTACCAATAAGAGACATATAAATGGGCACTTAATGAATCAAAAATTAGGTAGGGATTTATTTGGCACACAAATAAAGTGTTTAGGAGTGGAAAATAACACATGGGTCTTATTTGACTAAATGGAAAACTCCTAAAATTTCTTAGTGAAAATAGATGTGCAGGCTTAATAATAAGCACGTATTGAGGTGTTTTAACACATTAGAGAGTGGGAATAAGGTCATTGGCTATATGAGATATCATAAACTTATATTACGTATCACTTTTTATAAGATAACTTTGGAAGCTTACGTGATAGGACAAGTTTTCGATTTCATGCCAAAGAGTGCAAAATTGAATATGCCTTACATACCTGGTCATATAAATCTGATGTAAACCCAATTTAATTTCCCACCTTTAGGATTTCTTATCTATAATAAAGTATATGGTAAAACTTGTAGTAGAAACTAACCGACACATTGCACTACTTAACTTCACAAAAATAGTAGCCTGGCAGTAATCCCTTAATTTATCAATCATGGGTGTTATTTTAACCCTGTTCTCCTCCAATTATATCCACATACTATACTGACTACTATAAGATTTCTCAAAATAACTTTGTATTTATTACCCCGTCTAAACAATACATAAAACATATTGGGCAATAAGTATATGCTACAATTAGCTCAGTGGTGTACCACCATACCCTTTTTCTATATTTCAATACAAACTAGTCACACCTTTTCCAAAAATAATCCTGATAGTCTCCAATATATAAATATGAAACAGTCCAAAAAATACCCGAACTTACCTTTGTCGCAATAGCCAAATACCAAACTAATCCTCTCTTGAGTTCTCAATAACAACACATCCATAATTCTTTCCCAAATTCATCTATATAGGGGTGAAAATAGAGTAGTCACCTTACCTCAATTTTTTGTAGCTTTTCCTTTTAATTTGACTCTTCAAGAACTTTAAATTTCCTTTATACTTTAAACCAAAGAATAAAAGATATGTCTCTTAATAACAAAGAAAAGTAAGCAGGTAGCTTGTTTTTCTGCCATATATTTACAATTAAGCATTTATAGCATGTTTTCCTAATCTTCCATGATATAATTAAGCTAAACCTTAAGTGTTTTCACTTACCTTGGCTTGTAAAGATTGGTGTTTCTTCAAGAACCCTAGAAAGATAAATAGGGATGCTCCTTGTTGTTTTTGAGATAGTGGAGAGAACTTGTGAAATATAATCCATTTTGTGAATTAGAAATATAGGAAATGACTAGAAACTGGCCTTATAAAGGCCCTATTTTGTCCAACTATTTAGCTACAACTTGGACCACATAATTGGTCAAATTAGTCCAAGTATGTGATGCACCAACTTAAGGAGTTGAAGCTGCTCAAAAGGTCAAAATAGGTGATGCACCTACTTAATTTCTTGGTTGAGCTCAATTAAATTGGGCTTTGGTAAATTTATGTATTAGGCCTTTTCTCCATTTTCTTTCTCTTTTACTTAGTTTAAGCTCAAATGAGTACATTAATATAGGACCAAATATGATCCATATCCTTGAGCCCATTAACATGGTCCAAATAGCTTAAGTAGGTAACCCACCTACTTGCTTAATTAAGTCAAGCAAGAACCTCAACAAATTAATCTATTTTCCGCCCCTAATCTATTTAATCTAACACAAAACTTGCATACACTTAGTCACTTTAAACATTAGATTCAAATACTGACTTACAATATCAAGATAAATAGTTATATCAATGTTAACTTGGTTGCATCGCATTAAAACATACTGTCAGTATTTTGAACCCCATGTACACCATCAATACTTATATAACAAATCCTGTCCATTATCTATACCACACGATTATGTCAAGTTCTATATAAGCAGAAAATATACATAAAATATGGGGTGTCATATATGCACTAATGTTCTAATAGTTGTACTGTTATGCTCCAAAAATAGTGTCTAATATAATGTCCAGAATGAGAAAATTTTCTTTTAGTTTGTCTTGTGATTTGGTGTTAGAGCGTAAGGCTTCCATACTATCTAATGATAAGGATATATCCAGGTTGGTGGTTTATATGTAGTAGGTGAAGTATAAAAATAGAAGTAGGTATAGATGGGAGAAAGGTAGAAGAAGGAGTTTTGATATGCAAAGGAGGGTATAGGTTAGCAGAATAGTAGGAGAGATAGTCGATTGTGGACTAAGAAGATGAATTGGGGAAATTTTTATTTAACAACTAATTTTCATTATCCTAAGCCTTTAGGTAATTGTTATGTTCAGGCTAGCAGTGGTCTTAAGGCACAAGGTGCCTTGTCTTAGGTTAGTGGAACTTATTCAGCCCTACCTTATCCCTCTTGCCATTTTGTGAATAGTTTCACAGTGGTTATTGTGAAGAGAAAAAGAACTTATGTTTTAATTATGGCCGATTTTGTTATTTGTGGCGAAATTTTCCTATAGCTAAAGTTGCTATAGAAAATAATAGGGTCAAGGTTGCCATTTTAGGTGCCGTCAATGGCCAAAATTTTCACTATGCACTTGCTATTCATTAGGAGTTTGAGGCATCTCTAAATGTTGTCACTGGTATGTTACAGCTCTACACTCATAATATTTATTATTAGCTTGATCTAGGTTATAACTTATCATAAGTGACCCCTTATGTGGCTGTATAATTTTTTTAATCCTAAAAATAATTTTAACCATTTCTCTTTCTACTTTTATGGGTTATTCTGTTATTGCTACAAAAATCTATAGAGGTTGTGTAGTGTCCATTCTTCAATGAGAGACATTGGTAGAATTGATAGAACTTGACAAGATGAATTTGATTTAATTTTGGGGATGGATTGGCTTCATTAGTGCTTTGCATCTCTGGAGTATATGACTCAAAAGGTTAGTTTTTAGTTTCTTGAAGAATTAGTTATTGAATGGGAGAGGAGTTCCTTTGTCTCCAAAGGGAGTCATAAAAGTAGAATTACAAGGGGTGTCTATATCATTTAGTTTGGGTTAAGGATTCAAATTCTTAGAGTCCTTTTTTCCAATCTATCCCATTGGTTAATAAATTTTTAAAAGTTTTTGCTAAGAAACTTCATGGAATCCCTCTTGATAGAGAGATAGATTTGGGGATTGATTTTCTATTGTATACCTGTCTTATTTTTATTTCTCCAAATAGAATAGATCTGGTTGAACTAAAGGAGTAGTTAAATGATTATTTTAATAAGGGTTTCATCCATCCTAGTGTTTTTACACAGGGAACTCTTATACTTTTGCTTGAAAGAAAGATGGGTCTTTTTGGATGGGTATAGACTACCATCAGCTGAATAAGGTTATGATAAAAAATAAGTATCCTCTCCCTAGCATTGAACACCTATTTGATCATCGTTAGGGTTCTAGGTATTTCTCTAAAATTAATATTTATTCAGGCTATCAATAATTAAAAATTAGGGAGGTTGATTGAAACATCTTTCCATTTGACTCTTAGAAATTTTTTTTGAAATTTGAGTTCTTGATATCATATGACTTAAGGTACAAGTCATATGATACGATACAAGTTGGTGGCCTTTCACTCATATATAAATTAGTGTGTTCTATGCCAGTTTCTGTACAAGGTATGAAAGGACTCCTTACTAGATGTATGTTAAGGTACGAGTTGTATGTGGCTAAGCCGTATGATGCCCTTATATTAGTCTAAAGGATTCTACTTAGGGTACAGGTTATAGGGTACTTCTCGTGTGGTAGAATAAAAGTTATACCTTAGTAGTCATATGTTGGTCAGTATAGGGGTCTAAGGTGAGCTCTAGGATACAAAAAAAGGGTACCACTCGTACCCTAGGGTACAGTTTAGGGGGTATGGTCGTACCCTTCAGCGAGATAGTTTTCAACTATTAAGATGAGGGTATTATACACATTTCCCACCCCAAAACCCTTAAGTCCCCATACCTTAAAACATATTGTGTCCACTAACACAGCACACTATTAGAATATTAAACCCTCATTAAATACTATCAATACTCTAACTTGAAGATTAGGGCTTGGTTTCTTTAGGGGTGGTCATCTTGAGGCTTAAGAGTCAAATTTTTTTGTGAACCTTCTTGAATAAGGTATGCAACTCTTCCCACATTGTTAGTTCAAAAATATCTTGTGTATTAAAGTGTAATTATGATTTTTAAATGGTGGTTTTGAAAACCAAAATTAAGTCCTTTGTTGCATATGGTTGAGTATTGTTTACTCTTAGTTTAACTTGTGTCTATACATGTTTTGATCATGGATAGAACATGTGGGTGTTTGGTAATTGTGGTTTAACAAATAGGTCATGGTTAACTCTAAACTTAATGGTTTTTACTTTGCTTTTGGTCTTGATAATAACAAGCCCTCAAAGTTTTTGTGAAAATATCTAAGAGAATGAAATAATCACATGAAAATGGCAGTTTTAAACATGACATTGGCCTCATGAATATGAATGATTAATAAATGATTTTGTGACGGCTTTGTTAGCCATGCAATTATTTAAATGGTAACCTCGGTGGTTTAAGTTGTTAAATGGGTTTGAGTTCCTAAATATTAACTTAATTCATGTCTTTTTTAGATAATGAGTTTGAATTCTAACTTTGAATTAAGTGTCTTTGTTAGACTATGGTTTCAAGTCCCAAAGTCAAATGAATGATTAGTTGAATTTTAATTGTAATGTCACATGGTACACTTGCAAGTAGTGTTTGTATGACGATAGTATTGAAATACCTTTGGTAATAAATTGGCTCAATGGTTATGTTTATGGAATGATGGTTTTAAATTAGGCATAATAGTAGGATGTGTAGTCATGTCATAAAAGTGGAGTCCAAAGGACTAATGCTAGAAATCGCATTAGCTGGTGCAGGTGTCTTATAAATGAGTAGTTTGAGTCCCCTAAATGAACATATAAAGGAAGGTTAGAGTACCTCTTACTACATGTATTGGTGCTAAGTCACCTTGATTATGGAAGGGGGTTCAATTCCCCTATACAGGCATATACGGTTATAGATATATTCTAGTCCGTACAGCTACATACACTGGGGCTCTTCCAGCTATGGGAGAGCTGGCCCAAATAGCTCATGGGTAGGTGTTTCTATGATGGCCATGCTACACAGCCCAGGTTAATAATTTTAAAGTTCATGCTAATCTTGTTCCCTATCTTGACAAGGAATATATATATGTATCATATTTGTTATGTGCATTGATTAATTTATTTTGAACTATTTGCACTATTTTATCGTTATCCTTAAGTTATATGCTCGCGCTCTAACCACTAACCATCTTAGACATTGTATCCCCACGTTATGTAAGAGTTGGTCATACTATACCTCCTACTCTGTGATTGGCTTGGGATCAACTTGTGTTGAATAGAAGTGGTGAGCTTCCATACTTTAGAGAGCTCCATTTCTTATTTTGGATTCTTATGTTTTTATTTGGTTTAGTCTTGGAAATCGGTTTTGGAAATGGTCGAGGGCATATCCCAATGGGATATTATTTTACTTTAAAATAGAGTCTTTGTGGAACTACTACGGGTTAGTATGGGTGGTATCGACATTAGTGTCAGCCTTGACATTGGTATTGGTATTATGGATGATACCTTTTGACAGTATTTCTAATTTTTCCATTCTATTATGTTATGGACATAGACTTGGTTATTATTTTGGGTTAGTTATGGTTGTTTGTTTGGCATTAGATGGCTAGAATTATTCAGGTTGATCACGGTCGTGAACCTATCCCAAAGTCTTGAGTTTCAAATACTCTATCTTGCTAAATATTTGGAATTAATCTAACTCAGGTTATGTGATTGGTTGGTCACTTTGGGAAATAGGGTGGTCTCCGATCCTTGTTTGGACTAAGAAACTCATTACAACAATGCCCTAGTTTGGGTTGCGTCATTGTTAGTATCAGAGACTTACATTCATGGTCAGTTGCGAGTCCACAAAGCTGTGTAAAGTAGAGTCTCTTTTAAGGGTATGTAGCGTGCCATAATTATAAGGGAAAGGGTACAAGACACTTTGGAATGTTCCACTTTAATGTTGTATTATTTTGAGCTATAGAGTCTAAGGTCTTTGATTCTTCTAATTTCTATTTTCTTTTCTTTTAGATCATGCCTCGATGATTTGAAACATATGGAAACTTCTCTGTCCCAACTAAGGACAATATTGATGGAATATATTCTAATCATGGGATCTATACTCGGTCTAGGGGCCCACTTCCTAATTATCCTGGAGTTCAACTGGTTTTCTCTAGTCCTTCTCAGTCTAATATAATGAATGCAGAGTTTCTTTAGTCGATTCATATGATTGATCAGTTGGTGGCTTCTCAAGCTAAGTCTGGTGCATGTGTTACTTTATCTTTTAAGGGCACAATGGTTGTCCAGTTCATAAGGTTGAATCCTCTAATTTTTATGGGTTTTAAGGTGGAGACGGATTCTCAGGGTTTGTTGGATAAGATGGGAAAATTTTTTCAGAGTTATGTATGCCACAAATATGGAAAGGGTAGAGTTTGCAGCATATCAGCTAAAGGATGTGGTAAACCAATGGTACAAGGAATGGGATCGGGCAAGGGGTGACACTAATGAGTCATCATTATAGGAGGATTTCATTAAGGTATTTCTAGACTGCGTCTTTCCTCAAGAGTTGAGGGAAGAAAAAGATGATGAGTTTTATATTTAAAGAAAGGAAAGATGTTGGTCAAAGAGTATGCCTTGATGTTTCACCAACTATCTTGCTATGCTTGAAGATGGTATCAGATATGAGAGCTCAAATAAGAATGTTTTCTTTGGGACTATCTGGTGAGTTAATCCTTGAAAGTAAGGCTACCTTGCTGATCAAGGACATGGATATATCTAGGCTAGCTGTCTATATACAATAATTAGAGGAGGAGAAAAGAAAGCAATCAGAGTTTAGTGAGAGGCCCAGAAAAAAATTTAGGCATTCTGAGTAAAGTAGCAGTGATGGGGGTAAGTGGATGAAGATAAATTGGGGGAGTTCTTATTCTTTTTCCATATGTAGAACTGCTTACCCGAAATCATTGGGTGATCGTCAATCCTCAAATAATGATGTGTATCAACATAGGGTGCAAAATCACAAGATTATGGGGCATAGTCATCTCCTTTCTACCTCCTTGTATATTTTGTAGGGGTCTACACCATGGGTTTCATGAAGGAGGGAAGGACACGTTCCTTTATTATTGTTATATTAGTCCCATGCAGCAAGATTGTCGTGTTAGGATGGCTTCTTGGGCAAGTGAGGCTCCTATTACTTCTTCATCTGCTCCTCTACCAAAGGGTTCTGCTTCTGCTTCTGCTTCTGGTATTGGCTTTGGTCGAAATTGGTTATATGCTCTTAAATCTCATTAGGATTCTAAGGCATCCCCCGATGTAGTGACTGTTATGTTGAAACTTTTCTCCCATGATTATGTATTTTTTTACTTCATGCAGGTTCTACTATTTCTTATGTAAACTCGTTTATGGCTGTTCATTTTGGTTTTGGTCCTGAATTGAGTATCGATCCCTTTTTTATATATACCCCAGTTGGTGACTCTATGATTGCTTAAATGGTTTATAGGGTGTGTGTGGTATCTATTAATGATAGGGAAACTCTTGTAAATTTGATACAGTTAGATATGATTGACTTTGATGTCATTTTAGGGATAGATTGGTTGCATTTATGTTATGCTTCCTTATATTGTTGGACCGTTAAGGTCATATTTAATTTCCATAATGAGCTGGTCATTATATGGGAAAGGGGTTCTTAAGTGCATAAAAGGAGGTTCATCTCATACCTTAGAGCCAGAAAGATAATTTTCAAAGTGTGTTTGTATCATTTGGTTTGAGTTAAAGATTCTAACTCTAAAGGTACTTCTATAGAATCCATCCCTATAGTTAATGAGTATCCCAAGGTTTTACCTGATGATCTTCCTAGTATTTATCTCAATAGAGAAATTGATTTCGAGATTGATCTTATTCCAAACACTCATCCTATTGTTCCTCTATAGGGTGCTCTAATGTTGTGTGTGCGCAAGAAGGATGGTTCCTTTTTTATATGCAGTAAATATCGTCTGTTGAATAAGGTGACCATAATGAATAAGTATTGTCTTCCTAGGATTAATGATTTGTTTGATCAGCTTCAAGGTGCGAAGTGTTTCTCTAAGTTTGATCTTAGGTCGGGTTATGATCAGCTTAAGATTAGGGAGGTAGTTATCCTAAGACTATTTTCACAACCTAATATGGTCTCTATGGGTTTCTAGTTATGTATTTTGGGTTGACCAATAACCCAACGGTATTCGTGGATTTGATGAATAGGGTTTTTCATTAGTTTCTGGATTTATTTGTCTTATTTTCATTGATGACGTCTTATTCTACTCTAGGAATAAAATGGATCGTGTCGATCACCTTCGTGCTGTGTTGCAGACCTTGAAAGATCAGCATAGTATGCCAAGTTCTCCAACTATGAGTTTTGGCATAAGGTTGTAACTTTTGTTTGTCATGTTATCTCTAGTGAAAGAATCATGGTGCATCCACAAATGGTTATGGTGCTTAAGAGGTGTCTTAGAACTGTGACTCTAATTGATATTTAGAGCTTCTTAGGTTTAGCCGGTTACTATAGGTGATTTATGGAAAGTTATTCAAATGTAGCTTCCCCATTGACTAAGTTGATGTAGAAGAAGGTCAAGTTCTTATGGTCAGATTCGTGTTAAGGTAGCTTAGAGACGTTAAAGGATAGTTGAATTCAACTCCAGTTTTGACCTTACCTGAGGGTAGTGATGGCTTCGTGGTGAATTATGATTCTTCTCATGTTGGGATGGCTTGTGTTTTGATTCAACATGGCAGGGTGTTGGCTTATGCTTCTAGAAAATTGAAAGTTCATGAGAAGAACTATCTCACTTATACCTTGGAGTTGTTAGTAGTGGTATTTGAGCTAAAGATATGGCATAACTATCTCTATGATGTTCGTGTTGATATTTTTTCTGATCATAAGAGCCTAAAGTATATATTTACTCAGAAAGATTTAAATCTCAGGAAAAGGAGGTTGCTTTAGTTGCTAAAGGAATATGATATGAGTCATCACTACCATCCAAATAAAGTTAACGTAGTTGTTGATTCTCTTAACATGTTATCTATGGGGTGTCTTGTTCATATAGGTGATGATAAGCAGGAGTTGGTGAAAAACATTTACTATTTGGCTAGTCTTGGAGTTTGCCTCATGGACTCTGAAGGTGGTGGTGTATTTGTGTATCACGTATCATAGTCATCTGTTGTTGTAGAGATAAAGGAAAAGTGGATACTGTATACAGAATTGATAAAGATTTAAAGAAATGTGTGTTAGCAAAAAGTTATTGACTTTTGATTTGTGGTGATGTTATCCTAAGGTACCAAGGCAGGTTATGTATTCATAAAGTCGATGGATTGAGGGAAAGGATTTTGGCCGAATCTTATGAATTTCGTCATGCTATTGATCTTGGTTCTACTAAGATGTACCATGAACTTAAGGAGTTCTATTAGTGGCATAATATGAAGCAAGATATGGCTAGCTTTGTAGCTAAGTGTATGGTGTGTCACCAAGTGAAAGTTGAGCACATGAGACCTGATGGTTTATACCTAGAGATAGAGTTATCAGGATGGAAGTGGGAAGTGATTAACGTGTAATTTGTTATTGGTCTTCCTCGATCTCGGAATCAATGTGATTTGATTTAGGACACAATGGATAGTATGACTAAGTCCGCTCACTTCTTACTAGTGAGGATGAGTTATTCGGTGGAGAATAATGCTAAGTTTTAGCTTACTGAAAATGTGAGGTTGCATAATGTTCCAGTTTATATGATTTATGTTCACGATACTCTATTCTCATCTTGTTTTTTGAAGTTATGTCAGAAAGATTTAGGGACTAAAGTGTGCCTTAGTACCACTTTCCAACCGTAGTCGGATGGACAAATAAATAGGACCATTCAAGCATTAGAAGATATTCTTCATGCTTGGATGATTGATATTGGTGGTAATTGGTTTGACAATTTTCCTTTGATTGAGTATACTTATAATAATAGTTATCACTCTAGTGTTTGTATGGCTCCTTTTGAGACACTGTATGGTAGAAGATGTCGTTCTCCTATTGGGTGTATGATATTGGTGAGGGTAAGATGTTTGGCCCTAATTTTGTTCACTAAGTCTTGGAGAAGGTGAAGGTGATTTGCGATAGTTTGAAAGTTTATCAAAGTCACCAGAAGTTCTATTCAGACATGGGACATATAGATTTAGAGTTCAATATTGGAGATTGGGTGTTCTTAAAGTTATCTCCCATGAAGGGAGTGGTAATAAGGGGAAGTTAAGTCCTCAGTATGTTGGTCCTTAGTTTTTTTTGAAGATGGTTGGTAGTGTTGCCAATGAATTAGAGTTGCCTCTTAGTTTGAGCTCCATTCATTTGATTTTCCATGTCTCTATGTTGAGAAAGTGTTTAGGTGATCATTCTTTGGTTGTTCCTTTGGAAGGGTTAGGTATTTCGAATTTCTTATCTTATGAGGTAGTCCTGGTGAAGATCTTGGATTTTCAAGTTTGTTGGTTATGGACAAGGGATATGGGTTCAGTAAAGGTTATTTGGAAGAACCATAAGGCTTATAAAGCTACTTGGGAAGCAGAAGAGGACATGAAGTCCAAATATTCATTCCTATTTTATGCTCCCGAAATTCATACAGAAGGTATGTATTCTTCATTATACTTTTGTATTCAAACTTTTTTAAAGGAAAGGTTGATTTCCTTGCATATTTTTTTCTAACTTAGTTAAAGGTTAGAGTTGAGGTATTGATGTATTAACTCATTCTTGTGCTTACCTTACCCGTCATTCAAGGATGAATGATCTAAGTAGGGGAGAATTGAAACACCTTGGCTTTTAACTCTTGGGAAAACTTCTTGAAATTTGAGTTCTAGATAACATACGACTCAAGGTACAAGTTGTGTGATAGGATACGAGTTGGGGGTCTTCAACTCACATGTAAATTAGTGTTTTGTATGTCAATTTTTGTCCAAGGTATGAATAAACTCCTTACTTGAAGTATGCTAAGGTATAAGTCATATGAGGATAAGTCATATGTGCCCGTAAATTATTCTAGCATATTCTTCTTGGGCTACAGGGTATAGGGTACTTCTCATATGTTAGGATATGAGTTAAACATTAGTGGTCGTATGTTGGTCAGTATAGGGGTACAAAGTGAGGTCTAAGGTATGAGACAAGGGTACCCTAGGGTATAGTCATATCCTCCTGCAATTTAGTTTTCAGATTTTAAGCTAAGGGTATTCTAGACATTTCCCACACCAAAACCCCTAAGTCTCCACCTCTTAAAACTTATTGGGGCCTCTCATAACGCACTACTGAAAGATTAAACACTACGAAAACATACTCTAAACACTCTCTTGAAGATTGGGGCTAGGGTTCTTCAAAGTAGGCCATCTTGAGGCTTAAAAGTCCAATTTCTTCTATTAATCATCTTTAATAAGTCATCTGATTCTTTCCACATTGTTAGTTCATAAATATCATGTGTTTTAAAGTGTGATTATGATTCTTAAATGGTTGTTTTGAAAACCAAAATTGGCGGTTTTATTGTATATGGTTTAGTATTATTTACTTTTTGTTTAACTTGTGCTTATACATGTTTTGATCATGGATTGCACATGTAGGTGCTTGGTAATTATGGTTTAACAAATATGTCACGGGTAACCCTAAACTTAATAGTTTTTACTTTTAGTAGTCTTGATAATAATATGCCCTCAAAGTCTTTGTGAAAATGTCTAAGAGAATAAATTAGTCTCATGACAATGGTGTTTTAAACTAAGGCATTGGCCTCATGAATATTAATGGTTGATAAATGATTTTGTGAAGGCCTTTTCCATGTAATTATATAAATGGTAACCTTGTTGTTTAAGTTAATAAATGGGTTTGAGTCCTTAAAAATTAACTTTGTTTATGTCTTTGTTAGACAATGTGTTAGAGTCCCTATCATTGAATTGAGTAAGTGTCTTGGATAGACAATTGGTTTGAGTGGCAAAGTCAAATAAATAATTGGTTGATTGACAATGATAATGGCATGTGGTATAGTTGCAAGTAGTGTTGGTATGACGTTACCAATGAAATGCCTTGGGTAAGTAACATGCTTAATGGTTGTGTATGTGGAATGATGGTTTTAAATTAGGCTTAATAGTGGGATATGTATTCAAGTCATCAAAGTGGAGTCCAAAGGACTAATGTTGGAAATTGCACTAGCCAATGCGCGTGTCTTATGACCTAGTTGTTTGAGTCTCCCTAATGAACATATAAAGGGCGGTTCAAGTCCCCCTTACTACATGCATTTGTGCTAAGTCACATTGATTATGCCAGGAGGTTCAAGTCCCTCATACAGGCATATACAGTTATGGATATTCTCTGGTTCGTGCAGCTACCGTACTGGAGCCCTTCCATCTAGGGGAGAGTTGGGCCCGTATACCCCATGGGTTCAATGTTCTATGACGGCCATGCTACACATAGTAGGTTAATGATTTCAAAGTTTATGCTAATCTTGTTCCCTATCCGGGCATGGTATGTATTGCTTTGGTTATGTGTATTAATTGATTGGTTTTGAAATGTTGGAACTATTTTTCCTTATCCTTGAGTTACATGTTAGTGCTCCAACTGCTAACCGTCTTCGACGCAGAATCCCCATGCAATGCAGGTGTTGGTCATACTACATCTCTTACTCAATGATTGGACTCAGGATCTTCTTGTGTTAACTTGAAGTGGTGCTTACTCAATGATTGGACTCAGGATCTTCTTGTGTTAACTTGAAGTGGTGATCTTCCATACTTTGAAAGGCTTCATTTTTTGTTTTGGCTTCTTATTTTTTTATTTGGTTTATTCTTGGACACCAATTTTTCATATGGTCGAGGACATGTCTCGACTGGATATTATTTTAATTTTGGATATGGGATTTTTGGAACTACTATGGGTTTGTATTAGTGGTGTTGGCATTGGTGTCATCCTTGGCATTGGTGTAGGTATTATGGCTTACACTATTTGACTGTATATGGTTGTTCCATCCTATTATGTTATGGATATGGACTTGGTTATTATTTTGGGTTGGTTATGGTTGTTGTTTTCGCATTACATGGCTAGACTTGTTAGGGTTGGTCACGGTCGTGAACCTACCCCAAAGTCTTGAGTCTCAACTACTCTATCTTATTTTATGTTTAGAATTCATCTAAATCAGGTTATGTGCTTGGTTGGTCAGTTTTGGAAATAGGGTCTTCTCCGATCCTTGTTGGGCCAGAGGTACCCATTACGATAAGGCCCTAGTTTGGGTCATGTCATTGATGTTCCTAAGACTGCTTTCCATACCCAGTGTGGCAATGATTTTCTTGTTATGTCATTCGGGTCGACTAATGCCCCAGATACTTACATAGAGCTTATGAATTGGGGGTTTCGGCAGTTTTTGAATTTATTTTGTATAGCCTTTATGATACCATCTTAATGTACTTAAATAGTGAGAAGGATCACACCAATCGCCTCTGAATTGTGTTACAAACTTTTAAGGACCAGAAATTGTATGAATAATTTTGTAAGTGTGATTTTTGGATAAGTGTTGTGACTTTTCTCCAGCATGTTGTTTCTAGTGAAGTGATCATGGTAGACCTACAAAAGGTTGAGGCAGTTAAAAAGTGGACTATACCCACGACACTATTAACATTAGGAGCTTTTTGGGCTTGGTGGGATATTATAGGAGGTTTGTGGACAGTTTCTCATCTATTGTTTCTCTATTGACGAAGTTAACTCAGAAGAAGGTTAAGTTTTTGTGGTTCGATGATTATGAAGGTAGTTTGGAGAAGTTGCGCCATTACTTATATGAGTACACGTGGATATTTATTCAGACCATACGAGCATACAGTATGTATTTACCCAAAAGGAAATAAATCTCTGGAAAATGATGTGTCTTGAAGTGCTTAAGTAGTACAACATGAGCTCGCCTTACTATCCAGAAAAAAATAATGTTCATATTGATACTCTTATAAGGTTGTATATGGGGACTTATATCACATTGAGGAGGAGAAAAAAGGTATTGATGAAGGATATTCACAGTCTGGCTAACTTAAGAGTTTGTCTATTGCACTCTAAAGATGGATGAGTGATTGTTGGAAGTGGTTAAGTCATCTCTTTGTGGTAAGGTCAGTGAGAAATAGGTTACGAATCTCGTAAGTATGCAAATCAAATATGTTGTGGGTTAGTAAGAAGTTATGTCTTTCAAAATTCGAAGAGATGGCATCTTGAGGTATCAAGGAAGGTTGTGTGTCGCTGATGTAGATAGGCTGCAGGAAAAGATTCTTACTAAATCCTATAAGTCCAGATATACAGTTATCCTAGTTCAACTAAGATGTAACTCACCGGAAATCTACTGGTGGAATTATATGAAGTGGGATGTGGTGAATTTTGTTGCTAATTGTATTGTTAGTCAATAAGTCAAGGTTGAATATTTATGGCCTGGTGGCATATCCCAAGAGATAGGGCTACCCATGCGGAAGTGGGATATGATTAACATGGATTTTGTTATGGGTCTTCCGCGCTCTCAAAATTAGTACGATTCTATTTTTGTCATTGTGGATTGGATGACTCTGTCTTTTGACTTCTTACTTGCGAGGTCTAACTACTCAAGAGAGGATTATGCTAAATTGTTCATTCAGGAGATAGCAAGGTCGCATGGGCCCCGATTTTTACCATTTTTAATCATGGTACATAGTTTTCTTTTAACTTCTAGCATTCATTTCAGAAAGGATTGGGTAATAAAGTGAATCTTAGCCCCGCTTTCTACCCTCAAATAGATGGAAAAGCATAATGTACTAATCAGACTTTGGAGGATATGCTAAGGTCTTGTGTGATGATTTGAAAGGAAATTAGGTTGACGATTTTCCTTTTATTGAATTCCTTTACCACAACAACTATCATTCCAGCATTCAAATGGCCCCTTTTGAGGACCTTTATAGCAGACAGTGTAGATATTTTATTTGATGGTATAGGTAGGTGAGACTTGGTTGTTTGGTCTTGAATTTGTTCACCAAGCCATAGAAAATATGAAGGTAATTACAAAATGATTATACTGCTCAGAGTCGCCAAAATTCATATGCAGATTTACGTAAAAGGGAGTTGGAGTTTGAAGTAAGTAATTAGGTGTTCTTGAAGGTCTCTCTTAAGAAAGAAGTCATGAGATTCGGGAAGAAGTTGAAGATCAATTACCGTTACATTGGTCCATACCTAGTTGTAAGGAGAATTGGGAATGTTGATTATGAGTTAGATTTACCAGCAAATTTGGCTTCGATTCATCCTAGTTTCCATGTATCCATACTTACAAAGTGCGTGGGTGACCTTTCTTTGATAGTTCATATTGAGGATGTCGGTTTTAAGGATTTATTGTCTTATGAGGAAGTCCATATTGAGATATTGGACAAGCAAGTTCATAGTTTGAGGACTAAGGATATAGCTTCAATGAAGGTTCATTAGATAAATCAAAAGTTAGATGAGGCTACTTGGGAATTTGAAGAAGATATGAAAGAAAAATACCCATTCTTGTTTCAAATATTGGGTGAAAGTGATTAAGGTATGAGTTTCATTTCACTATTTTTGCATATCGAATTTTTCCTTTGATTATACTGTGTTCTCTTTACTATCGTGCAAGAGAAAATGTCATAACTCCTCGTTCGGGGATTAATGATCCATAGGGGGGATATTTTTCACCCTCTTGTGTGCGTGACATTAATTTTTATCTTGAATAATGATGAGTGGTATTAAAAGGGGGTTTTGGAGAAGTTTCAGAATTCTCTGAAGGGGTTTGGGGTCATTTTGAAACCTCAAGGAATGAGGACCCGCTATGGTGGCAAGACATGCCACTTAGCTTCCCCAATAAGAGAGTGGCACGCTAGCAACCCTACGTGATAGTGGCATGCCACGCTACTAATGTAATTTTATCTAGTTTTTATTTTAGTCATTTGGGGTGAAGGGTTTTTTTGTCCGTTACCCTTTACACGGGTTTAAAACACTAAATTGACCCTTTTCCTTCAATTGTCAAAGATCAAACACTAAGATTTTCATCTTTAACTCCCAAACTAAGAAAGTTCAAGGGTTTTACAGGAATCACTACTTCGGGCTCCAAACATTGATTTCTCTTCGCTCTTTATTATATTTCAGGCATCATTCTCTTTACTTAGCTTGAATTTTACATTATGGCATCAATTTATTGAATCTTTAGTTTATTTGAATTGATGGGCTTAAAATTGGGTTGAGGGTGTTTGGTGTTTATTACCTGAATTACTTTTCCTATGTTTTAAATGGATTATTCATGCATTAATTATGGTTTTGGGGACTGATTTGGGGCGTTGTGATTTTTGTTGGAATTGGTGACATGGGTTTCACTAAATTTGATGAATTTTGTCTTGGTAATTACATTAACATCAACCTATTTTATTAAACTTTGATTCGAACGTGGAATTTTACATAATTTAACTTGTCTATTGAAACCATTGCATTGCATTAAAGGATAGATGGAGAAATATGGATTTTGAACATCCTTGCTGGCCATGGTTTTGGATTTTAAATGGAACTTGGGAGTCTAATGGTTAATGTACTTGTTTGGCATAATTTAATTAGCTTGAAAGCATATTTGTACGGAGATACCATGTTGAAAAATGCCTTAATAATGACTCCATGGGTCACGACACGTACCAAGGCCTGATCGTGATGGTTATCTCAAGCCCACCGTGTACCGGCGACCACCCCCTTTTCCTAACCTCAAGTACATAATAACAATGATAATAACAATATGGAATCCAATAAAAAGTAATAAAAGATGAATATATAAGGCTATGCAAACTAAGAGTCAATGAATAACCGACCTGCCTACATCTCCCCACGAAAGCCTCTAAACCAGAAAAATATCTAAGTCGGGACTTGCCCCCGATTATCACTAAAAGGAATCCAAAAGTACTGAATTAATTCAACAACAAAAACATACCTAGTGTATTCCCAAAATGTGGGGTTTGGGGAGGGTAAATAGTATACAGTCAATACCACTACCTCATCTAAAGTAGAGAGGTTATTTTCGATAGACCCCCGACTAAATACATATAACAAATACGATAAAAAAAATCATAAAAGCAACCAACAAAAAAGGGATATCACACCGCTATATAGTACAGGAAACAAAACACCTTAAAAGTGATATTGTAAACTAACTATTTTAAAACATCACCAAAATACCACAAACAAGAGGATACAGGACACTATAGGTACAAATAAAAATAGAGCACTCGTCCCTTATATTATGAACATACTCCCACCTACTACCACTCTACTATAATCTGTTTCTTCCAGACTTTTCTACCAAGATTATTTCCTCCGTAAGCTGTAACTACACCACATCCTTCCTAATCACCTCTCTCCAATATTTACTTGGCCTATCTCTACCCCACCTAAAACCATCCATAGCCAGCCTCTCATACCTCTAAAATGGAGTATTTGGGTACCTTCTCATCACATGTCTGAACTAATGCAACCTTATTTTTCATAGGTCCTCCACTGAAGACACTCCCACCTTCTCCTAAAGAATCTCATTTCTAACCTTATTCATCTTGGTAAGTCAACAAATCTATCGTAACATCCTTATCTCCGCTACTTTCAACTTTTTGATGTGGGAGTTGTGAACTAAACAACACTCCGCTCCATACAACATAGTCGATCAAACTACTACTCTACAGAACTTACCCTTTACCTTACGAGGCACCTTCTTATCACACTAGACTCCTAAGTCAAGATTTCACTTCAAACATACTGCACCAATATGGAAAGAATAATAAAATGATAAGGCCTTCTGAAAGATGAAGGCTCAAAACTTCATAATAACTCAAAATACATGCTAATCCACATAATGCTGTACTAGAGAAATAGAAAAGTATTTGGACCCTATATCATGAAATAATAAGCGTCCTAGGATAGACAGTGGGACAACTACTAGCATGTAACTCGGGGAAAGTGACAAAATAATGCCATATCGAAATTCAGACAAAACCACATGCACACAGTCATATATACATATTTATAAGATGCCGAAATAGGGTAAGGATCATGAACACGAGAGTTTTAAAATCATTAACCTAGACAGTGTAGCTCGAACATTTCTAAAGGCACCCATGGACTACATAGGTTCATCCCTCCCTGTTGAAAGCTCCCCAGTGCGTGTTAGCTGCAGAAACTAAGGAAAACCTGAGGGAAAAGTAAAGACACCATGGGAAATAGCCATCCCAAAGATATGAATATATATATATATATATATCAAGTGTGTGTAAAGTACACGATCACATAGACCCTCAATGCCGGCAGATGTGGTTTCCAATGTTTGTCCCTCGAGAATTATACCTTCAAAGTGAGCTACACAACACTTTTAAGCCTAAATTTAAAATCATTATGCAGATAAACCAATCCGTTAATCCAGGAGTCATTCATTAAGGCATTTATGACTTGGTATCGTCATGCCAATAGGATTTCAAGGTAAATTAAACATGCCAAACAAATCCACATAACCACATTGACTCCTAAGTTCCATTAAAATCCAAACCATGTCCACCAAGCCCATCCAAATCAATTTTTATTTCCATTTATCCATAATTCAATGCATTGAGTTCAAAATCAGGTTAAACCATGAAGTTTTCCTTAACTAAAATCAAATTCACAAAGTAGTTTGAGGTTCATGCACTTCCAATTAAACTTTAACTAATTTGGTGAAACCCATTTCTCCCATTCCAACTATTTTAATAATATACCAAATTATTCCCAAAAACATCAATTTAAAGCATGAATAATCAATCAAAAAAATGAAACAAGTAATACAATCATTAACAACTAAAACCCCTCAACCCAATTCAAAACCCGTAATTTAATTGCATGAAAATCCATTCAGCTTATGCCACAATATAAAATTAAAATTTAGCGAAGAGAAACATGCCTTAAATAACCAACAATTTAATAACAATTTGATGTTTGGAGCACGGATGATAAATTCTTTGTGAAACCCTTGAATGTTCTTGGGTTTTGAGTTCAAAATTGAAAGGGAATTATTTGATCTTTAAAAACATAAGAGAATGGGGTAATTTTATGTTTAAAGGTTGTATAAGGGGTAAAAGACCAAAAATCCCTCACCCCCAAGTGAAAATAATAAAATTTGATGAAATTTGCACCTCGGCGTGGCATGGCCTTATCGTGGAGGTTAATATTCGTGCCATACTAATATCACGGAGCCTAACCTCCGTGGCATGGTGACATTATGGAGGCACACTACCTCAGAATTCCAAATAGACCCAAACCCTTTCCAAAAATTCTAAATCTTTCTAAACATAATTCTAGTAAAAAATCTATATTACTAACATGAGAGTCCCAACAATAAAATGATCAAAATCTTAAGGATCTTACATTATTCCCCTTTGGGATGAGTCATCCCTAAATGATAAGTTAGGACACTTTTGTTTATCATGTTAGTGGCAAGAAGACACATGAATGAAATGAAAAATTCAGAAAGTTACAAGAGTAAAAAAACTCATACCATACGCATTTTCATTCAACACCGTGAACAAAGATGGGTACTTGGCCTTCATATCCTTCTCATCTTCACTTGTAGCCCCATCTACGTTAGGGTTTTTCCAAAGGACCTTCGCTGAAGCTACATCATTCGTCCTCAACCTATAGACTTGCCTATCCAATATTTCAATTAGGACTTCCTCATAAACAAGGAATCTGAAACACCAATATCCTCAATAGGAACTTTAAGGAAGGATCACCCACACATATTTTTAGCATGGACACATAAGACACGGGATGAATTGAACCCAAATTCAAAGGAAAAGCAAACTCATAAGAAACATTCAAAATTCCCCTCAAAATCTGATATTGACCAACGTAATGGGGACTGAGCTTTACCTTTTTTCCAAGATCTCATTACTCTTTTGATAGAGATACTTTCAAGAATTTCTAATCACTTACTTCAAATTCAAATTCTCTTCACCTCACATCCTCATAAGACTTTTGGTGACTCTGATCAGTCTTAAGTCTCTCTAATAACCTTCACCTTCTACATGGCCTAGTGAAGTAGGTAAGGACTAAACAACCCAGTCTTACCAACTTCAAACTACCCTATAGAAGACCTACATCTCCTATCATATAGAGCCTTAAAAGGATCTATATGAATGCTTAAATTATAACTATTATCATAAGACCATTCAATAAGAGGCAAGTGATCAACCTATTATGCATGCCCTTAGAATTTCCTCCAAAGTCTGAATAGTATGCTTTACTTGTCCATATATTTGAGGGTGAAAAATGGTACTAAGGTTCTCATATGTACCCAAACCTTTCATAAATAAAAGACAGAAGTGATAAGAAAATTAGTCCTTACTGGAAAGAAGTGAGCGGACTTAGTCATTCTATCCATAAGAACCCAAATTAAATCATACTAATTGCAAGACTATGAATGCCCATAATAAATTCCCTATTGATCATCTCTTACTTCCACATAGGAAACTCTATCTCCTTGGAAATACCACTGGGCCTCAAATTCTTAACATTAACTTGCTTCCAAACCATACATTTGGAACCAATAGATTTTCTTTACGTCATGATGCATCTTCGTTGAAACTGGATGAACTGTAAATCTGGACTCATGATCCTTAGTTAAGATCCTTTCCCGGAGCCCACCAACATAAGGAACACATAATCTTTCTTGATACCTCAAGATGACATCCCCCCAATATGAAAATCCATAACCTTTTGTTGACCCACATCATTCTTAATCTGCATAAGTATGGGATCTAAATCTTTCTTCTTCTACACCTCAAAACCAAGATAATTTAACCACTTCTTGAATAATCACTATCCTATTCTCATATTCCAAAAGAAAATCTTCCAAGTTGTCCTACCTGTGAATGTCATTCATTAACGCTCTTTTCTCCTCATAAATATGGAATAATCTCTCCATAAACTACCTGCTAAGAGCATTAGCAATAATATTGGTTTTACCTAAATGGTAGTGAAGACTCATAATATAATCCTTAAGCAATTCGAGGCACCACCTCTACCTGATATTTAAATCATACTAATTAAACACCTACTACAAGCTCTTATTATCAGAATAGTTATCAACATACACCCCATACAGATTGTGGCACCAAATCTTTAAGGCATAGACCACAACTGCCAACTCTAGATGGTGAGACGGATAATTCCTCTCATGAAACTTAAGATGCCAAGAAGCATAGGCCACAACCTTACTATGCTTCATCAAAACACAACCTAGTCCCATACGGGATGCATCAAAAACACAAAAAAACCATCAGTACCCTCATACAGGGTCAAAACTAATGCAGAGGTCAACTTATCCTTTAACTTCTCAAAGCTACCTTCACAAGCATCTTACCACAAATACTTAACCTTTTTTGAGTCAATCTTGTCAATATAGCAGGAATAGAAGAGAAACACTTAACCAACATCTTATAATACCAATTCAAACACAAGAAGCTTGCAATGTCGGTTGGAATCATGGGTCTAGTCCTTTTCTTAACTATCTCAACTTTCTGTGGATCCAACTTGAACCTCTCATGAGAAACTACATACCCCAAAAAGGTCACAACACTAAACCAAAATTCACACATAGAATATTTAGTAAGCAACTTCTGATTCTTAAGGGTCTGGAAAATAATTCAGAAGTGATTGGCATAATCCTCCTCACTCTTTGAGTACAATAAGATGTCATCAATGAAGACTATCACAAAAAAAAATCAAGAAACTATCTTAAAGCTCTATTCACAAGGTTCATGAATGCAGCTGAAGCAATAGTTAACTCGAATGACATCACCAAAAACACATAGTGATCATACCATGTTAGAAAAGTAGTCAAAGGAATATCAACCTCCCTAATTTTCAACTAATGATAACCTAGAAGAGGATTAATCTTAGAAAAACTTCAAGAACCCTGAAGCCGATCAAAAAGGTCATCAATCCTAGGAAGAGGGTATTTGTTCTTCACTATTACCTTATTGAGTTGAAGATAGTCTATAAACATCTGAAGAGACCCATCCTTTTTTCGCATAAAAAGCATAGGAGCACTCCACCAGGAAACACTAGGACGAATGAACTCTTTATCAAAACAATTTTTCAATTTTTCTTATAGCTTCTTTAATTAAGCCGAAGCCATTCTATAAGGAGAAACAAAAATAGGACAAGTATCTGGTAGAAGATCAATCCCATAAAATATTTTTTTGTTGGGAGGAATTCTAGGAATATCATCGTGAAATACTTTAGGAAACTTATTAACCAAATGAAAATATTGCAAAGAAGGACTTTCAGAATTAGAATACTTAACCAAAACTAGATGATATAGACATCTTTTTAAAATAAAATTTGATCTCTTTGATAGGAAATAAACCTCCTTTTGGGCACTAAGGAACTCTCTTCCCATTCAATTACAGTTTAATTAGGGAAATGGAGACTAACCTTTCGGGTCCTACAATCCAAAATAGCATATTGATAACTCTCACTATGCCATCTAAAATGGTAGAGGACGAATATTGTTATTAGCTTAATATTCTTAAAGGTCGAATCTACGAGGAGCGAGATTTAGATTTTGAGTCCTATGGGTGTCAAGATTACTAAAAAGATACCCAAAGTGTACACAACCTAAAACACATAATGTAAAATGTTTGTGTGGGGGGGTGGTTTGGAATAGAATGTTATCAATATCATGTCACGTGAAACACTACATTACTATTTTTGTTTTAGAATTAAATTTTTGGGCGGATCTTGGGATTATGTCTACCTAAGGGTAAGTTGCATATGGAATCATGAGATTTGGTATAAGTTCTAATTGTTGATAACATTGTAGGCTAGGTTAAGAGTCCGTGAGGCGAATTAGTCAATAAGGCCTCAAGGATGTCATTATTTTACTCTTTTGAGTACCCAATGAGTATATCAATAAAATTCACCCAAAACCTCAATTAGGAATCCTTATTTCGATGAAGATGCCCATGACATAAGGTATTCCCCATCTAACCTTATTTCAAAGATTTCAAAAGAAAGTAAGTTATATTCATGATTTTCTACTATTGCTATGGCCCCCTGTAGCCCTCTTTTAAGGAAGCTATGGGTCCCAAAAATTTCATCCACACCCCTCTTTCAAGTGTTTGGGGTTTTCACCTAGCTAACCTATTTTATTTATTTGGTATTTTCACCTACAAATCCCAACTAATTTAAAGCAAGCAATAATGGAATCCATAATCTACAACTAAAAGTTACACAAACATATCATCACCAAAACACAATTGCACTTTAGTTTAACATAATCCCAATACTAGAGAATTTAGCCTCTCGAGAAATAAAAGAGAAGAAATATACCTAGCAATTCATTTAGGCTATCCATAACAATGGAGGATTAAGAAATATTCACTTTACGCTTCAATTTCACTAATTTTCACTTGAAATTTTAACTAATAATATGTTTCCCCAAATTCTAGGGTTTACCTCTTTTCTAATTTTTCAATCCTCCTCTCTTGCATAATGTCCTAATGGAAAAAAGAATTTTGACTTAAGGACCCTTGATCATTAAACTCGCTAGGCTATGATCACTGATGTTTGTATTATGACCGCGGTCAGTACTCGCGATCACAATATATTGACTGGCCACGATCACAACCCTCAGACAACAATCACGGTAACTGAGGTTTTTTTATGAAACCGGTCTTCCAGCAACACTTCTTTTCTACTTTTGATTCATTTTAGCTCTAAACCACATCTTTCCATCTCATGACCTATATGCATACAAAATGTGGAAATTAGTGCCCTTAATAACAATTCTATGTTATTTTGACATTAAAATCATGGTATTGTGCACGCAAGTAGAGTGCAAAGGAATAGTAAATACACCACTCATCAACACCCCCAACTTAAAGCTTTGCTTGTCCTAAAGCAATACTACCTCTTATCACGAGGCAATGCACATTTATGCCCAAACTATATGACCCTGTGGTCACAATGACATCAACTTGAGTACTACAACAATTAGCTCTTCAAACATGGGCGAAACTATTCTCACGACACCCCTCTACATAAAATGCGATTTTAAAGGATTCAAAAGACATCATAGGGAAACCATGCATTAAAAACTAATACTCTAGAAGTGACTCACCTTTTGACCTCAACTACAATATACCCCTTTTTGCCTCATTTTTTTGGAGGTGACAAAATCACCCACCTCAACTTGTTCACATGCTTCTTCACAAAAAAGAAAATTCCACACACCAAGTTATGAAATATGCAACAATAAATTTAAGTACGAAACACTCTCTTTGACTCTCTCAAAAACTCTCGATTCTAACAAGTAGCCATAGGCTTGCCCCTATTTTCTATTTCTACTATAATGAAAATACTTGGTTGGAAACCATGAAAGGCTTTTTGATCTTGTCACATAAGTTCGGGGTAGGGTAGGATATCTCTTAGGAACAACATGGCTATAGCCTCCTTGAACATCTACACCACACTATTCCATCCAACTTTTGATCTGGGACATTTCTTTTGTTTTTACTCTTAAAACATGTGCCTAGTTTTTAGTATCTTGGATCACCCATTTTCTTTTCATTTTTTTCTTGCATTCTTTGTGCTTATTTTGCCTTTGTTTTATCCTTTCCTTTTTCTTATTCATTTATTTTCAATACTTAAGCTCATAGGCACTCACTTACAACTTTGTGGCCCAAAGTTACCTCATCTATCATCACCACCCCCAACTTAGGCTTTTAGAGTCAAGTTGCAATTTTAAGTTCAAAAAGGGTAGGATTCAAAAGAGGGATAAAAATTAAAAAGCTCACGACTTGTAATGAATTTGCCAAAGAAAATTTCAAAGGCTCAAAGTGGGTGACTAGGGATAACAACTATGAGAGGTTAGGATTTTTAAGCTAAAGTAGACTTCCAATGTCACAACGAGATCATCTCCCCAATGAAGTACAATAAAAATTAGCCTTGAGAGATTAAAGGGGAAAGTTCTAGATAGTACAAGTACGTATCAGACTTGGACAAATAAACACACCACACATGGCATGCAACTTCACCAAGGAGACTCAATTGCCCCTTCTGCTAGAGACAAAAATGGCTCATCCACCATTTTTTATAAGCCAAAAATTTTTTGGAGTCACAAAAAGAAAAATATATTTGTTACAAGGTCGCTCAAGTCCATGCCCTTGATTTTTTTGAAAAATTTTGGATGGAGGAGGGTGTTTACTTCACTTATGAACCATGCATAATTTACTCAATATGGTATAAACCAAAGCCTTCATCTCATATTTCGGCCTTCATACGGGACCACCATATGGCTATTCCAACTTTGCCAAAGGTATAAGTGCAATCCCAAATTCTAAATGCAACAATTACTCATATTTCTCGTGCATTTATGACACCTCGATGCCATGGGTACTCAACTTCCCCTGCATCCATGGCTAAAACAAAAAACAAAGGTAGTCTCACACACCCCAAACTTAGGTATCTTAAGTGCCCTCACTGTAGCATAATTAAAAAGGATAAGGGTTAGAGGAGAATCCCATAAAAAATAAGCGAAATAGCCCTCGCATGCTATAATCTCGGTAATTGAGGCTGAAATCCGCTATTTCTACACTGTTTTGGTTTTCTGCACAATTGTCATTTTCTAGATCTGCTTTTCCCTAATTTTTTTGGACATTAAACTCGAGTTAAAACACCTAAAAAATATCAAAACAAATAAGAAATGAGTCAAGGACGGGTTACCTCCCATGAAGCGCCTAATTTAACGTTGCAACATGACTCTCCTATCACGACGTAGTATCTTTGAAGTGAAGAAACTCTACCTTGGCCAGCACAAGGCCTTTCACATTATAGTGCTTCACCCTTTGACAATTTACTACAAATATCTTTCTTTCGTGATCTTCCAATTCAATGTCACCAGTAGGCTAAATGTTAGAAATCACAAATGGCCTAAACCTTTTAAAACAAAGCCTCCTCGTAAAGTGTTTAAAACAAGAATTATAAAAGGGTACATTTTCGCTAACATGGAATTCCTATCTTAATATTCTAGCATCATGACATTTCTTTATTTCCTCCTAATACAATGCGGAACTCTTATAAGCATTTAATTAGAAATCTTCCTAACTCATGGAGTTTTATGACCCTCGCCGCGAAAGCTTCTCCTTAATTCATGTTCAATCTCTTTAAAGCCCACAAAGATTTATGTTTGAGCTCGACAAGAAAATAAAATGACTTTCAAAAAACCAATTGGTATGGGAACATGCTAATTGGAGTTTTGTAGGCCATTTTATAAGCCCAAAGTGCCTCTTCGAGTTGCCTTACCCAATTGGTTTGGCCTATGTTCATTCTTTTCTCAAGAATTACTTTTATTTCTTGATTTGAAACTTCAACTTGGCCACTCATTTTGGGGTTATATGGGGTAGCCATTTTTTAACCCTATATTTATAAAGAAGGGCCCCAAATACCCGATTACAAAAATGTGAGCCTCCATCACTTATGATGGCACGCGGCATTCCGAACCTTGTAAAGATGTATTTCTTCAATAAAAAGGTAACACTTTTTCTCTTATTATTGGGATATTCTACGACTTACACCCATTTAAAAACATAATGAACTACCACTAATATGTATTTGTTTATAAATAAGCTCACAAATAGGCCTATAAAGTAAATTCCCCACACATCGAAGAGTTCAACTTCGAGGTTTGGTTTGAGAGGCATTTCATGTCTTTTAGAAACACCACATTGAAATTGACATTAGTGACATGATTTCACCCACTCAATGGCATCTCTATGCATGGAGGGAAAATAACACCCACAGTGAAGAATTTTTGGAGGCAGTTCGGATTATCCCATGGTGACCACCATAGGGTGAGGAGTAGAAAGATTCAAGAATATCATTCATCTTAACCTCCATAACGCACCACCTAATCAAACTATCTGCACACTCAAAAAATAGAAAAGGCTTATCCCAAAAATATCTCTTTGCATTAATCAAGAATTGCTTCTTATGATGGTTGTTAATCCCCTCAGGAAGTACACCACTTGCTATATAGTCGGCATTGTCGGCATACGACGGTGTGCTTTGTAATACAAGAGACATGAACACCTTATGGTAAAAGCATCATCAATTTTAATTTCTCCATGCCTTCCATGGTTAACTTCAAGACGTGGAGATGGTCGACCACTTGGTTTTCTCTCCCCTTTTGATCTTTTACCTCAAAATTGAATTCTTCCAAAAGTAAAATCCATCAAATTAGGTGTGTCTTCACTTCCTTATTTTCCATGAGGTACTTTAGTGCCAAACAAGTAGGCGCAAAATTTTTCAAAAGCATACACAACCACCAACAACTCTTGTTGCGTAATGGTGTAGTTGCATTGAACATCATTCAAGGTCTTACTTGCATAATAGATCAGATGAAAGAGTTTCTCCTTCTGTTGACCTAAGACTACACACAATGCAATCCCACTTGTATCACGTATTACTTTAATTGGGGATGACCAATTCGAGGCCATAATGATGATGGCCAAAATTAGCAATGCCTTAAGATGATCAAAGGATTTTAATCATGCCTTATCAAAATTAATTTTTTTCTCCTTCTCAGGGAGTTTACACATGGGATGGGCTATTTTGGAAAAATATTTGATAAAGTAATGATAAAACCCGGCATGTCAAAGAAAACTCTGAACACCCTTTACGTAAATGGGTCTTGTAACTTGGAAATTACCACTACCTTCACTTGATCAATTTGTATACATTTTCTTGATATTTTGTGGAACAAGACAACTCCCTTCTTGACCATGAAATGGCTTTTTTCCCAATTTAGGATAAGGTTGGCTTTCATGCATCTCTCAAGCACCTTGCTCAGATGCTCAAGAAATAAGTCGAATGATTTCCCCACCACTGAGATATCATCTATAAAGAACTTCATCGAGTTTTCAACCATATCCACAAAGATTGAAAACATGCAACGCTGAAAGGTTGTGGGGTCATTGCATAACCCAATGGGCATTCACTTGAATGTGAATGTTCCATATGAGCACGTAAAAGTCATCTTATCTTAGTCCTCTGGTTTTATGACAATTTGATTGTACCCTAAATCATCATCAAAGAAGTAATAGCATCCTAGCCCAGCCAAACTATCCAATATTTGGTCCATAAAAGGCATTGGAAAATGATCTTTTTCTATCTATGAGTTCAACTTCTAGTAATCAATGCATACCCGCCATTCGGTGACTGGTCAGATGGGGATAAGATCATTCTTTTCATTCTCAGCTATCATAATCCCACCTTTCTTCGGGACACATTATACCATACTCACCCAATGTGCTATTTGATATAGGATAGATTAATCCCGCATCAAGCCATTTTATGATCTCTTTCTTTACCACCTCTTGGATGGATTGATTTAGCCTTTTTTGATGCTCCACACTTGGTACATGATGTTTCTTTAGCTTTATATCATTAGAACAAATGTCAGGGGCTATCCCTATGATTTTTGCAATTGTCTATCCAATGGCTTGGATGAACCTCTTCACCACCAACTTTAAAACTTCGACTTAAGAAGGATCAAGGTCACTTACAATAATGATGGGTAACGTGTCTCCATCCCATAAGAACACATATTGAAGATTGGGTGTCAAAAACTTTAGGTCAATTTTTGGTGTCTCGAGAATGAAAGGTTTTGCGGGTGGGCTGGCACAATTTTTATGATCAAGGTCCAACTTTACCTGGTTATTGGTATAGAATCCAAGTCCCGTTAAAGATGCAACCATCTCATCAAATTTTTCTACTTTTCCCTTTCTCAATTCCATATCGCTCTTACCAAAGGATCATCCAATAAGCTCAGATCAACATGATTTATCACCTCCCCTTCAATGATATCAATTTCCAATATGACTTGTATGTCCATCGGTAGATTCATTGATTTATATATGTTTATGAGACCTTCTCATTATTCAATCAAAACTTTATCTCGCTCAATTCTACATCCACCAAAGTATTCCCGATGGCTAAGTATGGAATCCTGAGAATTATAGGAACTTTAATGTCCATTTCACAATCTAAGATCACAAAATTGGTTGGGAAGATGAACCGGTCAACTTTGACTAGAACATCATGAAGAATTCTGATTGGTTTCTTGATGGAACAGTCGGTCATGAGAAATTTCATCATGTTAGGTTGTGTCTTCGCTAATCCAAGCTTATAGAATATGGCATATGGTATTAGGTTTACACTTGATCCAAGGTCACATAATGCTTTCTCGAACTTGAACAATCCAATGGTGCATGGAATTGTAAAAGCACTAGCATTGTTTTTCTTTTTCTCCAATCTACTTGACATGATGGAACTACAATGATGCATTATTTCTATTGTTTCATCCTCCACAAATCGATTCTTAGATGTCAAATCCTTCACAAATTTATCATACCCTGACATATCTTCTAAAGCCTCAACTAGGGGAATATTTATAGATGGTACTAAATTTATCAAAGAGCTTGTTGAACTTTGCATTTTCCCCCTTCAGCGAGAACTCTTTATGAAAAGGGGAGGAATAGTGCTTGATAGCATGGAAATGATTTGGCACTCATTTACTTTTGACTTTTCAATCATAATCCCATTTGTTTTGGCTTATCATTATTTGATCTCTTTCTCTTTGCCTTTGTTTGATCATCCTCCTCATTTCCATCGGTGTTCTCAAGCTCCATAATATTTCTAAAACCTTTTTCATCTTGAGTACCCATAGCATTTCTTACCTTCCTACTTGGCATTTCTTTATTTTGCTTCTTATTGAGATACACTATATTTGACTCAACCTTGAGTCTAGTTGTTGGATAGCAGTTGAGTGGGACTACACTGTTTAGTGCATCTTAAAGAAATCACTTCGCATTTCTTGCACCATTTTGTTGGATCCCTTAACAGAAATCATGATCCGAGCCACAATTTCTTCAATAATGCACCCTTCTTTTTTGCATTGTGTCATACTTTGACTTTCATGGTTCCAACCTTGATTGCCGCTTCTCCCTTGAGAGAAAGGTGGAAAACCTCCATATATTTAGGAAAAACACTCAATTTTTCATCAACTATCTCTTTCCCCATACTTCCACATAGCTTAGCCTCTATTTCATTTATCACATTTATGATTTCTATTTGGGCTTCCAACATATGATTCATAAGGAGCTCAAGGTGTGACATTACCTTGATCATGTTTGTATCTTATTCTTAGACTTTACCTTTTTCATTTGGTACATAAAGGATGAGGAGGGATCCCCCATGACCACCTCAACATCCTTCATGTCCCATCCCATAGACAAACTAGCTATATCCAACACCTTTGATGCAACCCCATATAACGATTTAATAAGTGATCCACTGGATTCATTGACTACTATCACCTGGGTGAGTTGGTCCAATGACCTATAAAAGATATGCAGAACCATATTCTTCGACATCTCATGGTAAGGACAGTTCAAGAGTTTCTTCTTGAACCTTCCCCAAGCTTCATACCATAGTTCTTCATGGAATTAGCAGAAATTAATAATTTCATCCCTCAATTATAACATTTTCAAGGGTGAGAAGTATTGAATTAAGAAATCATCTATAAGACATATCCATGAGGTGATGGATTCTGTGGCAAAAGATCTTAGTGATAGCACTGCCTTTTCCGTTAGAGAGTGTGTGAAAAGGTGTAAGCAGATTGACTCTTGGGATTTGTGTGGAATATTAAAGGGTGCACAAACCTCCGCAAAGTTCTTCAACTATAAATTCGAGTCCTCATGTGTTTGACTCTCAAAAATTTCCTTCAAATAAAGTAATTAAAGCATCACTCTTGTGACATAAAATATTCCATTTTCCTCGGTGGAGGGGATATAGATTGCACATTCATGCTCATCGGTGCCAAGATAATCCAAGCCACCTTGATATATGGGTATTTGGGAGAAATAGTGATTACTTAGTAAAAAATAAAAAACAACAAGAAATTTAAATCAAAATCACCATGGGTATACCCTAAGTAACATTCTACACCATACTAGTGAAATCTAGATTTCACTCCCCAACAATGGCACCATTTTGATAATGCTCACCTATACCATCTAAAGTGGTAGAGGAAAGTTGTTGTCAATAGCTCAACTTTCATTAAGGTAAAATCCACGAGGAACGACATTTAGATTTTGAGTCCTCTGAGTGTCAAGATTACTAAAAAGACACACAAAGTGTACACAACGTAAAACACAATGTAAAGTAGGGGGAGGGGTTGGTACGGAACAAGATTTTATAAATATCAAGTCACGTGACACACTTCAATGCTAATTTTGTTTTAGAATTCAATTTTCAGGGGGATCTTGGGATTATGTCTACCTAAGGGTAAGTTGTGCATGAGAATATGATGGTTTGGTATAAGTTATAATTGTTGATAACATGGTAGGTTAGGTTAAGTGTCCTTGAGGATATTTTGTCAACAAGGACACGAGGATGTCACTCCTTGACTCTTTAAAGTACCTAATGAGGGTATCAATAAAAGCAACCGAAAACCTTAATTAGGCATCCTTATTTCTAGGAATATGCACATGACATAACCTACTATCCATCTAACCTTATTTCAAAGATGGCAAAAGAAAGTAATCTATATTCATTATTGTCAACTATTGATTTGGCCCCTTAAATCCTCTTTAAAGGAAGCTACGGGTTCCCAAAAGTTCACCCACATCCCTTTTACAAGGATGAAGAGAGCTTTCAAGAGTTTAGGGTTTTCACCCAATAAACCCATTATTGGTGTTTGAGGTTTTCACCCACAAAGGCTAACTTATTTAAACCAACCAATAATGGAAGCCATAATCAACAACTAAAAATTACACAAAGACATCATCACCCAAACACAATTGCACCTCAGTTTAACATAATCCCAAGACTAGAGAATTAACTACTCGTGAAATGAACGAGAAGAAATATAGCAAACAATTCATTCATGGTATCCATAACAATGGAGGATAAAGAAAATCTTTATTTTACACTTAAATTTCACCAATTTCCATTTTAAATTTTAACTAAAAAAATATTTCAGAAAATTTTGGGGTTCACCTCTTTTCTAATTATTCTATCCTCCTCTCTTACATAATGTCCTAAGGGAAAAAAGAATTTTTCCTTATATGGGAAATTGTAATCAGCTACATATTTTGACTAAAATGCCCTTGATCATTAAACCCACTAGACCGTGATCCCTAACACTTGTCCGTGATTACAGCTACCGCGAATGCGGTCATCATTTGCAATCGCGGTATATTGACCTGTCTTGACTAACCGCGGTCGTGGTAACTGAGGCTTGTTTCTTCTCCAGGTCTTCCAGATGAACTTCTTTTCTCCTTTTGAATCTTTTTATCTTCAATCCACATCTTTCCGTCTCATGACCTGTATGCCTGCAAAATGTTGAAATTAGTGTCCTTAATCATAATTCTGTCTCATTTATACATTCAAATCATGATAATGTGCATGTCAGTTGATTACAAATGAGTAATAAATACACTACTCATCACATATCACAAATAAGGACAATCTATCCCTAAGATAACATCCAAATCTACCATATCTGACATTATCAAATCCACCAATGTCCCATTGTGGAAGATATGTACCACACAACCCATATAGATTTTTCTTTAAACTATAGAATCACCCACTGGAGTAGATAGAGAAAAGGGGTAAAATATACTTTCAAAACCAAAATCAAAATGCACAGCCACATAAAAGGTCACATAAGAAAGAATAGAACCCGGATTGAGCAAAAAATCAAATCATGGGAAAAGTGTTGTAACATACCAGTAAAAACATCTAGAGATGCCTCAGATTCCTAGTGAGTATCAAGTGCATAGAGGTGATTACGGCCAATGTCGGTACCAGAATTTGCGCCTTTGATGTTGGAGTTGAAGAAGTGGCAACCAAAACTTTATTATATCTAGTGGAAACCCTAGTTGAAGGAAAATCTCAATGTATATGACCTAGATGAAGACAATTATAACATTAATTTCTCACCTCCTCACAATATCTATGGTGAAGCTGCCCATAAAAATGAAGATGAGGATAAGATGGGGCTTACTGAGCTCTACTAGCTTTAAATTGGGCCTTGCGCCTTAGGACCACTGCTTTCCTGAGAATGATGATTGCCTGATGGCTAAGATAAGAAGAAAAATTAGAAGAATAAGAGTTGCCCAAGTTCTTCTTTTTGGTTGACTGTCTACTATCTCTCCTATTAATCTATTGACCCCTACCCTGCTATGAATATCTAAACTTCTTATAGTGCCTCTCTCCAATCTCTTCATTTTTTTTTCATCCTCTATGTACTGCATATAAATCACAAGAATAAGCATATCCATGTCAAAGTTTAACATTGCATCCTTACATTCCAATACCTAGTTTTAAGACAAACTAGAAGAAAACTTTATCATTTTAGATTTATGGATAGACACAAACTCTGGAGCTTAACGATACAACTGCTAAAATTTCAATTCTTATTATTTCACACTAATCTTACCCTACTTCATATTCACAAACCCTTGAGCCTTATCTTCTCTCAGTTCCTAAGGAAAGAAATTATTAGGAAAGGCACCTGAAAACTCATTTCATAATGCCTGATCCATATCATCACCCCTCAACTGTTACCACTTCTCATACCGCTGATAATCTATATCTTTCATCTGATATTTAACAAACTCAATACCTTCATAATATAACATGCATCACCTTGAAAGTCTTCTCCATCTCATCCGAGCCTGTAAAGGTTAGGGGATTTAAGCTCATGAACTAAATAACCTGAGTGACCTAAGAAAAAAGAGCAACAGAACCAACATGATCCAAATAATAAGAATGAGATTTCACCAATTGAGTAAGAAAATGAATATATCGATGAAACCCTGTATTAGATATATCTCTCTGAGGGAGCTGATCATAAGCATCACCAATCTGAGAAGCCCGAGAAGCACTAGTGGGGACTGGTGGAACTCCACGTGGAGTGGAACAACTAGAAAAAGGGACCTTGATTGATTCTAAGGGACCTTGATTGATTCTACACTCCATGAACAAGGTGAGTCCCCTCCACATTGTCCTCAGGTAGGAAAAATTTCCCAATAGATTTTCTATGAACATCAGGTATTTAGGGAGGCATGATCTAAAATATGATGAGCTAGGTGTTATAGAAGTTTCAGAACACTAGACTCTATAGCCAAAAATAGGTAATAAGAAAGAGAAATATTTTACAATTCATTGTAGCCTCCTCCTCATAATTATGGCGCACTACACACTTATAGAAAGGACTCTACTCGATATGGCATTGTGGACGACTAATGACTCTAAACCTGGATCTGATACTAAGCTTTTCATGATCAAAACTAGGGTCTGGCCGTGATAGGTATCTCAATCACACTGTAGATAAGAGACCACCCCCTTAGCCTAAACTCAAGAGCACAATAATAATGATATTAATAATACAGAAACAAATTAAGTAGTAATAAGAAGATGAATAAATAACTCTATGAAAACTAAAAGAAAATCAATAACCAATCTCCCAACAATGGTCCACGAAAGCATATAAAAATGAACAAAATCTACGTTAGAGCATGCCCCTGACTATGACCAAAAAGAATCTAAAAGTACTCAATTAATAAAGAAATAATAATGAAATAATAAGTCCATACGAAGGATGGATTCTTACCACTTCACAACAACACAATAAATGCACTAATCCACCTAAAACTTTCTTTGGACCCTACATTATAAAATGAAGTAATGTCCTAGGATAGTCTGTGGGATAAGCATTGGCATGTAACTCAGGCTAAGTGATAAAAAAATGTCATATCTCAAATTAGTCAGAATCGCATGCACACATTCATATATACATATATATAAGATGCCAAGATCGGGTAAGGTTTATGAACATTAGAATTTTAAGACAATTAACTTGGACTTTGTATCTCGATCCATCCTAAAGGCATCCATGGGTTATAGGGGTTCATCTCTCCTTGCTAAAAGGGAACCAGTTTATGTTAGTCATAAAAAATGAGAAAAATCAAAGGGAAAACTAAAGTCACAATGGATAATAACCCTCCCAAATATATATATATATATATATATATATATCAAGTGTGTATCAAACACATGGTCATATAGACCCACAACACCACCAAATATGGTTTCTAATGTTCATCCCCTGGGACTTACACCTTCACATTGATCTACACAACCCCTTTTAGCCGAAATTAAAATTAATTATGCACACAAACCAATCCGTTAATGCAAAAGTCATTAATAAAGTTATTTACCACTTGATATCATTATACCAATACTCTTTCAAGGTAAATTATACATGCCAAACCAATCCATATAATCTCATTGACTTCCAATATCTATTAAAACCAAAAAATGCCATCAAGGCCATCCAAATCCATTTTTATGTCCATTCATCCATTAATGCAATGCATTAAGTTCAAAAGCAAGTTAAACCATGCAATTTTTCCTAATTAAAATTGAATTCACAAAGTGGGTCGAGGTTTATGCAATCCCAAGTAAAATTCAACCAATTTGGGGAAACCCGTGTCCCCCATTCCAGTCATTTAAATAATGTAACAATTCAACCTAGAAACATCAATTTAAAGCATGATAATAAATTCAAACATGGGACAAGTAATTAAATCACTAACAACTAAAATTTCTCAACCCAATTTAAAAACACAAATTTTAATTACATGAAAATCTATTCAATTTATTCCATAATATAAAATTAAAATTTAGGGAAGAGAAACATGCCAGATATACACAAAAATTTTAAAATAATTTGAAGTTTGGAGTTCGAATGATGAATTCTTTGTGAGGCCCTTGAATGTTAATTGGACTGATTTAATCTTTAAAAATGAAGAGAATGGGGTTATTTTTAATTTAAAGGTTGTACAAGGGGTAAAAAGACAAAAATCCCCTCACCCCATGTCAAAAAACAAAAAACTTAAAATTTTCACCATAGTGTGGCACGGCCTTATTGTGGAGGTTTACCGTTGTGCCACACCAATATCGTAGAGGCTAACATCCATGGCACAGTAATGTCGCAAAGTCACACTGCCTTAGAGTTCAAAAATAGCCCCAAACCCTCTCAAAAAATTCCAAAACTTTCCCAAATTACCCTTTTAACATCCCTTAACAAAGTTTAAGTCAAAAATTGATATTACAAAAATAGGAGGATCAAAAATAATATAATCAATTTTAAGGGTATTATACCTTGGTTAATGGTTTGTTTGTGTGCAAATTATTTTAATTTGGCCTTAAAAGGGAATTGTGTAGCTCACCATGAAGGTGTAGTCTTGGGGGGACCAACACTGGAAACCATATTTGCAGATGTTGGGGGTCTATATGACTATGTGTCTCGATATGCATTATATTTTAGATGGCTATCACCTTGGTGTCTTTAACCATTCCATGATACATGTGGATAAAATGGACTGGGGCCCTTCCGATAGGGGAGTTAGAACCATATAGCCTAAGGGTTCCTTTAGGAATGAGCGAGCTACATAGTTCAAGATTAAATCTTTAAACGATCAAATTTCATGACCCTTGTCCCTATCCTGACAACCTATATGTGTATAAATATTGTGCATGTAGTTTATGACTAGATTTGTATAAATGCATTATTTTATCCCTATCCCATGAGTTACATGCTAGTGCTCATCGGACTGACTATCCCCAGGCACTGTATCATTTCTTAATATAGGTTTAGAGGACTTTTCTGTTGCTCTTGTGCATTGTTAGGTGTATTATTGTCTTAGTATTTTGGATTTTTTGTCACAATCAAGGGCATGTCCCGACTTAGTTGGTATTCCTAGTTTAGAGGTTGTCGTGGATAGGATTGGGATATTGTTGATGTCTTGTATTGCTACTTTACATTTTATTTTTGGTTTAATTATTTTTCATTGATTTGGTTGGCTTCCGCTTCTTATTATCATTGAACTCTAGAGATAAGGCAAAAGGGGTGGTATTCGACCTATGGTGCACTTGAGATGCCCATCATGCCTAGGCCCGGGTTTGAGTCATGACAATCAACCTATCACGAATTATATACAACAGAAATAATAATATAAAGTAACCAACTACCCCAGAAAAATAATACCTAAATTGGTCCTCATAACCTAGAAGATCCAATCAAAACACAACATACCACAATCAATACTCATCACCTATACGTATGCAACTACCGATGATACTGATAGATATATGAACATACTAGAGATAGGTAATGCGCATAAAAGGATGAATGCAAAATACAATGTATACATCTATTCTCAAAATAAGTACAATAACATAACCCAGTGTATACACCTCCTCAGCTCGACGTCTTGCAGAGGTAGGACCTACATCGACCTCTCTTCTCTGGCATGATAGATCACAAATGATTGGTCCCCTAGGGGGTTTGGGAGTCCCTATATATACCGACCTAGTCCCAACGTAGGATTTTTAATATCCATTACTATTTTCAATCTACTTCATCCAATACCATATATATATACATATATATATAAATGCACATGATAAAACCATGGCTAAAGGAGTGTATGTTCGTAAATCAATTGCCAAGGGTAAAAATCGAGACTAAATCATTAAAGAAGTGTAGAAAGGGTCAAAATCACTTTCGACTAAGGTATATAGTACTAAGAAAATCATGGATCAAAATCTATCTCAGTCAAATCTCCGAAACATCATTTTTTATATCAAAGGCTCCTAAGTTATTTATTTAGATGGTATGATTCACTATATGAAAAAATTCATTTTAAAAGTGAAAAGTGGGAATAAATTCCATTTTAGGAAAAATAGTAGTAAAACCATCTTTTAGTTGGAATTGTACCATTTACAATCTTAGTGAGCATGAATGTACCAAATCTATCTGTTCCATCACCAGTATCCAAAAAAATGCGATCAAAAGAATCAAAACATTTATAAACTATGGCCACGTGCTTTACAAGAATAAAACACTACCTAGAATCCAACCAATATTATAATCACCACCTTGAGTCAAATGATATATACCCGACATAACCATTACATCATAATTTAGGAAAACCATAATAGTCCACCAAGTAATGTTGTAAGCATATACTAAAGTTTCATTAGTCTTGACTATGTCTATAATGCTAGAAACCTAGGGTAATAGGATCCAAGAGGCATAATAAGTATATTAACCTTAAGGGTCAATCACCCTTCTAGGCCTCAAACTCATAAAATAGGCTAAGTCATGGTATTCTACCTAATATCACACCCTAACATCCCTATCTAACATGCAACATATATAACACACTATCTAATGAAGAAAAGTAGAAATAAGAACACATTAAAGAAGAACCAAAATCATTGAATTACGCATAAATAGTTCATCTTCACTACACGATCCTGAAATGACATCACATTAATCTAAATCTTGTTAGGTGTAAAACCACACCCATATTACTATATCAAGGGGCGGGTTTAATTTTGTGTCAAGAATGGTCCTTCGGGGCTCACAAATAGAATCAAAAATTAGACTCATCACGAGGTTCCTCAAAGGACAAGGAATGCATGCTCAAAAGTTGAGAACAAAAAGAGCATAAATCGTTTCTCAAATCAAGCCTTAAAGTTTAGAAACTCAAAACCTAATTTCTAAGAGTTTACCATGAATGAGGATGGAAATTTAAGGGAAAATTAATGGAAAATGACCAAGGAGAGTTAGGCTAGCTTGACTTTGTTTCTGTGGATGATTTCCCACTTTTTCCTCTCTTTGAGCTCTCAATTTGTTTTGAAAATATTGGAAATACTTACGAAATATTGGGTTGTGAAAAAAAGGATAAAAAAGCTACAAGTGTCGCTAAAGCGGACACTTGGGTGTTGAAGCACCTACCACTAAAGTGGCATCTCAACCGTTTTAGTGGTCTGGCAGAAAGTCGTGGGTGCCGCTAAAGTTGACCACTGGAACCAAAATGTGCAACGCTTTAGCAGCTATTGGATGCTAAAATGCACCACTAAGAAGGGTTCAGGGTTGCTAAATAGTCCATGGGAGGTAAATCACTTAGAGCTAAAGCGCTTAGCACTAAAGCATCCCAATAGGCACTTGAGCGGTCCTACTAGATTCCATCCACAAGATTTTTGTGAAGTCCTAAACAGACTTCGATTGGGTTCTCAAGATTCATTCAAAAAACCATGTATGCAAATGAACTATGCTACCATACCAATTCAACATTTTGGACTCAATGAAAGCCTCAAAATGTTCATTAAAGATGATTTTGAATAAATATGATACCCATACCAATAGTTCTATTTTTAACATAATCCACCCAATACTCCAAAATGAGTTCGAAAGCCTTGAGATCAAAATCAAGGGTCCCCTAGCCTAAAATCTCATTCCAAATCTAATAGCACTATTGAAATTCTCCTTCAATAGCATCTACCTGATGTTTTGGCCCAATACCAAATCCTAAATAGTGAAAGCTTCAAAAAAGAGAAATAAGCCTAAAATCCAAGCGAACCATCTGATAACCAAACCGACAGTTTTGGAAAGTCATAAATACCTTGTACCCACTGTGGGAAGGTTCAAAACATTAGAAGTACACAAAAATGGATGCAATAACCTAGAGGGTCATTTCATTAGACTTGTGGGAAATAGGAGAAAATTGGGAAAAGGATTGAATTTAATTCCCTCTCAGGTTCTTCTTAAGTGGATACATGTCCAATTAACTGGACACCACTAAAGTGGCATACGACCAATAAAGAAGTACCTAACCTAGTCCTCCCCTAAACTAAAGTGGACAAGGAATCACTTAAGCAATGACTGCTTTAGCGGTAGGCTTCTATCAACGCGACATTGCGAGACAACCTCATCCACTAAAGTAGCCTTCGTTAAAGTCACCAAAGGTCTACTTTTGTGGTGTACCTGCCGATTCCATGCACAAGCTAAAACTTAGATCTACTAGGTTTCCATCGACCCTTTGAGATCTATTCAAAATCTAGTGAATGCAAGTGCACTATGATGCCATATTAAATTTTGCATTCTAGAATCTATGGCCATTTGAAAATTCCATTCAAAATTGTTTTGCTGAAATACAGGCCTCACACCTAAGGCTCACTTTTACTAAATTCTGACCAATAGCCCAAAATGAGTCCAGAAGCATTGCGACCCAAACAAAAGACCCTCTAGCCTAAAACCAACATTTCATAGAGGATGGAGCTTTCAGAATTAGCATAAAAAGTTGTTAGCTTGAAGTTTATGCTCGATAGCCAATCCTTGTCAATAAAGACCTTAAAATAGATACTTATGTCTATAAACCAAATGGAATGCCTGATAGCTAAACTGTCAGTTCTAGAAAGTCATAAATTACTTAGGGTAGCATAGGAAAGATCTAAATGATAAAAAGTGTGAAAATACAAAAAAATAGCCCAGCGGATCATTACACTAGGCTATGTCCTCTAAATCTGAACCAAAGGTTCCAGTAAGCAAAGTCAATTCCTAAAGGAGAAACAACTACCAACTTAACGGAATTTAAAGGTTATTACTATTCTACATTATGGATCATATTTGCACGTCCTATGATCATTAGGCTTAACCAGGAACTTATCATGACCAGCGAGAAGATAATTAATTCTAGAGGACATCAAGTGCATATTTGTAACGATGTTGGTTTGATGTTACAGTACATACACAATGTGATCATTCATGTTCTTCGTATCTATGATAAAAAATATGGTAATTAGCTCCATTTCCAACTGTCATTTCACCTACAATAATGATGTAATATTACCTCCAAAATTGAATTGATGCCTAAATTCGATACACCGACTACATTTTCTACTGGAGAATGCCAACAACCAGAATGTTTTAATATCAAAAATGTGTTTGTATTTAGGTTATGTTGTTTGGAGCAAGTGGCAGCTACTCACATGACTCAATTCTACAAATAACACTTACTTTTAATCACTTTGGACAAGGGCTGATCTAGAGGATGCCAAGAGTGAGATGAGGATTTGTTCATAATGTCAACAATGACTCTACTCATTGGCAAATATATGTCATTGGTGGAAGTCAACAACCTACCATCCTCACCCAGGTCAATTATTTCATCACCCCGCCTAACAGTAATAGATTTTACTGATTCAAATCAATGCAGGGACAACGGACTAACAAAATGTACAGACAATCTAACCCACATAACGCACTATATCCCATCAGAAATACATTAGTACATATCTATAAGAGGTGAAGCTAGAATCTTGCGCATAAGAACCATATCTTATGTAGAGTTGTATTCTCGTAGCACAGAACCATGCTGTCCAGAGAAGGTTGAGTAACTGGAATAGGTCACAAGTTGAGGTGGATTTTCCAGAATCTAATCCAGTACATATACTCAGATCACCCAAAGTTACCTGGACTAAAAAAATATAGAATCAGTAAACTAAAAAATTGTTTTGGGGAATGGATTAGATCATCTAAATAAAATCATGACGGAGAAATCACCCACGATTACTAAATCAATTTAGGAACCCTTATACAATCTATATGGGGGATGTTCGTATATGTGACATCCTCCTACAATGCCAAACATGTAACGATTTCAAGGTTTTCCAAAGATCACTAAAAGTCAATTTAGGAACCCTTACACAATCAACATGGGGATGTTTATATACATAACATCCTCTCACACTGCCAAACATGTAATGATTTCTTTTTTTTTTTTACACTGGTAATATTCAAACATATAATAATTTCTAGTTTTTCCCAAGATCACTAAATCTATTTAGGTAACCCTAACACAATCCATGTAGGGATGTTCGTTCATGTAACATCCTCCTACACCACCAAACATGAAATGATTCAAACGTTTACACGCTTACTTTAAATTTTGAGAAGCCTAAATAGTCTGTGGAGCAAAGACAGTAGACTTAACAAAAAACATACAAGGAAGAGGCAATATAATAAAAGAAAGAGGAAATATAAATCCCTAAACCAGAGCAGTCATAGAAACTCACTAAGTGTTAGTCAGATACTCATAACCAGAGCAACCATCAAGTAAACTAAGGTTTGGGTATCACTTGTATATTTCTAAAAGACTAATTAGTCACTAGTCAGTACACAAAAGATCTTGAAGAGAACAAGCTAGGGTAAATAGAAACTATCAACATATTTCTGTTAAAAGCAAAACAAGTTGATTCAAACCATATAGAAGAAGAAAAATTCCAATTGACTCATGCGACATTAATATTTTATTCATATCACATAATATTTTAGACCATTTTCACCTTTATGATTAAGAAAATTTTACCAAAAAAATAGATCACTAGAACTAAGTTTTATCCAAAAAAAATAAAAAAATCAAGCACTGAAGTATTTGGGTGAAAATTATCATGTAAATACTTATGAAGCAATTGGGTGATGGTAGGGATTGTTGAGTTTGCTTAGGCTTATTCTTCACACAATTGTGTCCCACCAGTCTACACATTTTAGAATACTCAGGTTTGCAGTTAAAATTTTCAAGAGATGAACTCCAGATGAATTCAAAAGATACCTTTTTCAACATTTTGAGTGTGTTGCATGACTTGATCAACAGATGGAAGCAATGAAATTTTGGCTTGCATATTCTCTTTGTCAATAATCAAGGAATATTTTGTCGATTCTTCACATTTGTTGACTAAAAGGCATGGTAGAACCTGAACTTGTGATTTTAGATGGTGTTCACACATGTTGGTTAGCACAAAGGGTTCTCTTGTTTAAAGATTCCACCTTTTTTTCAGAAATCCCTAAAGAGGAGCTTAAAAATTAGGTCTTTGCTCTAGTCCCTTTCTTATAGCACCTAAAAGAAAAAAACATATCATTTAAGTTCATCAAATAAATAGTAGGTTTTGAAAAACACAACATATTTAAACAAATACTTACTTGTTTCAAATTCTTGAGTGTATTTCATACCAATGGTTTCCATTCCTTGAATAATAGACATGGTGGAGTATTTAAGCCCTTATCCTCGACCCATCCCTATAGAACCTAGACAAAAAAATTAAATCATATTTGATACTTTAGCATTTAAATTCATATGAATATATGGCACATAACTTTACCACATGTGTGATCGTTGAAGACAAATTTAGGTCACAACCTAAAATATCAATAGCAACCTGATTTCAATTGGTATATAAAATATCTTACCTGTTTCAACCTCTTAGAGGTATTGCTTGACAATATTACTAGATTGAGGAAATAAACTCTTAGTTAACATATTATCTTTCTCAGCTAAATATCTAAGCCCTCATCCTCGTCCTTTTTCTATAACAACAGGCGCAACAAATGTATACATAGTACTCTTTCAAGTTGATCCGACCTCATTTTCAATCTTCAATCGGTTCATCTTGATCATACAAAAAAAACAAAAGTGAAGAAAAGAATATGAAAAAAATGTGGGATGATATAGTAATAGATGAAATCATCATGCATTTCATAAGAATGTCTAACAATATAATTATTATTTTAGATAACCAAAACATTACCTCATTAGTTCTTTTTTGTTTTTTTTTATGTGATGGACTTCCTAACCCTAAAACATCATCATCCATTTTAATATCGTCATCCACATTTTCCAATGTCTCATAGGAATCATGAGGTTGAGTCTTCCTCACTACTTTCCAACCTTTGTTAGAATTATCATTGACATAAAAAACTTGAGATGCTTGATCCACTAAAACAAATGGCTCATTTGTTTTCAAAAATCTACCCGCATTGACACTCACAAAGTCATACTCATCTTTCTTGACTTCCTTTATTTCATCATACACATCAAACCAATTACATCAAAATAAGATCACTCTTCCATCCGATACAAATTGCAATTCAATAACCTCTATTAACACTCTATAGTAATCAACGTTATCACCAGGAGTACCATTTCGCCAATACAACAACACCACAATTCTGATTTCTTAACTTTTTATCATAATATTCTACATGAAATCTATATCCATTAACAATATAACCATTGCAATGTGTCGAATATTTGGTAGGACCGCGTGAAAGTGAAAGTAGATCTTCCATGATCCCACTATCATCTCCTTTATGCAATTGTGCAACCTATGAATCAGATTGCACTGAATACTTTAGAATGAGTAATATGATATTAAAATATTAAATTTGATGGTTATTTATTACTCACCCTATCTTTAAACCATTTAATAAATTGTCGGTTCCATTCAGCATCAGACAAGTGTCGAATAGCATCCTTATGAATTTGTGCAAATTCTCTATAAAATTAAAGTGAATCATTAATTTCAAATAGAAAGGAAATTAACCTAAAGGAAATAATAAAAATGATACTACATGAGTTCTTCCCATACTTGAGATACGGTAAAATTTCATCAGAATTCTTCAATATGTATATATTTGCTATTCTAATTCATTGGCCTCAATCTCACATGGATCTTTAGCTCCCAAAGTTTTTCCAGGTTGATAAAATATAGATAAACCTCCATTAGATTCTTTTTAACATCAATTAAAATTTCTTTTAAGAAGATTGAATTTTGTGTCAATTCTATACAAATACCTTGAACGCAAAGTCATACACTCATTTGCAATGTAGCCCTCTGCAATAGAACCTTCAGGGCATGCCCTATTACCAATGAGAGATTTCAAAAAATACAACCATCATTCCACAGGATACATCCACCTATAATTAATAGGTACGAAAATCTTAGCTTTAGTAGCTAAATAAATAGGCAAGTGCACCATGACATTAAAAAATAAAGGAGAAAAGACCTTTTTTAACTTGCAAAGTGTTATGGGAATTTACACTTCAATATGTTCCAAATCTTCAGTTCTCAACTCCTTGAATCCAAGAACACTAAAAATATGAGATAACTCAATAATTGGTTCACACACTTCTTTGGACAACATACCACGCAGTGCAAGAGGGAGTAGATATTATAGAAGAACATGAAAATTATGACTTTACAACTCAGATATCTTATGATCTTTTAAGTTCACACATTGAGAAATATTAGATGAAAACCCATCAGGTACTTTTAGATTCTTTAAGAAAAGATAAAAATTGTACTTATCTATAGGAGACAACGTGTAGCATGCAGTTGGAACTTCAACTTTTTCCCCCTTTTGGATGAGGTACAATTCCGGTCTAATGTTCATTTCTTGCAAGTCTAATCGAGTGTTAATTTTATCCTTGGTGGAGACAACGTGTAGCATGCAGTTGGAACTTCAACTTTTTCCCCTTTTTGGATGAGGTACAATTCCGGTCTAATGTTCATCTCTTGCAAGTCTAATCGAGTGTTAATTTTATCCTTGGTGTTTCCTTTGACATTCAGAAATATCCCCATAAAAGCCTCCTATATTTTTTTTTCCAATATGCATAACATCAAAATTATGATACAATAAGAGATACTCCCAATATGGAAGTTTAAAAAAGATACTTTTCTTGTTTCAATTATCCTTTCGATCTTTATGTGATATCTTCTTCATTTTCATTAGATCTCTTGAGAATGGTTGCCCTTCAAGATCTTGTACTTAATTAAGTATCTCTGTACCAGAACAATTTTTTGGTGGTGGCCTTTTCTCTTCTGTACCATCAAAGGACTACTTCTCATATCTCAATTTGTGACTAAGAGGAAGGTAATACCAATGACCCATAAAACACTGCTTTTTACTGTTAGCCAATTGAATTACGAAAGTGTCTTTGTTCCAACACGGACATTCAAATTTTCCTTTGGTACTCCATCCAGATAAATTTCCATATGCTGGAAAGTCATTGATGGTCCATAACAAAGATGCATGCAACATAAAATTTTGTTTAGTTGTTGTGTCATAGGTCTCAACACATATTCCCCATAACTCATTCAATTCCTCTATCAAAGGCTGAAGATATATATCAATTGCATCTCCTGGACCATTTGAACCAGTAATAAGCATTGACAAAATAAAACTTTCTTGTTTCATACACAACCAAGGTGGTAAATTATAAGGAATAAGAACCACAGGCCTAATGCTATGTGATGTTTTTGAATTTTAAAATGGTTGAAATCCATCACTAGCAAGTCCAATTCTAACATTACGGGACTCAATAGCAAATGAAGGATAATGTTCATCAAGTGACTTCCATGCTATTGAATCATCTAGGTGCCTCATTATCCCATCATAAACTCTTTTATACTTATTCCATGTCATTAGAGTAGATGTCTTTGAAGACATAAACAGGCTCTGAAGGCTAGGCTTTAAGGAAAAATAGCGTAAACTCTTTGTTGCTATTTTTTTGCCTTTTTTGTTCCTTGGTTCTCCACTATAGGTATCTATTTTCCATCTAGACGCACCACAAACTTTGCAAGAATAGAGTGAGCTATCTTCCTTCCAGTATAACATGCATTCATTAGTGCAAGCATCTATCTTATTGTAAGAAATTTCGAGTTCTCGAATTATTTTCTTTGCCTTATAATATGAGTTTGGAAAATTGGCACCATCAGGCAACAACTCTTCTTTTAATACTTTCATTGTAAATGATGCGTTACTCCATCGGCCCATACTTTTGATGTGAAGCAATTTAATCAAAGTGGAAAGCTTCGATGCTTTTGAATCTTGATACAGTGGCTGCTCAAAATTTGTTCAATAATTTGTAAAATTGTTCTGCTACAACATTTGGATCCTCCACAACACAATTAGTGTGTCTAGGTCCACCATCATGATTACGATACAAATCTCTCAATAATTTAACTACTCATCTTCACTCTCACATTCTTCTACTTTATCATCATATCCATCTTCAGATTTGTATTCAAATAATAGTTCACCCAAGTGTTCTCCATAGTGAAACCAAAAAGTATAATTCTAAACTATTCCATGTACTTTTAAATGTGTCTCAATTATTATACGAGTTCTTAAAGTAGTATTGCAACATTTCTTACATGGACATCGCATTTCATGTTCTTCTCCTATTTTACTAAAAGCATAATTCAAAAACTTTTTCACACCACTTTTGTAGATTTCACTGTCCTGGTCATTAATAAGTTGCATCCATTTCTTACTAGGTTCCATAACATTGTAAAGTACATAAAATATTAGATTGAGACAAATTAAATAATAGAAAACTATGTACAAGGATGATGCTTATCTAAATCAACATCACTACTAACCCACCTGATAAAATTATCATTAAAGACCTCAGTAGAAGAATTATCTTACAACTAATACAACAACAACAACATACCCAATATATTCCCAATAGGTGAGGTCTGGGGAGGGTAAGTGTACGCAGTTCATACCACTACCTCAAAAGTGAGATAGAGAGGTAGTTTCTGGTAGACCCCCATCTCAAAATAAAGCAATCTAAGATAAGATAAGGAATAGTAATTATAATACCCATGCCTTTTTCTTAGCTTGAAATCATCTTAAGGATGTCAGAACTTGCTTTGAAATACAAAACCATTTTTTCACACAAGATATTTTTTTATGATTATCACTTTCCATCACGTGGAAAATTGAATAAGCTTTCCATCAATACCAATTTCATCAAAATTCAGTATCGGGGGAAGAAGTTATGGATGTTTTACTCAGCGCTGTCAAAATCGCCCATGTACGATGGCCAGGTTGACGGACCGTCGATCGAGTGCTGGACCATTTATTAGACCATTGCAGCCAAGGCTGGGGTTCAACCTTCTGGATAAAGTGCGACAGACAGGTCAATGGACCATCGACCTAATAATGGACCGTCGACCCAGCGACGGACCACCACACGAGCCATCGCTACCTAGGCAGTGAGACCCTATTCTGGTCCACCTACGATAGTCGAAATGATGGACCGTCGACCCAGTGACGGACCATCACACGAGCCATCGCTACCTAGGTAGTGATACCCTATTCTGTTCCACCTACGAGGGTCCAAACGATGGACCATCAACCCAGCGGCGGACCATCGCACGAGCTGTCACAGGTTTTGTTTAGCAAATTTTTAAGTCATTTTAAAGGGGCTTTTTAGTCTTTTTCCACCCGCTTATATACCTAGTTAAATTCGGCCAGAAATTACATTCTCATTAAAATTTCACAACAAATATTGGGGTTTCTCTCTAACCTTAATCTCCAAGAACAAAATCTAATCTTCTTCAAGAACTAAGGGATTTCCAATCCTTCAAGTTCAAGAACATTAACTCAGGTACGCATAGTGTTGATTTATGGACTCCTTTCATCCATGAAGACCTGTCAGATAAGGGGTACTCGTAACTGAAACATTAGCTATATGCCTAGAGCCATGTCATGTTTTCACATACTCTTAGTCAAGCTATGAATCCTTAGACTTCAGACAGTCTTATAACTTAGGAAAATCTCTATTATCTCATAAACCCAGTCAGTTGTCAAATATCAGTAGTATTTCATCAGTCAACAGAATTCAGTAATTTTGCTCATGTTCAGTTTAGTAAATCATGATCAGTGTCCATTCAGATAGGAGTTGAAATTAGAACCAAGTGAACCCAAGGATGGGGACACACACCATCAGATAAGGGTGTGATCCTTAGCAGTCATCCTGCGTTCCAAAACTATGTAGCCAGCATAGGTTGAGACATCAGAATTGTTGATGAGGGTTAATGAGGTGGATAAACACTGTCAAATAAGGGCCTTACCATTCTCGTATAGGGGACATTATCAGATGAGGGTCACCCATAACTTGTCCTTACCAGTGGTGCAGTATTGACACCCTTCCTATTAGGGTTATAAATTGGACCCCAACTCAGACATAATGGCATATCAGGGGCATGTCGGTTAGATAACTACTTCCCACAGTTTCATGTTACAGAATTAGGACTGTCAGATACAGTCAATCAGTCTCAGTAATGGAACTCAGATAGTTCTTTAGAATTCAGGACTGTCAGATACAGTCAACTCAGATACAGTTCGGAACTCTGATAGTTCCATCAGATTTAGGACTGTTAGATACAGTCACTTCGATTATCAGTCATATCAATTATTAATATGTTAGGTTATCAGTATTCAGACTCAGTAATCATGTTATCACGTTGTCAGTTACAGTTACGTATTTGTGCATGCATTCTCACGTTCATGTTAGACTGTCAGTTAGCGATAATCATACATGTGAACCCTTGCATATAACCTACCTCACATGTATACTCAATACGTTCCATTGTACTAATTCATTTGTGCTATGTTGCTTTCTTTTTATGTTACACCATAGGTTCAGAGACACGAGTTCCAGATAAGCAGTAGATTTCAGTTTCAGCAGTCAGAGTCCGAAGTGAGTCCTCATCCTTCAAGGGCATGATTATTTCTTTACTATCTCATTGATTAGCTTATTAGTTAGAGTTAGGGCTCATTTGTTTGCACTTAATGGAGGTCTGGATCTAAATGGTTCAGACTTCATATCATTAAGTGCATTTGTTTTTTATCAAGATTTTAGCTCTTAATAGGTCTAAATAGGTCTTAATCATTCAGATCTATAATCAAGTCTTAATAGGTCTGAAAAGGTATTCTGGTATTGGACAATATTCACCGCCACTCTATTCATAATCATCAATCACCACCATTCACCACCTTTGCCATTGCCACCATTATCAATCACTACCCACCACCTCCACCATCACAACCACCATCGACAACAAATATTGCTACCAACCACTATTGTCAATCGCTACCACACCTACTACCTCTATTATTCTAATTATATTCACCACTACCGCCTCCGTCAATAGCACCACCATCATCAACCACTACAGGCCAATTCCTACTATCGACCAACTCATCTATCATAACTAGCACCACTGCTAACTACCACTAATACATCACAACCTCCACACATTCTTTGGTTACCACAACCATTGTCACTAGTAACACCACCTCTACCATCATTTCAACCACTACCATCACTGTAATTTATCTCTACTAATAACTATCTTCACCATCACAACTACCAACATCTTCAACTAGCACCAACACACCATCAACCATCATGCATTCATTTTTTAGCCATCACAATGAACACCTCCAACTACTAATATCAAGCAACATCACATCACAACCACCACCACCACTATCAACCGCCACCATCATAACAACCACTAAAATACCAACCATTTCAACTATCACCACCAACATTACTAATCCCTAACATAAATCATTGTTACCGCAACCACCATTATAAACCATCTCCACTATCACTAACAAACATAAATATTACTTTTTTAAATCAAATAATAATTTTGTTGTATTAAATTATATACTTTTATAATATATAATTATTTTTTATTTTATTATATATACAAAAAATATTTTTTATATAGATGTTGAAAAACAAACAGTCTTAATCATTTAGTTTTCAGATCTAAAGACATCTTAATCATTCAGATGTGCATTCAGATTCAGACATCTGAATCTTAAAAAGAACAAATGTACCCTTAGTTGGGGACATATCCCATCAACTCCTTATTCAGCTAATTCAGACATTAGAGGCTTTCAGACTAGATGCAGACTATTATGTTTCAGATTTCAGCATTTTTAGTTTTGTTTTGGGTATCCTATTACCCCACACAGATGTTTTATTATTCAGATTTTGTTCAGTATTGAACCTTATGGTCTTTCAGTGCATATTTATGCATTATCGTGTTATATTTTGTAGTGTATAGGTACAGATATCAGTCATGGATTAGCTTGTCGTCCTTCGATGTCATGAGCACCGTGTAGCATTCCGAGCACCAGGTTCGGGGCATTACAGTAATAGACCAAGATACAATAGAAATTAACAAATTCAATAATACTAAAAAAAGATGCTCTAACAATCACACCAAAACATACACCAACCTAAACTCCTACTAACCATCTACCTTAATTTGCCTCCTGCACACCTTCCTATCCAGGGCCATGTCCTTGGTAAGCTGAAGCTGCTCCATGTCATGTCCAATCACCTCCCTCCAATACTTCTTTAGTATACCTCTACCTTGCTTGAGACAGTCCCTAGCCAACCTCTCACACCTCCGTACTGGGGCATATACAAGTTGTACCCTAAAAAAAAGAACCTTTCCAGAAATTTAACTCATGTTAGCCCATTCTCTATGTGCAATGGTCGAGGAGATGTTGTAACCATTAAATTTTGCACTGCTAGATAGTACAACATAAATATTTCTGGAACTCGTGGGTTATGCTAGAAGAGTTGGTGAAAAAATATCAACTTTTCTTTAAGTTTGAATTTAGGAGGAAAGGAGAAGTAAAGCATGGAACATGGCTCCTCTAGCATTCTTGTGCCCTGTTCTAAGAAACCAAAGTTCACTTAAGGTTGTATCTATTCTACTTTAATAAGAAAAAAACTGCAATCAGAGAAAGAAAATGGGCAAAGGAAGGTAAATGACCAATACGTGATAGACTCAAAAGATTGAGAAGGAAAAGCAAAAACCACCAATTTTGTGAACTACAGTCAGAAAACACGCAATCACTGATCAGCATACACACACCCCTCTATCAAGATATTCACACGCATAATACACAGAGCGAAAAAAACACATACTCCCCAAATTAAAATTTTGATCACTAGAGGCCTCTCTCACAATTTATATATGCACAACACACCCTCACAGAATACACAGCCACCCTCACTATTTGCGCGCACACACCCCTCCATCAAGATATTTATACGTATAATGGACGCAGCAAAAACACATATACTCTCCAGATTTTCCTTCAATGCAATACACTCATATACAAAATATAAAGAGGAATACAGAAGATGAGGATTTTTAAAAAAGATGGACAAATACAAAAAGACGTGAAGGGGAAAATGAGTGTAAGTTTGTACGTAAATTTTCTCATTAATATATGACATTTCATGATTTTGGCTATCGTACTCATGGTTGTATGATCAAACAATAATAAATATTATGTCACCTTCGAATCTGGACTAAAAAATTGGGTGGTTATCTTTTAAAGAACCAATTGGGAGAAATAAAGCACCTTTAGTAAACCACAACCAGCACCTTAATATTTATAATATGTCTGTCATCTTATCTTCCATATTCTCTCAATCATTGTCTGTGGTTCACTCTATGTCAAAGACTATCTTCCAAATAAAATGTACAATGCATTCGACTTTTTTTCCCCTTTAGATATAATGTGTATTGATCAAGGGACAAAGGAGCCACCATGTTTTGCTCTTAGCCAGCAAACCATCCACTACTTTAAGAAAACATTGGGCCATTTTATTTTGGTATATATGTACTTTGACACCAAACTCACCACTTCTATCTAGAAAAACTAGCATAAAAGGTACTCATGTTTCTAGTTCATGACAAATCATTAATCCGATAGACATACCTAAAAAAATAGCGTTCCATCAAAACATTCTTTAATTTCTATATAAAAAATCCTTTGTTTTCCCCCAACAAAGCTCCCATCATGGCAGCAAAAGAAATATACTAGAATAGATTATGATTATTCTGTCCAATTATCAAGATACCATCACTACCAATGTATTTAGCTCTATCTATATTATTACACTGCACAAAGGGAAATTTGATTTAATACAGTACATTTTTTAGTTAATCGGACTTAAGCATTATATTCCATTACAAAAACACAAACTTGCAAAAGAGAAGTATTGTATGTTCATTAACAAGTGCACTTGTTGGGCCTTAATATAAACGCCAGTTATTTGTGTTGTTTATAGTCTATAAAGATGGATTATTATTATGTAATCCAACAGGAATTCTTCAAAGCATACAAATTGAACTCTCTTAATTGAAAAACGTGTTTAATTTGTGTACACATCGATTAATCATCAGACAGCCTATACCACATTGTCAAGGAGTAGATTAACCTTCTCAAGGTTAATTATATTCAAATAAACAACATGAAATATAGTTGACCAAAATCAATTGAATGTAAAACAGAAGTAGCATACGAAGATCAAATAAAACTAAATATTGAATACTAAGTATTAAGTTTTGAAGAAGATTTGCATGGAAATTAATAGAATGTGGGGAAAGGGAGGAAGATAAGTCATTACCATTATCCTAAGAACCTAAAGGAAACTTCCTTTCCAGTAGAAAAAGTTCCAACAAAAAAGCTGCTACTCCCATCAATTGGAAAATATGAAGGAGGACAAAGAAGAATATAAACAAAAGTAGACAGTTGGAAAACTATTATTAAATTCCATCTACTCAAAGGTTGGGTAAGAGAATCAATCTAAACCACTAAGGAATCATCAATTAGTTTAACATAAATAGTACTTTTAGTTGAACTAAGCTCTCATGTTTTGACGGTTTAGGTGACGTATTCTTGTCGTTACCAGACTATGGATAAGATGAACCTATTCATAAGAGAGAGACTGAGAAACAAATGAAATGAAAGAGTTAAAATGGTGGTATACCAGGTGTCTTTCATTTAATAATCATTATCCATTAAAATTTGATACCTAATCTTTAGTTATGGGCATAAATTATTCTTTTCACCATATTTTTTCCAAGAGAATTTCCTCTATTTCTTTGTTTTCTAAGCTATTTTCCTAGGTATCCTTATTATCTCCACATCTTTTAGCCTTTTTGATTGGTAAAACAATTTATGACAACCATATCCTTCTTAAACTAAACTTGTCTAACCGGGTTATTAGGTCGTAACTAAACTAAACTTATTTGTAGTAGGAAATTAAACAGCATGCTGTGTGTGTTCTGATTCATCAATATAGCAGGTTAATTCGATTTATAGAAGTGAAAAAATTCCTTTTGTTGAAACTCTAGGCAAAGACAATCAGGATTTAAAATTATACTCTTGTTCTTTTTTTTGACAAAATTATACACTTGTTCCTCATATTCAGTTAGGAGGAAATGTGATTGCTGCTATACAAGTTAATTAAACAAACTGCTGCTATACAGGTTAGTCAAACAAACTGCAATTACATGCTAAGTCTCCATTGCCAAGGAGAAGCAAAAATAAACAAGAATGAGGGATCCAAGAAAATAGATCCCGAGCAATGGGAATTTGCAAATAAGGATTTTCTCAGAGGTCAGCCACATCTTTTGTAGAATATCGACAGAAAGAAACCTATTCATAATCATTCTGCACAGAAGATTCATAGTATTTCATCTTCGTTGACTGAATTGGAAAGACATGGGTATAAGGAAGATATTGAAAAGTTGAAGCGTGAGAACAAATTCCTTCATTCAGAAATACACAGACATAAATAGAATTATCAGGGACTTAAAATGCAAATGCAGGTTCTTACCGAATGTGTCCAATAAGTGAAAGACTAACAAAATACCATGCTCTCTCCTACTCTATGCTGGACTCCTTATGGAAAACACCATATATTTTGCGGTAGGATTTAAGTCCTATGACCTCACAAGAATATCAGGCATAGTGGGGAAATGGTTTGACTGGAGAGGAGTAGAAACTCCATCATAAGAATGACCTGTAATATAAAAGTTATGGAATGGGTATCGTCGATCCTGCGAGAAGCATCCAAGACTAATGGGAACACAATCAAAAGGTGGAGGAAAAAATATGCTTTTTTGGGGATATACTATGCAAAGAATTTTAACGGTTTCAGAAAATACATTAGCTTGATAAATGTTAGAGGCAGAAGAAGGCCCGTCATCGTTATCCCTGAGCTAACTTTAAACTCACATTAGACAAAAATCGCAGAGAAGATTGAAAGATTCATTAATAGTCAGCAACATCTGGGGAACTTAGCTACAAATAGACTGGTGGACGAAAATATTCCCTATGCGAATATGTTAAAGAACTTTAAATGGGCTAACAAGGGGAAGAACAACGTGCCAGCAGGGGATATAATAAAGAAGAGTGGTAGAATCTGCATTATTGAGGGTGCTTACAGTCCTCATAAAAAAATCAAACACTGTAACTATCACCCAAGTTAAATCCACTTCCTATCCTTTAATGGCATGTATTAACTGCACAACTTAGTAGACTAAAAATTACTAGGATGTCGTGAGAGTGTTTCAAGTTCAAATTTCAATCACTCTATTTTTATTTTTTGAAAACCCTTTAGTGAAAATCCTACATAGCATCATTGCTCATTCAACAAATATCTTACTAGATTCTCACCTCATCTCATCTTAATACTGAAGGTTGAACAACTCTTCCCATTTCAATTGAAGTTTACCTCATTCCTAACTTCTAACCAAAGATTACTCTACACAAAAATATCTCCCATAATCACTAGAGGTATTCACAATTTCATCTAAATAGTTAAACCACATGATAGTCTGTCCTCATTGCCAGATTGTGCAACTCTTAAAAACTTCTGAGACTCAAGCTAACTAATTGTAACTACTAATCCAAAGCATAGCTTTCTTCAAGTAGTACAATAATAAAAGTACACCGATCTTAGATCAGATCATAAATTAAAATACCACAAACAGCAACATAACAAATCTAAGGCTCTATCGTACCCCGCCCAGCCCAGCCCCACTTTGAGACTACCCCATCATTCCCCGCGTAGCAAAGCAGCCTCACTCCACACCTGCTATACCCCATTGCTATTCCTAGTATCTAGACGACAGAGAGACAATAACTAACCGACCATAAATTAACAAATTTCATACTAAATGATTGAGTTATACAAATAAAAAAATAACAGATTCAGATAGCAATAAAATTAATTTAGAACAATTTTGGAAGAAAAGAGCAACCCGCGAAATTAAACATAAATCATACCTCAAATTCACGATTAGGGCAAATATTAGATGCAATAACCCACGAAATTGAAGAAGAAATTGAAAAATTTTCCCCTCTGAGAATAGCTCCTTTGATATTTATCTTTTGCTTATGTGTGAGAACTAAAAGGAAGAAAGAAACAAGACCAAATTCAGGTTACTTTAATGCCACCATGAAAACACAATCAAGAAGAACTTTATAGTGCAAACCCACTGTGAAAAATTTAATATTTTTAAAAGGGTGTCAACCAAAAGTAAGAAACAAGAAGCCCAATTCATGTTTACCTCACTTCAAAATTTGAGCGTGTACTATTTGATTTGCGACTAGTAGATGTCGAGGATGTGGACTGGTCGTATGGCTGCTAGAAAGAAGCTTGAACGATGAACAGCTTTTGTTACCTTAATTAATTATTCAGAATCAATTAATTAAAAGCTAAGTAAAAAGGAATTGTCGCTTATTAATTATTTTAGTGAACTAAAATAAATTATTAAAATTTTAATATTTTATTTTGGTGTTAGCTTTTCCCGCTCAAGATTCTAATTAAAATTTGGGACCAGTTAAAAATATATTAGGGAGCATATTTTGTAGCTTTCCAATAAAATATAATATTAAGGACCAAAATTTAATCTCATCCAAATAAGTATACTTTTATCTATCAAATTATTGACTCGTACCTGAATATTGGTCTTAAAAAGACCTTTTTTCTGATAGTGCTCTTGTGACTTTGATGTGACCAAAACCAGATTCTTCATGTGTTGGTCAAGAATGGAAACACACAATGGTGAACTGTCTTGGAGCTTTCCATGGCTCCCCTTCTTTAAAGACCCTTCATCTTGGTTAGAGTTCTTTCTCTTTAATAATGTTGGTTCCTCAAGTGGATTGTGAATCCCCAAGAAATACTTCCTATTATAGGAAAGAATACTAACATCTTCATTCAAACCATGTTTGTCATGTAGACCAAGCAACAACTTGGGTCTACCTACATCATCATATCCATATTTGGCACTGGGGGTCAAATGGAAAGAGTGGCCATAAACATGGGTCTAGAAAACACTCCCTTTTCCCATAGGCTTCACCAAAACTAAATGACATACTCTATACAATAGCATATACATCATCAAAAGGAAATAGAGAGTTGAGAAAGGTATCTGTAATACCCCATACTTCTTCCTAGCTTAAAATTATCTCAGAAATGATAAATACTTGTTTCAAAGATGAATCCACTTTTTATCATGTGGGAAATTGAATAAGCTTTCCATCGATACCAAATTCGCCCAAATCTAACACCCGGGCGAAGAGTTAGAGCCATTTTAGTAAGATAGTATGCCACCTTAGCCATCAACGCATCGCGGAGCCAGCCAAAATGGCAATCGTCAAAATCCAGTGAGCCTCCGCATTATGGAGTGTCGCTCCAAGGCTCAAATTTAGAGTTGTTAAATTCCAGTGACACGGCGCGATAGCGCCATGTCGCGCCAAGGGTCCAGGTCGAGAAATTTTTACAAAATTAAAATACGCATCTAAAGGTTAAAAAGGTCAATTTCTCACCCCTATATATACCCAATAACACGTGATTCATCCATAATTCACCCAAAATATATTATTTGTCTAAAGTTTCTCTCAAGAACAAGCTAGGGTTTTCAATTGGGGATTTGAACCCAAGACTAAAATTCAATAATCTCTCCATCAATCTTCGTAGAATCAAGAACTAAGGTATGCACAGTGTTCATTCATGGATTCCTTTCATCCATGAAGCCCAATAATCAAGTTTTAAGTATTGTATTGTGAATATTTTGTTGTGGGTTGATTATGGTTGTATGATTTCCCAAGTTGGAATCTTTATGTGTTATTCATGAACCTATGCTAGTATGTGGTCTGAAACATGTGAAATTGAGTTGAAATATGGAGTTTTGTTCTGTTAATTTGATGGTCATGCCTATGCCCTAAGTCATGCATCCTAGATGTTTGATAAAATGCCTAAGAGAATAGAAATTATGCATTATAGCTTAATTGTGACCCAAGTGATAAATGTATGCTTTACCCTATGACTAAGAATGACTTCTATGATATTGTGTACATTATGAATGGTTAAGGGAATGTCCATCAAATTAGGTTGATGAAGGTATGACATATTTATATGCAATTCCATTCATGTACAAGACTATTATAACCATGTGCTTCATGAAATCCCCAAATTAATGTATTTTGAATTATTGATATTGGTCATATGTTCAAGAAGTGTCATGTCCTATCAATTTCATGCTATCGATTCCTGGGAGTACTTGTACCCGATAATTTAGTTGTTTGCCTAGAGCCAGTGTCATGTTTTCACGATAATTCAGTTAAGCCATGATCCTTACAATTCAGTCAGTCTCATGACTCAGGAAAACTCAGTAAATTCAGTATCAGTGTAGTCCTACTCAGTAATCTTAGTGACCTCAGTGGTCTCAGCAACATAAGTACTCAGTAATCTCGGTAACCTCAGTATTCCCAGAAATCTCATTAACTTCAGTGCTCTTTGTCAGTCCTTAGATCTCAGTAGTATTCCGTTAATCAATGGAACTTAGTGAACTCAGTTCAAATCTTCTATACAATATGATCAGTAACAGTTCAGTTCAGTATAATTAATTCAGTGTCTATTCACTTGAGAGTTGGATTCAGCACCGAGTGAACCCAGGGATGAGGACACACACTTTCAACCAGTAGAGGGTGTGATCCTTAGTAGAAATCCCTATGTTCCAAAACTACGTAGCCAGCGTAGGTTGGGATGTACCCCTATGAGTTTAGGGATTTATACATCTCATTTGAGTTTCCTACTAGGAGGGGTTGACGGAAGAGCTCCTTGTCAGAGAGGGTATACTCACAACTTGTCTTTACCCGTGGCATGGTACTGACACCCTTCCAACTGGAGTTATAGGCTGTACCCTACCAGTTAAGTTTTGGGGCATGTCGGTTAGAGGATTACCTCCCACAGTCTTAGTTTTAGATCCAATTTCAGTAAAAGACCTCAGTTCAGTTCTATAGAAATCCAGGACTGTCAGATACAGTCAAATTAGTACAGTGCAAAACCCAGCTAGTTCCATCAGTATTAGGACTGTCAAATATAGTCACTAATGTGATCAGTATTCAGACTCAGTAATCATGTTATCACGAACTCAGTTAATAGTATATGTTATCAGTATTCAGTTTCAGGACTGTCAGATACAGTCAATCAGACCAGCTCTTCATAAGCTGAACTGTTACAAACAATCATTCCTTTATTAGTAATATGACATTAGTTCCTCAGTATTTAGTAGAATCAGTCATTCGGTATATCAGTATCAGTATTCAGATATCAGTAAATCCACGCTATAAGAATTCATAAGTCAAAGTTATCACGATCTCAGTTACAGTTACGTATTCATGCATGTATTCTCACTTTCATGTTATACAGTCAATTATTATTGTTCATGCATATGAACCCTTGTATTTAGCCTACCTTACTTGCATACCAGTATATTCAACGTACTGACGCGTTTGTGCTATGGCGTTTTATACCATAGGTTTAGAAGCACGAGCTCCCAAGCATCCTTAGTAGATCAAACCTTTAACAGCCAGAATAGTGAGTCCTCATCATTCGAGGATAGCATGAATATTTTATTACTTTATTATTTCAGTAGTTCGGAGTTAGTCGGGGACTTGTCCCATCAACTTTACAATTTTTAGACAATTTAGAAGCTTTTAGACTATAACATGTGTTCAGACAGTTTATCTCTGTTTTGGGTATTGTCATACCCCATTACTGACATTGTATTATATTTTGTATTAGTTCAGTTTTGAACCTAATGGCTATACAGCTTATATTCCGCTTATTTACAATGTATTATTCAGTGATCAATTACAAATATTAGTCATGGGTTAGCTTGTGGTATTCTAAGGTCATGAGCACCGTGTAGCGTTCTGGAAACCAGATTTAAGGCGTTACAGTATCACTCAAGTCAACCTAAACTAAGTTGTCCTCATGTATGTACTCACTACTAGCTTCAAAATCAATGTCCTCATGAGTAGTCTCAATAATAATGTTACACAAAGTAGAAGAACAAGTAATTTCAAAGGAATAGAGACTTTCTCTTTTTATGGAAGAACCCTCAAGTAGACACATACCACCACTAAAATCAAAGGGATTATTACTTAAGCCTTCACAAAATACAAGCAATTCATCCCCATAATAAACAAACATGGGTAGGGTGTCATACAAAGGATCATAACTACAATGCATTTTCTTGGATCGATCACTTATTAGGTTTCTTAAATATTTAAGCAAATCAAAGCCACCACCACCCAATTTATTATTCCATTCCAAGACCTCACATTCTTTTTCCTTAAGAGTACTCTTATCTTCAAAGAAGAGATTTCCATCTTTAGGAGGAATGTTGTCACACCATAGTGGGTTGGTATATAGGTTATAGCCTGTAAGTCAGGCTATAACTTCAACATCATTCTCACAACTATCTTCATTAGGAGGGAGCTCATCATCTTCAAACAAGATATTATCCTTAAAGAGGGAAGGATCTATCCATGAAAAGGATACAGAACATGCAAATCCATTTGATAAAAAATCATTATCAAGTATCAAAGATGTTTAAAGAACATGATTATTCATATGAGCTAAGCATTAGAATCTTTACTAAAGGACAAGCTCAAGTGGTCACTCCTATCTTTTTTACCAATATTTTCAAATTCTTCTTTAACTTAATGTCTATTAATTACAACAATATAACCTCAAGTGGTGGACTAATTTCTCAGACAAAGTTGATAAACATACTATCCACAAGATACTGTACTACCATTCAACACAACTGCTTCAATACTAGGTGGACACAAATCGAACTTATAAGAAGAGTCAATTCTATCATCAGTAGAATCCACTAGTGTATCCACACTTACAATGGCTTCAACACTACGTGAACAGAAATTGATCTTACAAGAAAAGTCAATTCGGTCATCAATAGGATCAACAAGTATATCCATACTCACAACATATTCATCATCATCAAGAGGTAAAGAATCAATGGACTTACATGTAGGTAAGCTACTACTCACACTCAATGTACTACTAGCCACACAATCATTATTCACATGCACAAAAGTGTAAGAGTTAGCTATTTTACCTTAAAGTTCTTGAGCACATTCTTCTTTTACCTTAGTGTGAAAGTCCTCCATAAGCTTCGGCAACCTCTAGGATTTCCCAGGACAAGTATTCATTAGGAATCTTCTCCTTTAGCACTAGCTCTCCTCCACTTTCAATGTTGGTACCTATATAAATATCCTAAGAAATAGAAGGACAAACAAATTTAGCTCAATTTGTTAGCAACCCCCTCACTTCACTCCTTACATCCTCTCCTTTTTCCACTCTCAGATTGCCACTTTGTACACCCTTACTCCTTTTAATCTTTTGTCTGTTATAATTATTCGGCTTTTAATAAGTGGTCACCTCTCTTTGAGATTTAGGAAGAATGGATGGAAAGAGATGATTCCCCGAATGGTCCATTAAAATCATAGTCTAATTTTTCACATTTTGGACTCTATTTTGTGCAAAGCAATTGGCACCAAGAACAAATGACTTTATTTTAAGAGAAAGATGTCACACCACACCCCCTTAAAGTATACAAATTGGGTGAAAAAATCCTTCACTCTATCGGTAACCTTATTCCCATCCAAGAAATATGGAACAAGTAGCGGTTCCCAATATAGCCCTAAATGATCATCCATGGGTGGAATGATATAGTTTCTATAGCACTGATCATCTAGAACAAGAAGGTAGCTCGGAACCCCACAAATGTTTACTTTTCTAGAGTGAACATTTCTTGTTGTATTAACATTGTTAAGCTTAGTATACCCCATGGGCACATAATTACCCCTCATAAGTTCTTTCAAGGCTCTCCATGTTTGGATAGATTTCCTTATGGATTCCTACCACAACGATGTCGGACCTTGAATATCTTTTAGGGAACACATAGTTCTTTCAACTTCACTCATATCATAATCCATGAAGATCTTTTCACACTTTCATTCGAAATAAAGATAGTCTTTGGTACCCGACTATCGTATAAAAACTGGAAAAGTAGAATGATCATAACTCCTACAATACCCTCTATACCTACCTACCTTGGTTCCCTCTTCCACTTGTTTGAGCACTAGAACAAGAATAATAATATATAGTACTATTAGACTTTGGAGATACATACTCTTCTCTTATCATGGAACAACCTCTACTATAGCTAGTATAACCGTTCAAACTACTTTGATTTTGATAAGAATTACTATAAGGTGAGGAATATGAATCTTCATACTCCACATGTGCAATCTCATCATCACACTTAGAAGCTGTAGGGAGGAGAAGGCTATACTTCACATCTTATTGATAGTTAGACTAGGTAATGTAAGACTTCTCAGTTTCCCCATCTTCTTCATAAGAACCCTCACAAGGCTCTTCATCATCCCCATCCTCACCATAAGAACTAGGTACTTCAATCAACTTACTTTCTCTTTCAAAATAGTAACCTGCACTCTTGTTCATGTGTTTATCATGGCTATATTCATAGCCCACATAATCACCACCATCATCATAGCCAAACATCCTCACTATAATTATAGTCTCCCATGTTGTACTCATAATAATATGAGGTTACCGATGACATGTTCCTTTTATATAAACTTGTACCTACAAAATGAACAAACAAGATTAGTAGTAAAAGCTTCTCGCCAACACTCGTACGCACTTACCTTTGTGATCTGCACAATTAGAGCGGCGAATTTTTAAGGTTGCTTATACTCCAGTAGTAAATAAGATGTTAATCACTACATTGTAGCCGGAATAGATTCTTGTTCGATCAAATCAAGACACAAAACAAAATCTACATACGAACTTAAAACAAAGAAGTTCAACAAATCAAAATGAGAAAGTCACACAAAAAGTTAGAAGACATGAAAGAAAGATGAATTCAACAAGTAATTTAAAACTAATTAGGTGATTACTACTTGTTAATTATCAATAGAATAAAAAAAAGAAATGAATGAATCAAAGAAAAGGAAACTTAGAACCTAAATTTGAGCTTCAAGGTATTTTCGAACGTTGATGATGTGGCAACTTCTAAATGGTTGATGTTTTTGGGGAATGCTTGTTTCCAACTTGTTATTCAATCAATTCTTCAACTGGAAGTAGCAGAAATTGGTTTTGGAAGAAAAAATACAAGAATTTGACCTTTTTCAAAATAAAAAGTGTGAATTTTTAGTGGTCCCCCTTTGTACTTTCCCTTGTCCTCTTCTTTGAGAATATTTCTTTTGATGCCTTTTGAATTATTTCTTCCTTTGGAAGAATTGGAATATACTTGAAATATTTTTGGAATATTCTTTGTACAAACAAGGACCATACCTTCTTTCTCCTACTTTTTGGATCAAATAACCAGTTTTTGAATGTTTTTCTTCAACAACTTATGAAGAACATAAAGAACACCAAGAGCATTAAAAATGGAATCTAACCTAAATGAACTCGAAATTTGATGATTTTTGTTTCTCCAAGCTAACGTTGCACTCCTAATCACAACCAACATAATATCAAGCTAAATTCTCAACAAAAACCCTTCTGATTTTGAGATCCACCTTTCATGTCTCTTTAACTTCGAGCTCAAAAATAGTGGATGGCTCAAAACAACTCGAAATTAGCTCAAATTCAAGATCTAGACTCTCTTAGTGTTAGGGAACAAGGATCTAACCCTAGAAACACCAAAAAATACAAAAATCTAAGATTTCAAATTTCAGCGTAGGGGTTAAATAGGAATTTGAATCTTTTTTTGTGATTTTTTCATTTTCAACACCTTTTCTATTTTAAGGGAACAAGGATCTAACACTAAAAACACACAAAACACACAAAAATCATGTCTCAAACACTAAAAAGCCTTTAAAAAGTAAACAGTAACTTTTTTTTGGATTTTCAAGATAACAAACAAAGTATTGAATTCGTAGGAAAAAAATCAAGCTAAGCTCTGATACCAAATGATATGGATCAAGTCATAAAAGATAGAAATCTACCTAGGGAAGCAAAATTCAAAATAATATAAGAAAATAAAGATAGATATATTGACATAAGAGATTATAAAGAAGTAAGAACCAACTTTTGTATCAAAGCAAAGACCCCTAAACTTGTAAAAACAAAAACCAAATTCTTACGGTGACCAACAACAATAACAACAACAACAAACCCAGTGTATTCCCACAAAGAGGGGTCTGAAGAGGGTAAGATATACACAGTCCATGTCGCTACCTCTAAAGAAGTAGAGAGGCTTTTTTCGATAGACCCTCGGCTAAAGATAATTTCTTATAGTGATCACAAAGGGGAATTAAATCCACCTTACAGCCATCGTTTCTAATCAAAGTTCAATATAGGCTTTTCCAAGCCCTACACTAATTGTCTTTTTCCAAGCACTACGCTAAAATCACTCCCAATGGAGTTCAAGAATATATCTTGTGAATAATCTTTAAAAAATAATAGGAAATGAACTAACTAATGGCTTTTTACAGTCTAGTACAAAACAAAATAACTAAAACACCCTTAATGAATTTAACATTCTATAGGCGCCTCTTCAACGCTTCAAAGCAATGACTAAAGCATACTTTTTGAGTCTCAACACTCCAAAGGCACCTCTTCAATGCTCCAAAGCCATGAGTTCACACTTTTACTCTTGGGTAGGCATCAAAGGCAAGGCCCAAGCCACCTTCCACTTACAAAATTGATTTATGGTGTGCACAAAATAGTTACCCCATGCATACTCTTGTGCCTTTAATATGACCAAAACCAAATTATTCATGTATTGGCCTTGAATGATGGCATCAAAAGCTATGATGGACATTTGGTTTGTATCAAAACCCAAGATTGGAATTGATATGGATAATTGAATTTGTTTCCCATACCCTTGATGAAAAAATTAGGGAGAAAAGATTGAGAAGAAACTTGAATTTGAAGCCGTGGATGTTGAATTTTTTTGAGAAAAACCCTTATTTGTTGTTCTTGAGAATTTTGGAGGAGAGGGATTATGTGTTTTGGGTTATGGTATTAATTCACATGAGTATTAGTTATAGAATGATTTAGGATGTGAATGACTGGTTTTCCCTTACAAAATTAATAAGAAATGTGTATTTAAGCACCTCTGGAAATAGGGGCATGGCACACCAAAATTGTGGAGCACAAATAGCGTGCCACGCCCTTAGAGCACACCCTCACTGGTTTCTCACATAAATGTTCATAACTTTTTGGTCAGTTTTCTTATGAAGGTGAAATCAGATGCGTTGGAAATAAGACTCAATTATTTTTAATTTGGTGGGTCTTGAGATCTAAAATTCCATAAATTCCTAAAGTTATATACATTCTAAGTTTACCCTTGTAGGATTGAATACCAAAACTTGGTCGATAACAAAAGTTCTTTACTCACTTTGTTCTAAGTGTTTTCTATGAACATTTTTCACATCAAAAATACTTTAAACACTAGGTAAATGATCATGACACTTATATTTACATAGGAATCATTGGTTTTGAGCTTCTACACGTAGGAATAACAGTTTGAATTCTAGCCTAAAAATGCGGGGTTTTACAAGTAAGGTTAGTACAAGAGTCATTATACTAAAAAGATTCTAGACAGTGCCAAAAAATTACATTGTAGTCTCATGATATATAAATTAATATAATATTCAGAGCAGAAAGAGAATCAGAATTTCAAAGCTCAGTTAATCACTAATCAATATCATAGCCTGAGTCTAATATCAATGGAGATGGCTTGTACTAGAATCTACATTTGAAAAAAGAATGATAAAGTGTAGTATAAATAATAATATATGGTCACTCAATAGACATCACTGGCTGAGTGAGCTCGGTTATAGTAAGAACATAAATAAAGTGCAAATATATATGCAAAAAGCAATAAATGAGGGCCAAAAGAGAATAATAGGCTATACTAAGCAAATATTGTAAATCAAATAAAAATAATTTAAATGTAGAAGTAAATGCCTAGCTATAATGTAACTGGAAGCCCCATAATCCCAAAAAGTACACACAAGAAAAGCTAAACTAAACCAAGCACCTATAAGCATGATGAATGCAAGGTAGGATAAAACTAGTAAAAGAGCACGTACAGAAGTAAGTAAAGTAAGAGCGAGCCAAGGAGTACAATATAGGTATAGTATATTCCCTCTTTAGCCATGACCATAAGTTTACTATCCTCAACTTGTTTCTAAAAAATATCAATAATAATAATAAATACCAAACTCAAAATAGAACTAATGGATAATAAGAAAATATCCCAGATGTCGGATTTGGATAAAAACAACTAATAATAATTAATATGCCAAATGTCGAACTAAAACCAGAACCAATATGTGCTAAGTAGTAAGCCAAATGACTAAATTGAATCGGGACTCATAAATCAATTATACAAATATCCAAAGATTATGTTTCTTTCAAAGTTTATCTAGTCATTAGTCACAGTTTAGAAGCTAAATTTCTAAAGGAGAAAAAACTTTCATCTATTAACTAAATGATCATAATTTGAGATTGAAATACTAATCATGACACAGGAACTAAAGCTAACAAGTTAAGGTAATGATTAAGGAAACCCAAACAACAATCCCAAAATAATTCTATAATCAATTAAGACTAAAAAGACATTATTTTACATCAACTTATCCTTAAACAAATAGGGCCTACTAGAAGTCCAAAAAATCTAATCTAAGGCAAACACCTACCCGAGCCTTGTCTAAGGTGTCATAATCGATTCCCATGACTACAAATAGGCTAAGTATAATCCTACAATATAAGCATTTACTAAACTAAGGGAAATGGCGTCACAATGTATCGTAAAAGCCCATTCATTGGCTAAAAATAGTCAAACATCAGTGAATGAATATCTGGATTAAAAAAACCCACCCACAACAAACAAAATATCTTACTAATACCATAATAAAGTAAAGTCTAGAAATAAGGGTAAGCTACCCAACCTGGACGCCATCGAAAGTATGTAAAAACCTTAATAATAGAGCTTTTACCATCCAAAAAGCATCAGAACATTATTACTCTATCAAAATAATATTACATGGATCACGATGAGAACAATATTACCCATATTGTGAATTTATGTTCCAAGTTAGAAATTGAGCTAAAAGACACCCATTGGGTTTGCTTGCCAAATCCCAAAATTGAAACTATCACAAGGTCCCACAAGACATAATGAGCTAGTGCTTAAAAATTAGGTATGATAAACCCTCACTTTCATGCCCAAATTAGCCTAAAAAGCTTGGGTAAAACAAGAATATAAACTATAAACTATAAACTTAGGAACTTATGAGATAAAGATGTTGAAAATGATCACTTTCGTGTCTCCTACTCAATCCTAAATCTGATTATAAATTTCCCACAATAACGCAAGCTCTCCAAGTCAACTATGGTGTAAACATAATTAAAAATGATACTAGAAAAAAAGGGAGAGACTATATATACTACCAAGGGTGTTCTAATTTCTATTATAGGACCCCCTAGTTGCAGTTACAGGACCTCACTAGTAGCACCATCATGATCGTAATGGCCGAGCCATAAGACCATGATGCACAACTAGCTTAGTCCCACAACTTTCCTTCATTGTTGTCACAAGCCCTTACCTCCTAATTTCTATGAACAAGATCCATAGGCCCTCATGATCATAAAGGTCCTCGTCATGATAATGATAAAAGATCTGGGCCTGCACCAGCTACTAATGCACTAACAACTTTTCTAAGATGCAAAATCTTTAGATAGGCCCTTAGGATTTGTTCAAATTTCATGAACGCAAACAAGCTACATTACTCTACTAAATTTGGCACTACAGAATCAACAAAATCGTCAAACTTTCCACCATAGGCCATTTTGACAAAAAATAGGTCCCACACCTAAGTTTTATTTTTTCCCAAATCCACCCAATAGCTCAAAATGAGCTAGAAAGTCTTGAAACCTTGACCAAGGGTACCCTTGACTTAAATCAACATTTTGAAACTAAAAAAACTTTCAAAATTATCATCCAAGGCAATTTACTTAAAGTTTTGACTCAAGACCATTTTCTCAACTTTAAAAGCTCCAAAATAGGAAAATGGCTATAAAACCAAATCAACTTCCTAGTGAACAAACTATCAGTTGTAGCAAGTAATAATTGACTTGGGTATGATACGCATCAACACTCGAAGATGGAACAAAAGTGCAAAAACTAAAGAAAATAACAAAAAATTGATAGATTGACATCTAAATAGAAAGTTAATAGCAAATAAAAGGTTTATCAAACCTTAAACCCTCAATCAAAATAATCCTAACAAAAACCAAACTCTTATGATACCAAAAAAAGAAAATTGATTGACCCTGCAATCTTTATTCTAAAGCAATAATCAACACAATCTTATCCAAGTTCTAACACTCTCACCTGTATTCTTCATTATTCAACATTAACTATTTAATAGAAGAAAATTCTACCTATTTATAGTAATAGGCTAAGGTATTGAAAAAGTATACCAAAAGTGGCCTTCTTAAGATATAGCCCAAAAGGACTAATTATTACACAAAGGTCCCAATATGGTCCCTTCTTACTCCACTTGATATCCCGTGCTCCAGGATACCTCCAAATGCTATAATGCTTATTTATAAGCTCTTTTCAAGAGTGTGTAATCCTCAAAACTCTATTTCAAGAATTCACCAAGACCCTAAGGTAGCTTATTGAGCATTTCAATGATAAGTATTCCAACTCCTTAACTCGAATTTGTATGTAGTATTTTAAAGAAGCTCAGATGGCATCATTGGACCCTAGGATTGCATCATTTTTCCCTTTTTTAAATAATCCATTATTAAATCCAATCCTTACAACACTATAGGGAAAACAAGTAACCACAATATCCTCTTGGCATGAGGGTTAGCATTAGCAATATTAATTTTATGAACATGCAAAGGGTGCGCATACTTAATAGATAATTAAGTATCAAAATAATAAATTGCATTTTTTAACCCACAAAAGTAAAACCTACTTAGCTACTCAAGTGATTTTGATAAATAGTAAACCAAAAGAACCATGGTAATTAGTGAACCACATATGTAAGCCCACATTAGTTCTAATATTCAACTAGAAAAAAATCCCCTTTTTGTTAAGAATCACATAATAAGTTCCATATTTATGTGCAATGTCATAAATAAGGTCATTCCAACTTAAGAATCCTCCCAATTCTCGAGCAATCTTCAGGAATGAGATTACTCCCAAATCATCATCCAAGTTAAAAATAAAGGTATCCCCGTGTAAATTTATAAACATATTATATTTAATATCATAATGAAATCAAATAATAATTCCAAGAAAATACCATATAAATGAAAGAAAATATTACTACTCTATTCATCATATAATGATCTGATCACTATGGCTTTAGAAATCCCAAAAATAAGCATGGGTGTGTCAACAACCTCAATAAATTTTCACTTATCACATTGACCAAGCTATAAGTCGGGTATATGAAAACCACCATACTCCAAATGTCACTAAGGTTATTTAGAAGCAGTATCTATGAACATAAGCCTATGCAATACCCTTATTTCCAAAAGATGCCATTGTAATGACCCTCTAGGCCATTTTTTATATTTCTATTTTCTCCATTTAGAACTTTCATATCGATGCCCTAAGTTATTTTTGACTTGTTGGAGATAATAGTTCAGTTAGCAAGGGTTTCATTTTGTTTTTAGAGACAATTTTCTATTTTAAAGTCTTTGTTGGTAAAAATTATCTAACTAGTGAAAACTTCAGCATAACAGCCTCATATGCTAATTTTGCTAGTTCTATCAGCTCTTGAATGTTGAATTTAGGATATGGGGACCTTTGGTTTAGGTCCCAAGGTCTTTAAACTCATTTTAGGTTATTGGTCAAAGTTTAATAAAATAGACCTTGGGTATAGGGCCCACTTTTCTTTGAAACAAACATGGATGGAAATTTTGATCATGTCATAGAGTCTAGAATGTTGAATTTGAAAAGGTAGCATAGTTTATTTTTGTTCAAGAAATTCCTAATGAATCCTGCAGGGTTGGTGGAAACTTTGAATTTTTCCAAGTCAACTGGTGCTCTTAGTCGCTTAAGCAGCTAGGGCCAGCCAATCTGGACCGCTTTAGCAATGGCCCTATGCCAGGCCCTGTGTAAGGATTGCTTAAGCGATTCATGGACCACTTTAGCGGTGACCGCTTAAGGTATAACTGAGAGGCCATTAAATGCCTCTTTTGCCTAATTCTCTCCATATGTTTCATAAGTTCAAGTTCTAAAAAGAACTAGAGAGTGTGAAAAATTGGAAGAGTAGTTAATGAGAGATTATAGGGTGATTTTGAGCATGGAATAATGGTTTATATATCAAAATATTTGTAAGCTTCTACTTACTTCATGGTTAATTCTTCAATTTGTTCCCCAAATTCCTAGATTCTTGTTGAGTAGATTGAGGTATCATTTAAGATTGTAAATTAACCATTCTTTAGGGAAATATTCCTTGAGTATTGGGGGATGTATTGACAATTTCAAAAATATGATTCCATAAGCGAGCCCTACTTGGGATTTTGACTCATTATTTGACCCAAAGCATAAAAATGCAATATGGGTATTACTGTTCTCATATTGATGAGTAGATTAAAAATTTTATAGAGTAGCATCGAGTGAACTCTTCTCAAAATAAGAAATCAATAATTTAGTAGACTTCAATAGACTTTCTTTGGTATCCAAGTAGGCTAGGCTTACCTTTCTGCTATATTAGGCTACATTATAGTATTTATTTGATGTTGTGCAAGATATGGGTTGGAAATTAGTATTTGGAGATATTTTTAGTTAGTAGTGGATTAATTTTCTGATTAAGCGACTAAAGTTAGGCATATTTAACTTGTTACTTATTCTAAAGTAGAATTGCAATCTTTAGGCCTAATGAGCCTTATTTAGCCTTTTGTGGTGAGATTTGATATCTTAGTCTAGTTTGAGGTAGAATTGTCCTTAAAACAAATTATTGGGGTTAGGAGTGGGCCCTTTTACCCCACCTTAGGACATGATTACAATTAGCTCCTTATAGAATCTGTAGATATGTTATGTTATTGTATTTAAATTCTTATGTACGAGAAGGTTTTAACTTTGATAGTTATCTTAGATGGTATTTTGAAGGTGGATAATTTTTGTTCATATCCGATGAGGTATGATACTAAGATCTATTTCATTCCAGCATTATTAATGGTATTATTCCTAGTTGAAGTCTAAAAGATATTAGTTCAGGTTCAAGTCTGGCATCATGATTTTATCTTTTCATATTGCATTTGTGGTATGAAAGGATTCATAATCATTTTAAGTAATGGTTTATTTGTATATCTATAGTTAATACCTCGCCATTATTACACCTTCTAGGATTTTGAGGACCTGCATTTGATTACTTGCTACATTCACACCTACTTACTTATGGGGGCTAGTGATGTAGAGATAGTTATGTTTCCTTTATTATTATTATGATAGTTAATTTGTTTTAGTATTTGGAATGTTATTCCAAATTTGTCCTCTATCCTTGAGTTAGCTTATTTATCTCGCATTTTACTATATTTATATTATGATTTAGCTTAATTGGCCTATGATACCTACAGAGTACCCATAGCTTTGGTACTTATACTATTCTTTTATTCCTTTTGGGGGTATATCTGACTACTACCTACCGCCATTGGTACTGTTATCATTTAGTCAAAGTTTGGAGACAGGGTAAGCTCTCAGAGATAAAGTTGACCTTTTATCCATCTTCTGTATTTTTGATATTCTTTGTATTATCTAGATTGATGTATATTTGACTATGATAGGACTCATATTCTTTTAGAATAGTGGCTCTTGTACCGACTCTACTAGGTCATGGGATGTTGACTTATGTTTTATTTATCTTCCATCATAATATTATTACCCTTATGTTTACAGCTTGCATTATTTTATTTGCATGATTCCAACATTTATGCCATTTTCCACCAAGTAACCCATTACTTATAGCTCTGAGCTATAGTTTGTCTTATCTTCTGGTGGGGTAAAGTATGTGGTATTATGTTTTATGAAATCAGGCCATGACAAATTAGTATCAGAGCACTAGGTTAACTACAATTATTGGTACAAGAGCAAATGTTTAGTAGAGTCCTGCAAATCAGAATGATGACCTCAATTTCTTATCTTTAAGAGGCTATAGGACATTTTTAGCAGATATTCACTTCCTTCCCTTATTTTGTGCTAAGAGTTGTTGGTTTCTATGATTCATTGGGATTTACTCTTCTATAGATGGATAGGACATGTTCTACCTCTACACCAGATGAGGACCCAAAGTCCACGACTAAGGATCCTACAAAAGTACGTGGACGAACCAAAGGTCTAGGACACTCGAGTGATGTAGCCTAATCCAGAGACCAGGATAGGGATCCCTCACTAGGATATATTATTTCTCCTATAATACAGATTACTCCACCCCATCCAATAGTGTTCCAAGGGCCACCCAGGATCCATCGAGGATTATTACTTCATCACTGCTCAGGGATGCATTGGTTAAGATCTTGGGATTGGTTGGTAGTGCACTAGCTGTTGATACTCAATTTTTTTTACCAGAATGGTACTGAGGTAAACGTGTATCCTATAGATATTGATCACAGAGTTCAAATTCCTTTAATTCAGTAGTTTCTCAGTTGATAGTTACCAGCCTACTATGCCTATTGAGCATAAGAAGATATTGGATGGATTCTTCAGATTGGCTCTACCTAGACTTTTTGGGGAGCCAAGTAAGGATGGTTATGAGTTCTTGGTTGATTATGAGGATAGGCTCTATAATTTAGGCCTAATTGCGACTCGTGTTATGGATTACACTTCTTTAAAATTGGATTCGATAGCTTGACATTGGTGAAGAGGTTAACTTGATTCAAGGCCAACAAGATCTCTTCTATTAACATAGACTCTTTTTTTGCAATTTTCATAGAGAAGTATATACCTTATAGCCTTAGAGATCATCTCAGATATTAGTTCTCGATGTTGGAGAAGGATTTTATGACTATTTTATAGCATACATCTCAATTACATAAGCTAGCTAAGTATTCTACTCTATTATGTAGACCGAGTATGAGTGGATTTAGTGTTTTCATTTGAAATTGAGACTTTCTCTTTGCATGGCTACTCAGAGTTTGGTTGTTGCTGGAAGGTCTTTTATTAAGGTTCCTAATGTTTTCCATATTATAGAGAAGACACATCACAAGGCCCAATGGGGCAACGATAAGAGGTTGTGATATCAGGATAGATTTAATGGGAGCCCGAGTTGCTCACAGTTTAAAGGCAGTGGTTCGAAAAGTAGGTACCCTCTGTGTTAGTTTTATTAGAATCAGGGTCAGTTTAGTAGGCCCATTCATGCCATATATTAGATTCTCGATGACGTCTAGTCTAACTATAGTGATCATCTTTCCTATAGTAGTGGTCAGCCTCCACGAGGTTTATCTTTTAGGTATTCTAGCCATGGTGGTTATTCATGGTCAGCTGGATCTTCTAGTTATTGTACATCTCCTAGGGTGTTTTATGATTGTAGGAACATCGACCATTTCTCTATAGTGTTCCAGGCATGGGGTAGTTGTTCCTACGACTTAGAGTATATCTCCAATTAAGGCAGTATCACCCCCAGCTAGATGTGGTATGTATGGTCGTCAGGTAGTTCCCAGGGTGCCCAGGAGGTTCTCATGTAGGTAGGATAGAGATAGGTGATAACATTTAAGCGATACCTTCACTTTGAAAATAATATGATAGCTGCCAAATATCATAACCCAACAAAGGTTGGGGTCAAATCACAAGGCAATACATAAAATGGTAGCTCTCAGTGGTTGTAATAAATGAGCAAAACTAGAAAAATAAATACGGGATTTGAGTAGCAATATCGAACAAGTGGAGATTATCAATTTCGGTTGTAATCAGTAGTAAGTGAACACTAGGATTGTGTTCGCCCTGGCTTTTTAACTTCATAGGCTTAACGTGCTTTATTGAACCAACCTAATACCTTGCATGCAAAATCTGATAAGTTATGTTCCCTCAACAGTCTTTTGGCTAAGCTGGTGGATTTCACCATTGACCTTTTGAGTCTTAGTATGTCACCTTATTAACCCTTATGTTGATCCTAGTTAACTATTACCATTTGAGTCTCTAGTTATTAGATGGAAGCTAACCATCTAGCTTAGATAATTCCTAGTAGTGTGGATCGATAGTTATTCTTCAAATTAATGTTGTAATTATCTTTTCCTGGTCACTAATCTTTTTGAGTAAGTAGAAATAATCTAGGCGGGATCCTAACATTTGCAACCACTAAGAGAACTAGTAAATTGAAGATAATACAATGCATACTTGGGTAACAGTTAAGAGCAATAATAACACTTACCCTACTTCTTTAATCCGCCACGGTTTCCACAACCCTAGCTATGGGTTTTTAGCCACTTAGGTTTATGAAGTAATCAACAAAATTCATGATTGAACGCATAAGATGAAATCACAAGTAAAGACCCAAAACTATAACTCAATTGATAAACCAAAATTAATACAAAAGGATTCGAAGAACAAAATTGAATCTCAGAATCAAAATATGTTTGTAAGTATCAATAGTGTAACTTCTACTAAAAAGCACATAAAGGGTATTTATAGTATACAAGGAAACCTTAGAATCAAGGCCCAGATGAAAAAAAACAAAAAAGGGTCGGTGGCCACTTATGTGTGTCCACATAGAGCCTAGCCTTACGCGCATGTACCACATGTGGCCTGAGGCTAGGCGCATGTAGACACTTACATGTGCCAAAAAAATTTCCTATATCTTCTGCTATCAGGATTTTGGTTTTCTAGCACTTACCTTACCCACAAGCGGCCCACATATGCTAGATGTCGTCCATATTTTGAGATAGGTAATTGGCAGAAGTTCTTTTTCAGCTAATTCACTCTCTGTATCTTCAATTCCAGTACTTACCTTAGTCTTATACAGTCCATATGTGCTACATGTTTTCCACATGTAGACATAGGTAAGTGGCAGGCCTTCTAATACTTGCAACAAAGCTTCAAATCTTTATCTTTCGTCACATGCTTTGATCACGTACATTTGGAAAGTGTCACGAATACCTAAAGTTGATCAAGTAAGTAGAAAAAAGCTCCATTTATCATCTTTTTAACGAACTAAGCATCAAATTTCCAGTTTCCTACAAAATATACCCAAAACACATCATATATAATAAAATAACCTGAGAAACTTACATATTTTCATAGTTTTAAGTGTCGAAAGTGCTATCTTTCTATAGAAAATCAATACCCTCATGTTAGAACATTTGCATGTACTTAGTGCTATCTTTCTATAGAAAATCAATACCCTCATGTTAGAACATTTGCATGTACTTAGGCAACACAACACAACAAAATAACACAAAAGAAAACACGACGCTTAATTAGGAGAATCTAAGTTATTCAAGATAGTCAATAAGTACTTTAAGTACAAACCACAACACCACCTACTATCTCAACTTTTCAAAACCGACTATGTATAAACATGAAGCACAAAAATGTGATATAATGGGATTAAGGTATGACACTATATTTTAAACTGGCAACCATATATATGCATAACTTACACTACCAAAACATGTAAATAACTAGCAATATGACCCATTTTCCCCAAAAAATGTTATCCCACTCACTCAAATAAATTAATGCATGCTACTATAGGGATAGTGATATAGGTCCAAGTTAAGAAAGAAGAAAAGAAATGAAGACTATTAAAGAAGCAAGCAACACATGGATTCAAGAAGCAAAATGGAAACAACTTGCATTAAATGTAAGGGATAGATATCTTGACATAAGAACATACAAACCATAAGAACCAAAAGATGTATCAAATCTAAAGACCCCTATGACTTATATTATAAACACCAAGATCATACGTAGACACCAAGGGAAAGTCAACCTCCTCAAGAACCCATGTTTCTAAGAAAAAATGCAACACAAGTGAATCCACACTATATATTGCCCTAGTGTCAAGTGGCTTTTCCAAGCACTAAACTATAAACACTCCCTCTCAAGAGAAATGTCTTTAAAGTTTCAATAACAATAATCAACTAAATGAGAAATAAGCCTAATGGAGTCTATTTATAACTTATTACATTATAGACCAAAATATCCTTATTGAAAAAGGGCTCCTATTGAGTGTAAAAAATTAGCACAAAAAGATCATTGCACCCTTAATTAAGGGGCGGACATAGAGTGAAAGACTCCTACTTCTCTCTTCTACTTATGCCAATGCTTTGAAGTGGTTCAAAAATGTCTTCAGACATATTGCAAACCCAAACTTGCCTCTCTGTGAAAGGTCTTGTACTCTTTGTGCCCATATCACCCATGCATGTTTCCATGCCCTCAATAAGATTACAACTGAATTATTCATGTGTTGGCCTCGCATGATGTCATCAAAAGTTAATATGGTTATTTGGCACGTATCATCCTCCCCTTCTTGGAAAGGATTCAGCCTCAAATCCACACCTTATAACATCAAAGAAAGGACAAACAAGCACAGTATCCTCATGGCATGAGGGTTAGGGTTAGTGCAACAAATAACAATAACATGCCAAGGTGGTTCACCCATGAGATATATCCACGGATCCTTTTGTGTTGGACATTCAAAACTTAGTAAAAATGTCACAAAGGAAGGGGCTACGATAAGTATAAAGAGATAAGGAATCTACAATGGTCTTAGTCGCTACACTACACCCAAAAGGTAAGACTATCTTTATCTTAGGAACCATAAGATACATTTGTTTCATTAACTCTACAAGGGATCTCATCAAATATGGTGCCACTATTGGTCTTAAGGTCCACTACACCCAGATATCATTATCATTCAAACAAGGAAACCAACCACCAAACTTACTAACTCTACCTAATACACATTCAAAATTAACACGGTTGTCATCGTAGGTATAGAGGTAGTATAGGGAGGAATCATGTGTGAAGACATCACCCAAGGTGCTATCATCTATAAGAATGTCATTTGTCTAAACAGACTTAGCACATGATGTACAGAAAGATGAAATCAAAATATTTAAGCACATACAAATTCTTCCTTTCAAACAAATAGACAACTCGGCATCCACAAGTTGGGATTCACTCAACTCAAGCACAAATATGTCAAGCAAGGATGCATATTTATAAGAATTACCCCAAGGAGACAATGACACTTTTTCCCTCGAGTTTTCAAGAATGACACTTTGCTTGTTATATAGACCAAGCAACAAGTTGGGTGTGCCAACATCATCATATCCATATTTGGCATCGAGGTTAAATGGAAAAAGTGGCCTTAGACATCGATTTAGACAACACTCCTTTTCCCCATAGGCTTCACCCAATCTATAACACATACTCTCTATAATATCATACATATCAACAAAGGCTAATATAGAGTAGAGAAAGGTATCACTCAAGTCAACTTTAACTAAGGTGTCCTCATGTATGTACTCACTACTAGTTTCAAAATTATCACCATGAGTACTCTCAACAATAAGGTCACACAAAGTAGAAGAAAAAGTAATTTCCAAATAAAGAACACTTTCTCAATCAATAAAAGTACCCTTATGTAGACACATACCACCACCAAAGTCTAAAGGATTATTACTTATATCTTCACGAGAAGAAACTAATTCATCCTCAAAGTCATCAAACATTAGAGGGGTGTCATACAAAGGATCACAACCACAATTAATTTTTGAGGAACTATCACTTATTGGGTTTCTTAGGATTCAAGCAAATCAAAATTATCATCACCCTATTGATTATCCCTTTCGAAGACATCACATTCCCTTTCCTTAAGAGTAATCTCATCTTCAAAGAAGAGATTTCCATCTTTAGGAGGAATCTTATCACACCATAATAAGTTAGCATATAGATTATAGATTTCAAGAAAAGCTACACCTTCAATTTCATTCTCACCACTAGGTTCATTCAGAGTGACTATATCATCTTCAAACAAGATATTATACCTAAAGAGAGTAGGATCTACCCTCGAGGCAAATTTAGAACACACAAATTCACTCTCTAAAGGACAACCATAAAGTTCAAAAAAAGATTCAAACATATAATCATCCCTATGAGCAAGAGAACATGTAAGGTCTCCTTTACCAAAAGGCAAGCTCACGAGTTCACTCCTATCTCTTTGATCAACATCTTTAATTACATGATTTGTATAGGCAAAATTAACAATAAGGCTTTCATCACACAATATGCTCAAAGAATCATTCTCATTCTCATGATCATCTCTATCAATATTATCACTAACTTGATACTCATCAAGTGCACCATACACATGCTTAAGTAGTAGATTGCATTCATGTGTAAGTTGAACATTATACATACCTTCACTAGTTGTTGGCAACTCACATACAAACATAGACTCACCTTGGCTTTCACAAGGGTCAACAAGTGTGTGAATACTCTCATAACTTTGTAATGGGACCTTATTCAAGTTATAAGTTCTAGAACTAGGTGGACACAAATCATTCTTACGAGAAGAATCAATTTTGTCATCTATAGGATCAACTAATATTTGTATACTCACAACAAAAATTTAATCTTCATCCAATCTAGCAATACCAAGAGAATCACAAAGGGAAGGCTAATGCAATTCTCGTCTAGGAAAACCACCAACTATATCCACTTGGCTACTACTAGCCATATCATAATATTCTAAGTTTGTAGGAGTGTAGGATATATCATTGTTACCTTGTAGAACACATGAGGTATGGTCCTTCACCTTTGTGTGTGTCATGGTAGCCCACTTGCTTGTTTGGGAAGCTTTCATTACAAGGGAGTTTGTCAAGAATTTCCCCTTGAATCATCTCTTCATATCTTGAGAAAGCATGGTAGTTTTATGGAAATGAGCGATTAGAGTTCTTTTGACTTTCCACATGTTCCAACCTTCCTCTAAAAGTAGACACGCCTCCTTTGATTGTTCCAATTTCCATGTCTAATGTATCAAAAACTATTTGTATTTTTTCCATGTCTTAGGAAAGAGCTTCAAAATGGGCCAAAATATCATTTTGTCCATGGTACCTAAGGAAAAAAAGACAACAACAAATAATTTAGTTCAAAATATACTCATCATACTCTCACTTCATTGATTACCTCACACTTGGTTTCACAAGTGTTGAATGTTGGTTTGTAATCCATGAGCAATTGAGGGATGGGTATACTCTTTTTCGAAATAGATTTTTGTTTGAAACAACTCAAATAAACCATGTTCGGACTTGAACCAAGAACTACAATGAATCATAGTAGAGAAAATCATACAAAGAACAAAAACCCGGAAGTAAAAGACTCAAAAGCAACTCACAACCTAGTAAATAATTACTAGTTTGCCAATTAGTGCTAGAATCAACAATATGAAACTAAGAAACAAGGATTAGACACTATGAAATTAAAAAATGAGCTAAAAATTTGGTTGTACAAAGGTGATGATGTGGCAGCTTGTCATTGGAAGTTTAAATTTCAAAAAAATTTTCTTTGTCCTTAATTTGTAGTTGATCAATCTTCAATAAAGAGTGTAGTTTCGGTTTTTGAAGGGGAAAATACAAGGTTTGGAGCATTTTTCAATCTCAAATGTGTTTGAATTTGTAATGGTCCCCCCTTGTACTTGCACTTGTACTTGATTATTCCTTCGTTTTTGTTGTTATCTTTTTTTTTATGACTAGGAAGGTGTTTGGAAATTTCCTAGAAAGAGTACTACACTCTCTTTCTTACATTTTCAAGATCAAACAACCACTTTTCCATATTCTTCTTCAATAAGACATGAGGAACTTGAAGAACATCAAGAACATTCAAGAGCTGACCAAAGTTGACCTTTAAGCAAACGAACTCAAAATTTAATGTTTTTGAAGATCCAAGGTCACTCTTCCAATCTAAACACAAATAGCATAATTTCTACCACAATATGTCACACCCATACTAGTGAAAATGAGATCCACCCTCAAATAGCATAAAACACAAGCTCAACAATGGTGGATGGTTCAAAACAACTCTGATTTACCTCAAAACATAGATCTAGACTCTATAAGTGCTAGAGAACAAGGATCTAGCTCTAGAAACTAACAAAAAACATTCAATCTAAGTAGACCTAAGTTTCAAAAATCTTCTCAAAAACAAAAACATGAAACACCTTTTTTTTTATTTTCAGATTTTGCCTTTTTTGTGTTGATTTTCTCAAGGTAACAACAATCCAAGACATAGAATTGTAGGAACAAGTCTAAAACATGACTCTTGATACCAAATGATATAGGTCTAAGCTGACAAAGAAGAAAAGAGATGAAGAGTACTAAAGAAGCAAACAACACACGGATTCAAGAAGCAACACACAAACAACTTGCATAAAATGTAAAGAATAGATATCTTGACATAAAAACATACAAACCTTAAGAACCAAAAGATGTATCAAATCTAAATACCCCTATTACTCATATGAGCAAAACCAAGATCTTACGTAGACACAACAGGAACTTAACCTCCTCAAGCACCCACGTTTCTAAGAAAAATGCAACACAAGTGAATCCACACTATGTATTGACCTAGTTTCAAGTGGCTTTTCCAAGCCCTACACTACAAACACTCCCTCTCAAGAGAAATGTCTTTCAAGTTTCAATATCAATAATTAACTGAATGAGAAATGAGCCTAATGGAGTCTATTTATAGCTTATTACAATAATGACCAAAATACCCTTAATGAAAAGGGATCCTAAGGAGTGTAAAAGAATAGCACAAAAAGACCATTGCACCCTTAGTAAAAGGGCAACCATGGAGTGCAAGACTCTCACTCTTCTCTTGAACTTATACCAATTCTTTGAAGTAGTTCAAAAAGGTATTCACATACTTTGCAAACCCAAACTTGGATCCTTATAAAAGGTCTTATACTCATTGCACCCATATCACCCATGCCCTCAATATAACCACAATCAGATACGTCATGTGTTGGCCTTACATGATGTCATCAAAAGTTAAAATGGCCATTTGGCTAGTATCAGACAGTTAAAAGACACTCATACTCAGAAGAGAAGTTCAAATCAATGTGAATCAGATACCATAAGCTTGCCCTTATTTACTTCACCTTAGCATTAAGACTTTCATGTTAGGATCACTATAGGACTTTTATCAGATTATAATGTAGGCTTAGCGAGTTGGTATGGTATATATAGACATCTCAAGTGATTACACCTCCTTAGTACTACACTAACCTTAGGGTATCACTTATTTGCCAATTTTTTATTCCATCATTATTTCTCCATTTTTATTTTTATTGCACATTCATGTTGGGTGTGGTCTTTTCTTCTTTCTTTTTCACTTTTTTTACAATTTTTCTTTTCTTCTTTTTCTTTCTTTTTATTATTGTACCACACCCATCCCTACTAATATTTTTCTCTTATTTTATCCTTCTGGGTACTCACTTTAAATTACTTGCCCCCTATGATATCCACCCTCAACTTAGGTGAGTTACCTTTGCTAAGCTGCACAATGTCCAAGGAGGAATGGGCCAAAGTAGGTTATTGCAACACAAAAGGGAAGGTGAATGGTGAAATAATAAAAATAGTTCATCAGGCTTAAAATAGGTATCAAGCGATACTATTTCACATAGGGAAGGTCATTTAGGCTAAAAGTTGTCCACAATAAAAAAGTCCTACGATCCTTTCCTAACCGACTATCCTACAACTTAGGCAAGACTAACCAGGCATTTTCTGAATTCAACATGCAAAGGGAACTATGTAGCATCTCACATACACATGGCATAAAGTCAATATTATAAGCTATTACTTATTTGGTTAATACAACTATTAGCACGTTTGCTGTACTAAGCCACTCAAAATTTAGGTCCTATATTCACGCTACACAAAATTTAGCAATTTCAATGCCCATAATGACTTACGTTCATGTTCAATCGATAAATAACACACCTTTCTATATACAATTTGATATGGGGAGGCATCTATGGGGGTCTTTCAGGCTGTCCATTAGGCTCATAATGCATCATCTAATTTTTTAGACCAGTCAGTCATGTTGGCATTCAAAGTTTTTGCTAAGATGGACTTTATCTCTCTATTAGAAACATTAACGAACCCGTTTGTTTGAGGATGGTAATGTGTTACCACCTTATATCTTACACCATATCTATCAAGCATGGCTCTAAATATGAAGTTGTAAAAGTGAGATCAACCATCACTAATAATTGTACGTGGGTTGCCAAATCGAGAAAAGATATTTCTCCCAAAAAAGGCAGTGACACTTCTACCTTCACTGTCTATAAGTGCAACTGCCTCTACCTATTTTGACATATACTCAACCTCAACCCAAATATATCTTATGCTATAGGAGCTCACAAATAGTTCCATGAAATCTACCCCCAATAAAAAATTTCCAACTCTAGAATAGGTTTTATGGGGAGTTCATAGCACCGTGAAATATTTCCTTGACGCTAACATTGGTCACTGGCTTGTGCAAAATCATGACCATCCTTGTTGATTGTAAGCCAGTAGAACTACATTATAGGATTTTGTATGTTGTGCGAGTACCACTATAGTGACCCCCAAATGGTGATGAATGGAAAGATTCTAAAGTGCTCACCATCTCCACCTGTAGATACATAATCGAACGACACCATCAGCACAAACAGTAAACATGTATGGCTTATCCTAAAAGAAATTCCTTACCTCATGGATATATCTCCTTTGATGCTGGAAGGATAGATTTTTTGGGGTAAAATCACTTGCCAAATAGTTAGATAAATTAGCAAAAAGGGGTATTAGGTTTGGAGATACTTCTAAAACTTTCTCATCTGTAAATGTATCATCTATCTCAATATTATCCCCTAGTCTCTTTATTGACTCATCCTTAATTATGGACAAGTGATCTGCAACCTGATTTTATGTTCCTTTTTTACCCTTTACTTCAAAATCAAACTCTTACAGCAAAAGAACCTAATGAATCAATCTTGGTTTGTCATCTTTTTTCAACATCAAGTACCTTAAGGTTGCATGGTCAATGTGAACTATAACCATAGTCCAAATCAAATAAGTTCAAAATTTTTAAAGGCAAAAATCACTACAAGTAACTCTTGCTCTGTAGCAATATAATTTTTTGTGTCGAGTGTAAAGCCTTGCTAGAAAAGTATATGGGATGCAATATCTTTCTATCTTATTTGTCCTTACACAATACCTAAAGACACTCTACTTGTATCATACATGACCGCAAAAGGTGCAGACCAGTCAGGAGACACAATAATAGGTGTTGAAATCAACCTCTCTTTCAGGCATGTGAAAGCCTTGAAACATGCATCACCAAACAAAAAATTCTCCACCTTATCTAAAAGATTGCATAGAGGATTTTTAATTTTAGAAAAGTCCTTGATGAACCTCCTATAAAAGACTAAATGACCCAGAAAGATTCGTATGCCTTTGACTAACACTGGTGGTGGAAAATTTTCAATTACCTCAATCATACCTTTGTCTACCTCAATACCATGTTTGGAGATATGGTGCCATAGAACTATACCTTCTATGACTACAAAGTGACATTTTTCTCAGTTAAGCACCAAACTGCACTCTTCACTTCCTTGTGGTGCACTAGCCAAATAGGATAAAAAATCATCGAATAATTCTCCAACCACTGGAAAGTCATCTATGAATACTTCAATTGTGTCTTCCATGATATTAGAGAATATGGACATCATACATCTCTAAAAAGAAGTTGGCACATTGCATAATCTGAATGAAATACTCTTGAAAGCAAAGGTCCCATAAGGGCAACAAACAGTAGACTTCTTTTTATCTTAGGTAGCAATCATGATTTGATTGTAACTCGTAAGAAAATAATACCAACCCCTGCCTGCTTGTCTATCCAATATATGATCCATGAACGACATAGGGAAATGGTCCTTTTCTATCTATTTTTTTAGCTTTCTATAATCCATTCAGACTCTCCAACCGGTCACTGACCTCATAGGTACTAATTTATTTTTTAATAGGAACCGTTGTGTTCCCCCTTTTTGATTGTATTAAAATGGTATTACCCACTTGCCATCTGCAATAGGGAAAACCACCTCAACATCTAACTACTTGATTATTTCCTTTTTTATTATCTTTTGTATTTGAGGGTTAAGTTCCTCTAAAGCTCAATATATAAAATGCAATCTGGCTCAAGTTGTATCTTATATTTGCATATATACCTGGTGGAATCCCCGTAATGTCTGCAATGGTCCATCCAATAACTTTCTGGAATGTTTTCCACACTGCTATAAAAGATTCCACTTTTGCTCTTGCCAAATATTCCTCAATATTCGCTGGTAGGATGTTGTTTGACCCCAAAAAGACATACTGCAAATGAGATTAGAAGGCCTTCAATTCCAAGACCGATGGCTCCTCAATGGACAGATTTGGAGAAGGTGTGGTTCTATTTTTAAAATCAAGATCTAGCTTCTTAGGGGCATATTTGTAAGAACCTATGCTATGCAATCATTAACCAAATCATTATATTCATCTATCCCACCACTCTCGAAGGGTATAATCATTATTTCTAATTCTTTTACCCCTAATCTTTCTTCAGTAGGCACATCCACTACAAACACATTATCATCTAGAGCATCTAACACTGCCACCACTCTTATATAATCTAGCTGTTGTACTGTCATGAACATATTAAACACTATTTGCTCATTGTTTAGTTTGAAGTAGATCACCTCTAAGTCTATATCAAAAAATACTAGACAAGTGAATAAGATGTGTCTACCTAAGATAATCGGATCTTGTACATCCAGTTCAAACTCAAATTTATGAAATCTGTTGGGTCGGTGAATTATGCCACCCTTACTTCTATGTCACATAAAATACCAACTGGCTCATTTACAGATGAATCAACCATCAATAGCCTTACGGATATAGGATTTAATTCTCCTAACCCTAATAGTTCATATATCACTAGCGACATTAAATTTATGCCCTCTCCTAAATCACATAAAGCTTGATTAATATCAAAATGCCAGATAGAATATGGGATGGTGACTGCCTTGGGTCTCCCTTCTTTTCTACTAATGGTGCTGGATAAACCATACTAAAATTTTGCACCCCATCTTTAGGCCCATCTGTGATTTAGTTGTCACTATGCTCACTCTCATATTCATCATTACTACAAGTCAAATTCTCGAACACAACTTCAGATGGATCATCAACAATAATATTATCCTTCTTTGACTCATTAGTGGTAGGCACAAAATGGTCATTGGGTGGGGAGCCACTCCTAGTGTTAGTATCCAGACAATGACCAAGTGTTGGAGAATTCAACACAATGTCACTAGGAAGGGTACCTGGCTGTCAATGAGTAAAAGTGGCATAGATCTGCCTATACTACTGCTCAAACTGCTTGATAGATGTTGCATATGAGTTAACCTTTTGGGTAAATCCCAAAATATCATCCTAAGTTCTTTAAGGCAAGTTTCTTGACTCTTTTAACCCTTCATCAGTTTAGATAACATATCTTTTAATCTTGAATCTATATCTTGTCTGCTAGGTGGAATGTACTGGTCTCTTTTATCTTTGTAGTCATCTTTATTCCTCCACTCACTATTTTTGTCTTTATCATCATAATGGGTTTAACCTTGGTTTCCTTGCCCTTAGGCTACAAAACCCACCAATCAACTATCCAAATACTTTGCCTCCTCTATCTTACACCCATAAACTCTAGAGGCTACACCCTTTGACCCTAGTGAATTTACCTTTGAAGAATTTATTGTTAAAAACTATTTGTCCAACTCACCAATATCGATCCATAATAGAGAAATCTCTTGAGCTATAACATCCTTATCCATTCTCGGCTCATTGCAAACTCTAATGGCTTCAATGCCTAAACCTCTCTCAACTTCTCAATTTTTCCACCCTAGTTAGTTAGTGAGATCTAATCCATATTACTAGAAGCTATATCCCATCACAATCTCATAAAGGCTCCTCTAGATATAGTGTCTTCCATAACTCTAGAACTGATAATTTGGTCTATATATAATATATCCAATTAGTTGACTCCTAAAATTGAAGGGTTAGGCACCATGCTAAGCTTCTAATTAAACCTAAACCAAGCCTCATGAATAGATTTTGATTGCATTTGCCTGAAATTATAAATCTCAACTTTCAACTAGAACACCCTGGATGGAGAAAAGAACATGTTCAAGAATTAACTGCATAATTTATACCATGTAATGATAGATGTTCTAGGAAGTTCCCCCAGCTATTATGATGCTCCTTTTATAAGCGGGAAGGGAAAAACCTCAGTCTAAGTTCCTCCAAATATACCTCAAGAATATTATATAAAGTGCAGATCCTAGTAAATTTGGTTGGATGCATGTGTGCCTCATCTATAGGCAACCCCACAAATACAACCTTTAAGTATAAGATTCTAGGACATAGACTCCAAGCTTATAAATAAAACACAAGAATGAGAAACATTCCTCAATGACTTGTAGCCTCTCCATTATGAATGTGGTGGGATACACACACTTAAAATAGATTCTAGTTGACACAAATTTATATCTTCAAAGTGACCATGAATCTAGGGCTCTAATACCAATTTGACTCGACCAAAACAAGGACCTAGTCATGTTGGGTCCCTCCAGTCCAATCGGGACTAAAGATCACCCCAAATACCCAACCATAATCACCCTACAAATTAAGTCAGATGAATTCAGAACATATAACTTAAAAAAATGGAACAATCACAAATAAAAATTAGTTAACCAGTAATAACCATAATACCAATACCAATGCCAAGGCTGACCCCAATGGTGACACTACCCATACAAACCAAAAGTAGTCGCACAATGCCTCTTCGAAAGTAAAATAATACTCAATCGGTACATTCCCCCAACCATAGAAAAAACAAAAGTCTATGACATAAAAAAGTATGTAGAGAAATCCATAACATGAATTAGAGCCTTTTAGAGTATCAAAAATTACTACTTTATATCTAACACAAACTATCCCCAAATCCAATTACTGAGCAGAAGGAGTGGTATGGTTGGTTCTTGCATCGTGTAAGCATATAGTGCTAGAAGATAGGTTATCGGGTGAATGCTAGCATACACTCATGGTAAGGATAAAATAATCCCAATGTTTAAACCAAGTATATCAACATATGTAAGGACAACCATGCATATACATTTATAATCCATGTCTGTAAATGGAATTGGGTTTATCATGTCTTTAAAATAATTAACCAAGGTATGTGTACCTCAACCATCCTAGAACTAACAATGAGCTATATGGGTCCAGTGTTACCCACTGAATGGGCCTAGTACGTGTAGCCGCACGAACCAGAGATATCATAGGGTTAGGGGATTCCCGTGTACCCTTCACCCTTCTTGATACTTATATAAAAGTATAACTTAGGGGATTCCCATATACCCTACAAGTATATGGTCGCCATGACTAATTCTCCTGTCGGCAAACATGAGTTTCTAGTGTTCGTCTAATGTACTCACACCTTCATGGTTAGCTATCAAAACTCACTATTATTTCCCAATTAAAACCATGAACACATAACCAAAACACCAATTCTATATATTATTACTCAAGTCTATAAGAAGTGGCATCATCATACCGACTATGGCTTGCAAGCAATGTCCTTAGAAAACACTTTAGGGATTTCCATGTACCCACAGGTTCCATTATTAGATTCACTTGGGGGATTCCCATGCACCCTACAAGGTTTTAAATTGAATGAATCAACACCAAGGTCTTACCATTTATCCATTAAAACCAATTAACCAATTAAGCTTCCATCACCATATTATATCATGCAAAGTTTTTAATGAAAGTCCAACTATGTAATAAAAGCATTCTCATAGGTAGTTTATCAAATATATTCACGGCATATGGTTTCCAAAACCAAAACCAAGTAACAATTGACCATTCCCATGCAACAAAATGTTCAAACCACAATTATAATATGAAAACCATAAGTAAGAACATGGGAAAACATAAATCAACCATGTATAACCAAAATGCCCAACATATAATTCAAAACCAAAAATCATATCACAATTATGCCATGAAAATCATTAATAAAACATGACTTTAATTAAACTAACAATAAGGGAGGAGTAATATGCCTTAGATTACAAAAAAGACGGAGATAAATCTACCTTTAGAGCCTTAATTGACCACCTTAGAGGAAACCCTAGCCTTTGCTTAACCTAAGATCTTGAGAGAATAATAGGGTAAATAAAGCCCTAATAATGTTTTAGATCATGGGGTCATAAGTGGTTAAGAGGGAAAATGTCAAGAATACCCGCAACTTAAACTTTAAAAATTCCCACAGGAGGATACAATTTTTTCCTGTGTCATACACACAACATAAGAATGGTACCCACTACCCGTACCCTAGAAAGACTGTTGGCCATCACACACTGTCCACTATATAACTCGCCTTGACTAAATTATAACCTAACCATACAATCTATACCTTTTAATCATACCCTAGGTAGAAATATTTAAGCTAGACACTGGACAAAGTACGGTTTAGACCATACAACTCATACTCAATCCCCACGACTCATGGTGAGCCACTAATACTTAGATCCAAGTCAAGACACTATGTTTTAGATAAAGTAAAGGATCAACTAACCGATCCATCACTAACACTATTATTCGTACTTACAAAACCATAACCATACTTGAAACTCACCCACCAAACAATAGACAACATACGAGATGGGTTACTTGAATCGTACCCTCACTATATGGCTAGTGTGGTGAGTTGTATAATCAATAGAAGGCTCAAAACCTAGGAACTTTCCAAGGACCAAAACCCATGCAACCATATGTTCAAACAAAAAGTATAATATGAAAACCATAAGTAAAAACATGGGAAAACATAAATCAACCATTAATAAGCAAAACGCCCAATGTATAATTCAAAACCCAAAACCATATGACAATTATTCCATAAAAATCAATAATAAAACATGTATTTAATTGAAATAACAATGAGGAAGGAGTAACATACCTTAAATTACAAAGAAGGTGGAGAGAAATCACCCTTTAGAGCCTTAATTTACCACCTTAAAGAAAACCCTAATTTTTTCATAACCCAAGAGCTTGAGAGAGATTTGAGAGAGTTTTTGAGTGTTAATATTAGAATAATAGGGTAAATGAAGTCCTAATAGTGTGTTAGGTCATGAGATCATAAGTGCTAAAAGGGAAAATGTCTATAATACCCCCAACTTAAATTGTAAAAATTCTTGCAGAAGGGTAGACTCCCTCCTTGTCTTGTACACACAACATATGAATGATACCAACAATTCATGCTCTAGATAGAATATTGGACATCTGTCCACCATACAAATCCCCTTGCCTAAATAGTACCCTAACTATATGATCCATACCTTTTAATCATACCATAGGCTAAAACATTTAGGCTAGACACTGGACAACGTATGGTTTAAACCATACCACTCTTACCCTATCCTTATGACTAATTGTGAGACACTCGTACTCAAATTCGAGTCAAGTTACTAAGTTTAATATTAAGTGAAGGATAAACCAACTGACTCATGACCAACAATATGAATCGTACCCACCAAACTATAACCATACCAGAAACTCACCCATTAAACACTTGACAATATACGAGATGGGTTACCTGACCCTTACCCTAAAAATATAGCTAGTATGCGGAGTTGTATGATCAATAGAAGGCTCAAAACCTAGAAACTTTCCATGGACCAAAACAGAAGGTATTTCAGCCAACATAATTTAAGATATACTGAGTATAGGTAAAAGCAGATAGGAGGCTTTGGTAGATTCTAGACTTTTTGACTTGAGATTTTGGAGTTGTTAATAGGTTATTCCTTAAGGAATAACCTATGAAGGGCGTGATAAGGTTTGGGAGAAAAGGAAATATCAGTGCCAAATACATTTGACCTTTTGATATCCTTCAAACAGTTGGAGAGATGACTTATGAGTTAAACTTACCACATGATAATATTGTTGTTCATATAGTATTCCATGTTTTTATGTTGTGGCCTTATATTCCTGATGATTCACATGATCTTTGGTGGGACACTATTTAGTTAGATGCGAGATTGACGTTCGTGGATGAGAAGATATTTATCTTGGCTAGAGATGTCAGGCTGTTGTTCTCTTGAGAGATTCTAGTAATTAAGATTTAGTGGATACACTTCTTAGTAGAGAAGTCTACTTCAAAGATTGAGATATAGATGTATATGCAACATCCTTATATATTTGAGTTTTCAGGTACATCCTAACCCGTTGCTTTTCCTGACAAAATATCTTTTTGTAGTGGATATTATAATATACCTCTAGGTCATTTTCTTCAGTTCCATATATTTTAACTATTTAGAGCTTGGATATAGCTCCCCCAAGTTATTTGTGATGTGCTAGAGCTGACCGTTCAGATACCAGTAGTTTGTTTGGTTTTTAGAGAATATTTTCTATTTTGAAATCTTTATTATAAAGAATTGGCAATCTGGAGAAAACTTTAGCTTAATGACATTATATGCTAATTCTAACAATTCCATCAGCTTTAAAATGTAGAATTTAGGTTAGGGAATCTTTGGTTCAAATCTTAAGGCCTTTAGAATCATTTTGGGCTATTGGTCAAAATTGAATAAAATGGTCGTTGGGTGTGGGGCCTACTTTACATTAAAACAATCCCAGATGAATATTTTTGATCATTAAATTGAGTTTGGAATGTCAAATTTGATAGTGTAGTATAGTTCATTTGCATTTACGGGATTCCGAATGAATCTCGAAGGGTCATCTAAAACTTTTAATATCTCTATGTTTTTCCTCATGCATCCGCTTAAGTAGAAACCACATTAGCGGCTAGGACCAGACCAGTCGACCTACTTTAATATTGGCCTAATAGCTTAAGATGATACTATTTAATCAATGTCCAGACCACTTAAGTTGAGGTTGGGTCCATAGCAGGGATCACTTAAGCAATAAAGTGACTGCTTAAGTCGCACATGGGAGGTTATTAAATGCCATATTTTCCAAATTTGCTCCCTATTTTTCACAATTTCAAGAGCTAAAAAGCCCTACAAAATGTGTAAAATTTATAGAGAGATTATTAAGTGATTGTGGGGTAATTGTTAGCAGGAAATGATCTTTTCTTCATTGAAATCTTGGTAGGTTTCTGTTTACTTCTTCAATTTACTCATAGATTTTTTCTAGATTCTTTTAGAATATATTGAGAATTATTTGATATCGGAAATTAACCTTTCTTGAAGGTAAATTTTCTCTTGAGCATTGAGGATGTGTTAATGGTTTAGAAAATGTGATCCCATAAGTGGGCACCAGACGGGATTTTAACTTGATTTTTGGCCCAAAATATAATAATACAATATTGGTACCATTGTTCTCGTATTGGTGAGTAGATTACAATTCTTATAGTATGGAATCAAGCCAAAGCTTTTCTGTTGAGAAAATTAATGAAATAACAGAATTCAACAGACTTTCTTGGTATCCAGGTAGGTTAGGTTTTCATTTCTCCTATATTGGGATACATTATAGTATTTAAATAATATTGTGCTAGATATGGGTTGGGGAATTAGGAATTGGAGTTATATTTTTTTAGTAGTTGATTATTTCACCATTAAGGGGCAGTAAATAGGCATATCTAACTTCGCTACTCATTCGTAAGTTGAATTGCTGTCCTAAGACCTAATACGACTTATTTACCATCTTGTGGTGAGATTTGATACCTTATGTATTTTGGGGTAGAACTTTCCTTAGAATGCATTATCGAGGTTAGAAGTGGGCCCCTCTAGCCCACATTAAGAAAAAATTACCATTACCTCCTTATAGACTCTGTAGATATCTTATGTTATTGTATTTACATTATTGTGCCCAAGAATGTTTTACCTTTAGTAGTTATCTTGGAATGGTATTTGGATTGTGGATTGTTACGGTTTAAGTCTAGCGAGGATGATACTAAGACCGATTTGATTCCGACTGTTTTGGTGGTATTAGTCACGGTTCAAGTACAATATTCATGGCATTAGTTTCAATTCAAGTTCGGCATCGTGAATTATCTTTTACCAATGTGTGTACGGTATGGAAAGATCCACAGTTAAGATTTCAAGTTGTGGTTAATCATAATTATGGTTATTATCTCTCTTTGATTGCAACCTCTAGTCTTATGGGGGACCACATTAGGTTTTTTACTTTATTCACACCTACTTTCTTATAGGATACATTGATGTAGAGATAATTATGTTTTCTTGATTATTGGTATACCGGTTAATTACTTTCAGTGTTTGGGATGTTATTTTAGGTTTGCCCTCTATCATTGACTTAGCTTATTTATCTCCCATTTTATTACATTTATAGTATATTTTTTCTTAGTTGACCTATGATGCCCACTGTGATTGTGGCTTTAGTAATCATACTACATTTCTACACCTTTTTGGTCTGACTGTGAGTTTCAGCTGCCACCATTGATGGAGTGATGTTGTTGGTCAGAGTTTGGAGATAGGGTGAGATCTAGTTGACCTTTTCTCCATCTTCTGTATTTTTGATATTTTATCTATTGTCGAGACTAATGTATTTTTTACTTTGATAATACTCGTATTCTTTTGGATTAGTAGCTCTGGTACCGACTTTACTAGGTCATGGGATGTCGTTGCTCATATTTTATTTATCTTCCGTCATGATATTATTATCCATATGTCTATCTCTTTTATATTTTATTTGCATGATTCCTGCTTTTATGGCATTTTCCACCAACTAGACCATTGCTTATAGCTTCGGGAAATGATTTGTCTTACCTAGTGGTGGGTTAAAGTAGTTCCCCCCATGACTCATGGAATCGGGTCATGACAACCACTATCACAAGAAGACATTCTCTCTATGTTACCATTGATAATATCACAAGAAAATAGAGAGGATAGAAAGGTGTAACAATGCTTGGTACATCTAAGGTGACCTCATACATATACTTACTATTATATTAAAGATAATAACCTTGAGCATCCTTAATAATAGCAGTACACAAAGAAGAAGTAGCAATTTCTAAACAAAAGATAACTTTTTCTCAAGGAAAGGATCCACAATTTGACACAAACCACGACTAGTATCAAGAATATCAGGACTCAAGTCATTACTATAATAAAATAATTCATCCGCATATTCATCAAATCAAGGTGGAGTGTCATATAAAGGATCACAAATAAAATTAGTTTCAAAATAACAATCACTAGTTGGGTATCTCAAATAATCAAGCAAATCAAAGTCATTTTTACCCAAATAATCATGCTTTTTAAAAAGTGAAAGATCATTTTCAATAATTGGATAGCTTGTACAATATTCACTCAACCTTATATTCTTAATGAATTTCAAGAAAAATGGTAAGATGTGAATTTTGAGCTTACCATCCTTCTTTTCAAGCACATCTAATGCACAACACTATGTGACAAACTGGTAGTGATCTCAATATTATCAAACAAGACATTTTACATAGACAGAGGATCATCAACAAAGGTGGAGAATTAAACTATGCAATCTCACTCTGAAAAAGATAAATGTCCTTTTTCAAATCATTTTCATTCATTTGATATCTATGATCAAAACTAGTAATAGGATCTCTAACATATGATATGTTCAAAGAATAACTTCTATTCAAATGATAAACTCTATCAACATTATCTCTAAATTTAGTTCATTAAACATATCACAAAAAAGCTCAAGTAGAAGATTAGATTTACAAGTAAGTTGATCAACACAATTTTTAAGTTGATCAACACAATTTTCATTAGTCATGTCATTACCAAATAAGGGGTTATCCTTAAGATCACACTCCATATCAAGATCCTTATGATAATAACAAGAAATTGAATAAACATCTAATGAATTTCCATCTCTGAATAAAAATCCTACATTACAATCCACAAAATCAACTTTATCTTCGTAATCACTAAGTTGAGGTTCATTAAACACACCATACAATTTCTCATTTAGTGAATTAATGACCACAAAAAAGTCGATCAATGTGTATACCTTATCTAGTTGTAGACATTGACATGTCCACATAGACTCACCCTGATTATCACAAGGGTCAACTGGTATATGATCATTCTTATCACATGAAAATGGATCATCATTAAAGCTATAAGTTCTAAAACTAGGTGGACACAAAACAACCTTAGTATAAGAGTCAACCCAGTTATCTATAGGATCAACTAGTGTTTATGAACTCACAATAAAAACATGATCATTATTCAACAAAATTCTATGAAGATTATCACAAGGGGAAGACTCATTTTTCTCAAACATAGATACACCAACACTTACACTTAATTGGATACCAGCCACATCAAGTCTTTTTGCAGTTTAAAGAAGTGCAAGGGTTAGCATTGTTACCTTGTAGCTCATAAGAAGTATAGTCTTCACCTTGGTTGTCAACATTGGAGCACATTTCTTCCTTTGGGAAGTTCTGTGTACATTGGAGTTTATTAATAATCCTCCCTTAAGTCAACTCGTTACCACTCTTCCCAAATTTGGAAATCTTAGATATGAAATCTATTAGGACTTCAAGCATATGTTCGTAAATAACTCTCCTTTGATCTTTCTTTGGAAGTAATTTCTAATGAACCTACACAACAAAGGGGTGATACTAGGTACAATGCTACTAATATCATGGTTCGTAGGTGACAAGGGATTGGTTTTGACAACACCTACAATTATGTTTTCCTTTTCCATTTCTTTCAAACAACTTCTTGTCTTATCAGTCTTACTCAACTCCTTTCCTCTAGCCAAGCCTTTCTTTCCTTGGACAAGGGATGATTCCCATATCATCTTAATAATTTCATCACTCATCAATACTTTCCAAAACCCCCTCATAATCCTATATTCCCTACTCACTTTTTAGGTTCTAAGTTATCAAGAATATGTTTTTTCTCTCTATATACAAGTGTATATCTATTAGACTTCTATTGATATTGGACTAATATATTATCCTTCCATGGTCTACTAAGAAATATTCGACATGTTCTAAAGGGAATTACATTACATCATACTTTGTCTTGATACATTTTATTCCAATACTAATGACGACTTTCTTGGCCACTTCTGTTGGATTATTCTCATCATACTATTTGAGCTTGTAAGGCTTGGGGTGACTTTGTATGGGGAGTTTCATTATGTCAAGAATGTGTGAGATCCAACATTAATACTTATTTCCCCATAAGTGACTAAGGTAAATATATTCCCCATTATCTCAACCCTTGTGTGGAGTAGGTTTTTACTTTAGTAAAGTTCCTCCTTTAATGGTCCCATGCAGTGTGCCTTAGGGCACGAGATAAGCCCCACTCAAATCCACTATGGTTTCAAAAGTAGCACCTCTCATGTGGTTTAGTGTCTCCATTTACAAGCTATTGTACCTAGCAATAGATCACTCAACAAAGATAAGAAATAACTATAACATTAGTGAAATAAACTTCACAATCTTGGATTCCCTCACAAACTGAATTGATTAATGTTGAATATTGATTGTACCTAGTGGTATGCTTAGTGCCAGTTGATATTCTTGGCCATACTAGATTATTGTTTCATGAAAGATGGATGACACAATTACAAACTAATGAACTTGAATAAAAAATTAACTGTGAAGTACAACTATAAAAACACACAACACAAAAGAGCGATAAAAGAAACAAACTTAAGAACTAATCAATAACTAAGTAGGATAAGTACTAGTTGAAAATTAGTTTTAAGAATTAAAGAAATTGATTAGGAAAAAAATGAATGAGACTAGGAGTTAGAACCTAACAAATTTTAACTTCAGAAGGGCGGTCTGCACATTAGGTGAAATATGGGTGCAAATGGTGAGATGCCGGTGCAGATGAGTTTGCATATTCTAGCCAGAAGGTCCATGGTGAGATTCTAGAGCATATGGGTCAAACAATGGACTCTGACAGACACCTGAAACCTCCAAAAATTTTTCTATTGTGGGCCCTTTTTGTACTTATTTCCTTGCCTTTTCATCTTTTGGAATATTTTTTTTGGTAATAACACTAGTACAAATTTTCTTTCCTTAATTTTTAGATCACAAAACCCTTTTCATTATTTTTTTTCTTGAGGATATGAAGATTCTTCAAGATCACCAAAAGCAATCATAAAGATCCAAAAATCACAACTCTAACATTTTAGCTCATAAATTCGATACCTAGGCTCCTTTTGATATGATGTTAAATCCATAATAATTTTTAGCGACCAATTCCATGCAAAAAAAATTTCGATTTTAAAACCCATTTGAATTTTTTCATTAGGTCATGAAAAACACCATGAACATGAAGAATACCAAACTAAACCCCAATTGATTTCTTTACCATTTTTTCTCAAATTTCAGATCTAAGCTACAAGTAATTAGGATAACAAACATCCAATTTAGCCCGTATCTCAGAATGCACTTCTTCTTCTAAATCTTCTAAACCTAACAATTGTGGATTCCTCAAAACAACTCTAATTTAAGCCAAATCTCAAATATGGAATGGACTTGTACTACAGAATGCAAATATAGTACTAGAAACTTAAAACAAGAATCAAATCAAGCGCAAAACTTTTTCATAATTTTCCAGTTTTTTAATAATAAACCTAATACTGGAATCATTAGAATGATCCTATGCTCTACTCTAATATCAAATTGTACAAATTGACCATTGAAGATGGAACCAAATTGCAAAAATTAAAAGAAAAAAGGTAAAAGATAGATAGATAGACATCAAAATAGGAAATTGATAGAAATCGCAACCATTGTTTTAAATAAATAATCAACACAAGATTATCCAATCTCTCACACTCTGAAGTGTATTCTTCATAGTTAAACATAGACTACTTAATCAAAGAAAAGATTACCTATTTATAGTCCTAGACTAAACTTATACAAAAGTAGCCCAAAAGTGTCCCTCTTAAAATATAGCCTAAAAGGACTAATTATTACACAAAGGTCCCAAAATGGTCCCTACTTTCACTACTCAATCTCCCATGATCCAAGATATCTTTGAAATGTGACAATACTTATTTGGGAGGTCTTTCTAGGTATTCCTAAGCTTCAAACCTCTATTACAAGCATCCACCAAGCCAAGGTAGCATATTGAGTATTTTGACAATAAGTCCACAAACTTCTTTGCTCTACTTCATATGTAAGAATTTAAAGAATCTTAGATAACTTTATTGGCCCCCAAAATCACATCACCGAATCTATAAAAAGCCCCTAAAAGAAGAAAAAGCATGAAAAAGTAGATCATGACCCATAATGTTATTACAACATCCACTACTAAAAGGGCTTTTGTTCGTCAAAGTAGGGAGTTAAGAACTACTTGAAGGCTTGCGCATATAAGGATACTGTGTTTGTGTATCATGCCCAATCTTCCAGGTAACATCCTCAACTAGATGGCGTCTTCACTAAACGTTAACCATATGGATCTCTCGGAAGTCAACTACCTGACATCTCTGGATAGAATAGAGATTGGCTTGTTCACGAAGGTTACCCTATCATGCAATCGAACAAAAGTCCCACTGGAGAATATAAGACTCATCCAAAATTTAGAACTAAAGTATTAAATGTTGAATAATTGTGTGAATAGCTAAAAAATAGAGGCAAGGCTAAATCATAATCTACCTCCTTAATTCTCTAAGGGATCTCAAATGGCCAAAATACTTAGGGTTGAGTTTTCCTTCAATCTCAAACCATATCATGCCTTTAATAAGGGACACATAAATAAAGATCCTATCACCAACTGTAAACATCAAGGAACAAAGCCTATAGACAACATAAATCATTTTCCTACTCTGAGCTTCTTCAACCTATCTTGAATAACCTCATTTTTATTGAATGCCTCTTAGAGAAAATTTATACCTCATGGAGTAGCCTCTAAAGACTTAAATAAATCTATAACAGATCGGCATTGCCTACCATATAATACCTCAAATGGTACCATCTGAATACTCAAATGGTACTTACCATTTCTTTGTTTTGTATCTTGGATGTGAAAGTTTTGTGTTGTGTTATAGAGACCGTTGATTAGTAGCCATCGGAGAATACTCTCAAAAATTTTAAGGTAGCTACTTGGTTTATTTGATGCTCCTTGAATTGATTTTATCACTATCCGTCTTATTCATTACCCTCCTTTAGATTTTATTATAATAGAGTTGTAATTGGATTCTTAGAATTTTTTACTAGTGACTCCAAGTTTTAAGAAAATGAGTTTGTAATGTTATTTTACATTCTTATGTGTTTTATTGAAAAAACTTATTTTATGAATATTGTTGAGTTTTGAATGTCATTTTTATGTTTATGTAATTTGTACTATATTTTGTAGTTTCAGTTGTCTTACCTATCAATTGGATAGATCAGTTCCATCACATGACAAATTTTTAGATCTTGAAAAAATTAAAGAATTTCCTATGCACTTTTTGTCTTTCATCAAGGTGTGGCGCCTTGCCTAGATAGCCTTGAAATTTTTAGAATACAATACTAATATACCTCTTTTCTTGAATCTTTTTTATGTTCATGAAGATCCATTCTTATTTAATAAATCAAACACAATGTAAAGAAGTGTTAGGGATGACATCCACTATGCTCAAGTACATGAACTTCAAGACATTCAATATACTCAACATAAATCACACAAGAGTCAGCTAAATATGTACCATCAATGTCCTTTGTTAACTCTATTATTACTTATTCAACATCATCATACTTAAATTTTAGGTTGTTACACTATTGGTGATCCATTCTAACTTTCTTCTTTAGAACCTCAAGTTCTCCCTTTTATTCCAACTTTTCTTGGATATTATTTACACTATTAGTTTTTTGAAAATTTAAAGCATCACGTAGTTTACACCCTTACACTTCTAAGTTGGAAATAGTTTCCATTGTCCTTCATATCAGTAGATGTTTCTCATTATTTTTCTCAACAAAGTGATTTAACATACCTCTGATCTCTTTTGGGTCAATATCCCTTGAATCTTTGTTCTAAGTAATTTCATAAAATAATATAGAATCATCAAAATAGAGGTTCGGTGAGGATGACAAATATAAGCACAATAATATAAGTAATTCTCTTTAACACAACACATATCACACATATTCTACACATAAAATTAAATTGTTTCATATAACATGTCACACCTCAAAACTGGATTGGATGGAGATGTACCATATGAGACATGAAATGTAGTTAATATATGAAACATGCTTTACAAATGTATCACATACATATGAAAACTTACATGAACTATAGATGCATAAATTTAAGTGTCTAAACAGACTAATAGAAATTACATTATAATAGTTCTTACGAAGTTTCTACATGAGTAGAAAACTATAAACATGTAAAGTGATCACGTCTAGGCCCCATCATACACAAATTATGCAAATATCTACAATAAAAAAAGTATTATATATAGATTGGATCGAGTAAAAATTGATCTCACCAAATACTTTGCTGATATAGCACGTATACCTACTAAGGGTGTCTATAACTCTATGAACCTAAACCTGAATTTATAAGAAAATGCAATGCCCCCACCCATAGCGGTGTCAGTACTTATGAAATATGTATTTTTCTTATGAAATATGTATTTTTAAGTAATATAGAGAGAATAAAAAGTGATAGATAGGATAGCATAGTGAAGTAATTAAAATGTACTCAACTAAGATATACCTATGTTGTGAAATAATCAATGAAACTTATGTCATTTCGGTTCACTATATACTTATTACACAAACATAATCTAGATTATTTATTAAAATGGGATAAAATATCATAATTATTTATGGAATTATATAACTAGTTTACTTTTAAATGAGTGCATGATAGATTCTAATCCAATAAGCCTTAAGGTCATTGCATCACATGGATAGTATATGAACTCTATTATATTTGAATCTTTTGTTTAATTTTTTATTCGATTAGTTTGTGATCTCCAAAGGTAATAACATAAAGGTTCAAACTTAAGGGTCAAACCACAGGTAGGTATGCATTAAATGTCTATCATAGTGGAAAGCTTAGAGCTCTGTTGTTATTGCCTTGCTAATATTGGATATGTTGTCACTCCGTGCCCACTTTCCGATCTATTTAGTATTAGAGCCATCCTCTCTGAGAAGAGGGTGGGAGAAAGAAAGTATTTTCATACGATCTATTTAACATTGTTGTGCGAGATCTAACTTTATGTTTTAAGTCATTACTTTTCCTTTTTGAAAGCTTTAGCCTTAACTCTACTCATAACCTCTATTACTACCAAAGTTCTATAAATATTTGTGTTGTAGTTACTTTCCTTAGATTTTAGAACATTTAGTTTGTTGAACCTTTTCCTTAGATCTTTAGCAAAAATATATTGAGTCTTTATAGTCTAGGAAACACAAAAAATATGTCTATCTCATAGTCTTTACCATCTTCATCGTCTACTTCTAGTCTATGTAAATATCTAGTTAAATTTTACATGTTTCCTATTATCAGTAAAACTCTATCCTGCAAACATGACTACATATATAAATTAGATATATTATCACCAAAATAATATATATATTCCGCATATCTACCTCTACCGAATCCATATTCTTCCTTTGTAAAGAAAACATGTAATCTATGAATGCAAATTGATTCCTTAGTTATAGAAAAGCCAAAGAGAGTTAAAGAATACTTTACTCCAATAACACTTGGCCCCTATATCATCACAACTCTAGAAGAATAGTTCATCACCCTACTAATGTCGAAGAATTTCCATTGTAGTAGAAAAGCCATGGATTTAGCCATATCCATTTGGCACTATTAGAGTTGCGTTAACATATCACAGGACAAAAGGCAAGCTAATTGTCACACATCTTTCCCTTCTTGAAACTAAATTCAAGGATCACCAATATGCCAACTTGGCTACATCAGAGATCACCTTGGAGAGCGGGATAATCTTTGTCACCATATTCCCCAACTTTATATGTCCTTCTCAGATTTGTATCTAAGAAAGGCAACAAAGTTGGAATCCATGAAGCTCTGATAGACTACAAAACCTCATAAATACTCCGCAAAACCATATAGTTTGGAAATCCCATAACTATGTGCTTAAACTATCCCTTCTAGGTGCCACAATTTCTTCTATCAAATAATAAATGCCGCTAATAGAACAACCAAATACATCCAAATTTGAGGTTCATATCTAGAGAAGAATTCATAACAATTCTTCCAAATCATAGGTCAAAATTTATGAAGTTGAGAGTCCATCCTCAGTGTCTCCTATCCACTGAATCCATATTTACCTAAAAGCCTCATAAAGTATCCCTTTTTGTCCATATATACACTCTTGCAGAAATTTTAGCCAGAAAAAAAGTACCCCAATCTAGAAAATATCTCATGCATCATTAATAGTGCCATGCATGAACATTTGATACAAGAATTTGATCATAAAGGGTGTTATGTGCACTGGTATAAATTTTCTTTTATAGGAGACTGCCTACAGTATATCAACTGCGACTGCAAAGAAAGTAAAGAGGACTAATTAAATATTAAAGAAGATAAAGAGGATGAGTATTGGGTATTCCGAAACACTTTTAGAAAGAAAGAAATGGAACAAACATCTCAGGTCTTTTATAGATCACAAGAATGGCCATGACTACCCACTCTATTGAAAAACAACACCTCCAAACCAAGGGAAGAGCTTGAACCACAACTTTTCATTATATCCTCTACAAGTTCCAATCACAAATATTTTTCCCACAAAACAAACTAGTAAGAAAGGATAACTTGAACCGTGCTACAGAAGTACCACATGTTATCCTATCGACAAGTTAAAGCAAGATACCCGGACTATCCGCTGAACATGCCAAACTTACTAAAGTACTAGCATCACGACTGCATACCATCCAATATGATATTTGTCCACTAGGAACCTCACTCCTACACTTTTTTAATCAACAACGAAAGAAAATAGCCTTACTTAAATAACAAATAAATCTTCAAAAATATTTGAGCATTAACATAAAAAATGTCGAAAAATCTATAAAGCCACCCATATTTAAAATATCACCATCATTATTAGGCCATATATTTTCCACTTACTTACCCAATTTATCTATGATCCCAAAAGATGAACAATTGTTTGATATTGAAAAATTTTCGTGGGAGAGAAAAGATGCCATGGCATCCCAAAAGTAATATAAGACGATGCAAAAATAGTTCAAAATAAATAAGGATTTTACTTAGGTTATAAAGGATGCAAAAAATATGAGGACCTCTAGTAATGTTGCTCTAGTACATGATCCCATGTTTTCTTATCTATATTCCATAATTTCTGATAATGACCTAGATATCAAAAGTAAAGAGCCACCAGACAAAGATTGTGTATCCATAAAATAATCTATTCTTAGCGATAAATAGGTAATTCTAGAAGGCTCCTCAAATGATGAATTAATCCTCTCAAATCAGCTTTTCCCAGAACTTTATGCTACAATAACTAGAAATATCCTAGATTACATTCCTCCAAATAATAACCCTATGAAAGAATACTTGAAACCATTAATGAATATTATGACTTGGACCTTGAGAAGGACCAATAAAACTAATAAAAGACTAACTATATGAATGCATATTCTGAAATTGATGATAGATTTCCCGCTGATGGATTTATCAAAGACAATAAAGATTCCTTGTTGATTTTTGAATCAAGAAAATATTTTTGCCTTCGATTGAACCCCTTGAAGAAGGTTATCCACCTATTTTAATGAACATATCAAGAGAATTGGAAGTCTTTTAGTACTCGGTCATCTAGATGGGGTGACAGATTATCCAATCCAGAAAAAGGCCAAAACTAATGACAACAACAATGTAAACCATCGGAACTAGATTTTATTCCTTCACATTCAACGACATCAAAGTTTAAATATGGCCTCAAAGGATCCAAGATTTCTACACTTTGATAGCCACAAAGAATCTAGCTTGACTAGAAAAATACATGATGCTTTCATAGTTCACTTCCAAATTTTATGGAATTCTAAAAAAAATTGTGGAATATCCTTGTGATTATTTAGAATAACAATTATCTCAAATATCAAGACTTTACATTTAATATCAAAATCATATAAGAAGTATTTTCTGGAGATATAAGCCAAAAATAGGAGAAGTTATTCAAGCAGCTCTTCGAGATGAAGTGTTTATCATTCAACAAGGATGACATTGATATCCAGTTCAAAAGCATGACAAAGATTTACTTCGAACCTAGTAGAGACTCTAGCCTGAAGCAAGCAATTCTGTCAATGCTAGAAAAGATGTTGCTAATCCACACTATGATGATTGTGGGAGAAAAGTTCAAATATATAATTATCCTACATGTAGTCTATATCAAGCAGGCCATCTTTAAGGCCCTAGAAAGCATATGCATGAAGAAATCTGTACTAAAGCAGATCATCCATAATAATCTAGCTTTTGATAAAGAATACATCAGAAACTATCTTATCACCAAATCCAATTGCCCATGCTCAAGCTGCCAATTGAGGTCAAAGAAAAAGGTTGAAGTTTTAGAGGTTCAAACTCCACAGGCCTCCAGAGATAGGACCAAGACATTTAGGCGTAATAGGTATTTCAGGAAAGAGAATGTTTTTTTTTTATCTATAAAGAGCTTGGTCACTTTGCCAAAAATTATGCTCAAGCCAAAAAATTAAAGGCCTCCATCTAGCTCTTCAATTAGATAGTAGAGAACACAATTATCTATCTCAGAAAAAAGACGACATTGAATTTGTCTTTTTTCCATAGGAAGAACCAATTGAGGACACTTTCTTCACCTTAGACGTATATGAAGATTCAGGAGATATTTATGCATATGATATCTACCATATATCAAGTAGAAGAGAAGGCAATGAAAATGCCTTCTAGTAAAATCTTATGTTCAACATATTAGGAATTTTATTTTCTCACCAGAGTACCCCCAGATATGTTAAACAAATATATGGACCCTTTCGATTGAACCATCCTTCGAGAAAGAAAAAATTTCTATTAAATTCAAGTGTTCAAGAAATATGGGGATCTATTCTGAAGCCACTCAAAGTACAGCTAAAATTCTTTTCTGATATTTATTCATGGCACTAGCTAATGATTTCCCATAAGAACTCATATGGCTATTCTACTACTTGTTCCACTAATACTATATCCTCATGGAGTTAAAGTATGATGCCTATAGGCGTTTCAATTGAATCATATCATCTCTCAAAAGGTGCATAATTTGGTTCAAGCCGCGCTAATATTGGGTTTGATGGTCCAAATATTATTATGACTCAATAGTATTTAAGATACATCATTCACTGGGAATAACAAACCACGATGTCCAAGATCATCTAGAAATTTCACTCTACTGGAAATTTCCTATGTTTTATTATCCTTGGTAAAAGAAAATTATGATGAACAATGATTTATTTTCTAATGATAAAAAATAGATCGTTGGACTAACTAAACCTCAAAATTTAGCTCATGAGAGAGGATTTCCCAAGTCAATAGAAGAAGACCAATTACCCATCTGTTTTTAAATATAGGGCATTAACACCCCTCACACTCCCAGGCCTTGTTAACTTGAGCATGGACAACATAATATGGGCGCCCAACATTAGTGATCAACGATTTAGGATGAGACTGGCTGTGATATCATGACAAGAATAGATCTTGGGCCAAACTCAACCTCAAAAACTAGCTCATGAGGGAGGATTTCTCAAGTCCATATAAGGAAACCAATTAGCCATTTTTTTCAATGTGATACTTAACATCTAAAAATACTGATGCATTCGAAAAATGATATGGCCAAAAAATAGGGATAAGAGAACTACACTAATGATTATCCACACTAGAATGAGGTTTGACAATAATAAAAGATTATCAACCACCATAAAAAATCATAAGAAATGAAGTCACAATGCCACTAAAAGCATATGGCTAAAGGCCCCCTATAGGAATGTGAAGTTTCATCCAACAGGAAGATTAACTTCACCAGGTCCATGAAATAGTGCTTGGAAGACCAAGAACACCTCAAGTAGAAACATGGCATTAATTGATGGATGGAAGAAGAATACATGAGCTCATTGTCAACACCATCAAGCAATGTATGAAAAGTTTACACCAGATGACATGTTTAAGAAATTACACTTATCGGAGGCTCCATGGAATCACCTACCCAAGTATACCATGAAACCCTTTAAGATGGGTAACCCTCTTGGAAGGGTTTACTTGAAGAATTCTTATCCACCTACTTGGTAAACAATTACAAGGAACTTAACCACCAACTTGCAAGGATCGTACAAGATGTAATCCACCTGCTTGCAAGTTGGCAACAAGATTCTTAGTCACCAGCTTTCACATGTGGTCATATGCCAACAACATATTTGTCTTTTGTTTTATTATGTTCCATCACATCTTTGTGCGGCCCATTTTTAATAAAGTAGGATATACATATCTCATAGAAGTGTGTTCCTATATAGAGGTTTACAATTTTTAAAAGATACAATAGGGATTTACTAATATTAAAATAGTTGTCCCTATGTGATAATGTATTTTATTTCTATTTATTTGTATTAGGGATCACTTTACGCATAAAATGAAGCATAGTTATTTAGTTGGAGATTATCAGCTTCTCCACCTAAATAGCTTCTACACCTAAATAAGCTTCTCCACCAAGATCAGCTTCTCCACCTAAAAAACTCTCTTTTTAAGTTTCATATTATCCATAAAAATGTTTGTTAGCTAAGCTCTCTTTCTTACTCTTACTCTTCTCTTTAAAAAGATGGGTACTTCAATTCTTTAGGTCAAAGTATGGGGTAAGGAAACACTTGGACAGGCAAGTGTACTTGGTGTGATTACAACATGAATTTCTAAAGTTCATTCAATGTTTATTAAACAAAATTTTCGTGGTCCACCCAACATAGATTTCTATGTACTTTTCATGTTTATGAAAATAAATTGGCTTGATCCATATAATATCTTTATGATTTTCTTTCTTTAGTCTTACATAACTTAATAAATCTAATGTTAGGTAATACTTTGTTCCATCAGACTATTGAGGGCGCATAAAAGGCCATGTGATAGCTACATAAAACATGTGTATGTCATATACAGAACAATTTTGATGCTGATCGTACTAAACATTTATTGTGTTTTATGACTGGCAAAGTCTAGACATCCTGTAGAGGGTTGAGAATTTTTTGTTCTATGGCAAACCATCTTTTAAGGTTAGTGGATACATATCCCTAATCTTAACAAAGATATTGTCGTATCGATAAGTTTAAACTTTTGATTTTTTATGGCATGTTACCTATATAGTCGTAAATAAACCATTCATGTTGGAAAGTTAGAAATATGTCATTTGTGCAACTAATAGAGCTTTGATTTTGTATGGCTCACCACTTACAAATAATCAAGGAAAGTGGGGTACGGAGTAACACTACAAGGAATAACAATGAAGCTCTAAACTTTAAAACATTATAGGTGGATTCACATCCAAATAGGCGGCACAACATACAAGATCAAATTTCTATTAACACCATAAACCATAGGGTTCTACATTTCCAAATTTGCACAAATAGAATATCTAGGCTTATCTTTTGACTTAGTTATAAAAAGTTGTGAGAATAAATTTTCAAAATATAAATTAATCATAAGGATTTTAAATTTAAGATGAAGGCATGTGGTAAAGATTGAGAATATAATAAAGATTCATGACCATATAGGTGGCACACAATTCAAAATCGAAGCTTTTATCAACCCCACAATAGCTTTCTTTTGACTTGAGCAACGGATTTGCTAACCCTAATGGATGGTTTGCCATGGACAGAAAATTCAAAATCATTAATGGGATGGCTTGACTTTTTCAATCATAAAATATAATAAATCTTTAGTATGATTAATAAAACAATTTTTCCAAATATGAAATACATAGGATTTTTGTGGATTTCTTATGGACTTTGGCACACACAATAGTCTACAAAACATAGATATTCCTTAATTTAGATTACAATGTTTATGTAAAACTAAATAAAGCAAATCGAAAATTTATTGTCTGAACTAAGCCAATTTTGTTTCATAAACATAGACAAAAGCCAATTTTGTTTCATAAACATAGACAAGTACTTAGAAATCTATATTTTTGGACTAAGCAAATTTTAATTCATAAGCATGGAATGAAATTTAGAAGTTCATATTGTAATCTTAAAAAGTATACTTGCATGTCTAAGTATTTCTTACCCCATTCTCTAACCTAGATTATTGAAGTATGCATTCCTTAAAAATAGAGGAGCAATAGAGAACACATATTTTTATTGATAAAATAAATCTTTACAAGATAGGTTTTTAGGTGGAGAAACTGATCTATGCATAGAAACTAATTTAGGTAGAAAAGTTGATTTAGGTGGTGAAGTAATATAGATGGAGAACTTGATGATCTCCAACAAAATACCTACGCTTCCTTATATAGTTACAGGAAACCATAATACAAAAAAACTTAAAATAAGGTACATTATCAAAGGTGGACCACTATTCTAAAAAGAGTAAAGACCTATCTTATCTACTAAATATAATAAAGTCATATTCAGGTGCACACTTCTCTTGGATATTTATAAACTATTTTATTCAAACTAGGGCCCACGAATATATGACAGAGCTTAAAAAATAAAAGTAAAACATGTTGTTGGCAAATGACAGCATATGCATGCAGGTGATTGAGAAACTTTTTATCAACATACAAGAACGTGGATAAGTAGATTGTGAGATCCATGTAAGTTGATGGGTAATCTCCTTGCAAGCCTCTACCAATAAGTTATAAGAATCTCTTAGGCAAACTCTTCTTAGAGGGTAACCCAATTGAGTGGGTTTCATGGTAAACTTGAAAAGTCCAAGGAGCTTGCAGTGAGTGGTAACTTCTTGAACATATCGTGTGGCGTCATCTTTTCTAGTAGTTTTAGATAATTTTGATTATAATCTTGCGTATCTTTCTTCCTTCCACCAGTTAAAGTTGTATTTTTCTTGAGGCGTTCTTGGTCTTCGAAGCTCCATTTTATTGATCTGGTAAAGTAACCTTTTTAGTTGGATACACCATCACATTCCTATGGTGTAGATTTAAGTCATATCCTTTTTATCTCAACGGTGACTTCATCTTACATATTTTCATACGAGGGTTAATATTATTTTATTTCTTATTAGACCTCATCCCAGTGGAGATGATCATTGGTGTAGTTCCACTTTTTTATTCTTTTGGATATATTTCTTTTGAATTGTATTTGTTTGGATAGAATATGAAGAATTGTTGCTCATAGTAATCATCTTACAAGGATAGGATTGACACGAGAAATTTCAAGCTGAGTGAAATCTCCAATTGATCTTGGACTTCATGATTTATGATTCCCACTAGACAATGTAGCATGAATATCATTGCATCATAGGAATCTTTGAACCATCAAACCCAATATTTTTGTGGCTTTAACCAAATCATATACCTTTTGAGAGTTTGTTAGATTCGATCAAATTACCTGAAGTCATCTCACTTAAACACCATGAGGATATAGTATTAGTGGCACAGGTACCTGAGCAACCATAGAAGTTCTTATCGGAAGTCATTGGCTTGTGTTATGAACATATTTTAGAATGGATATTTGGGATATACTCCAAATGGATATAAGATGTATACAACTTTTTTTCTAAACACTTAAAGCTCGTAGAAAGTTCTTTTTTCTTTGAGAATAGATACAACAAAAGGATCCACATAATGGTGTAAATTATTTGAGGGGTAGTCTACATTATGAAAGATATAATCCCTAATGCGTTGATCATGAAAATTTGACAAGTTGACTTTTCATTACCTTTCCTATATTGGATACTCGGTGAAGATCATCTGTATAAATATCTCTTGATTCTTCGTACAACTACAGAGTGGATGGTTTCCCCTATTAGTTCCCCCTTTATAAAAAAAATATATTCAAAGTAAAATTCTTGGCTGAGGTATATGCCTGTTTGATCTTCTATATCTTTAAAAATCTAGTTGGAGTCTATTTGATTTTGGTCCTGAGAATAATTTCTTCAAAAATGACCAGGCTTTTTGAAGATGAAGCGACTATTCTCTTTCTTATAGTTCAGTAGGAGTCTTCTTCAAAAGTACCTGGGGCAACTAAATATCTTTGTAACACCCCGAGTCTGTACCCCGAACACTACACGGGGCAATCACAAAGGATAACAAGCTAACATATGACTGGTACCTGCTGTAATAACTACGTCAGAAAAACTGTAATGATTGTAGAAATAGGCGGAACCATATTCCATATGGTTCACAACTGTATATAAATCTGAATGTGGTATCAAAATACATAAAACTAAAAATAAGTACTAAAAAACTAAACAACTATCTGAATACTCTAGTCTGAAACGCATCTAACTGTCTGAACTACGATGTTGATGGGATAAGCCCGCAACTAACTCCATCTACTAAAATAAAACTAAAGTACTATAAATAATAATCATGTACTTGAACTATGAGGACTCACCACTACTCTAAAAGTTGAGAATCTTAATTGCTAAGGGTTATCTGGTGCCCATGCATCTAAACCTATGATATAAGACATCATAGCGTAAAGAAAAGCATGCGTGAGTACTTTGAATATACTTGTATGCTTAGTGAGGTAGGCTGAAATGCATGGGTTCATATGCATGTACAATAATAATTGAATAACATGAGTATGACTGAGTAAGAGTACATGCATGAATACATAGACTTTAACAGAGATCGTGCTAATACTGAGTACTGAATCTGAATATTGATAACCGGTATCTGAGTTTATAAATACTATATTAATGATTATCTGAATGACTATATCTAATAGTTCTGAATATTATGGAACTATACTGAGTTCCGTACTGAGCAGAGTGACTATGTCTGATAGTCCTAAATCTATAGAACTAAACTGAGTTTTATTCTGAAACTGAGATTGGAAGTAAGACTGTGGGAGGTAATCATCTAACTGACATGTTCCTTTCTAAACTGATTAGGGCCAAACCTATAACCCCAATTGGAAGGGTGTCAATACCGTGCCACGGGTAAGGATAAAATGTGAGTTAACCTTCTCTGGCAGGAAACTCTTTCGTCAAACCTCAATGGCTGGATAACTCGGATGAGATATATCAACCCTCATAATGTTTGGCAGGAAGATATCTCAACCTACGCTGGCTACGTAGTTCTGTAACATAGGGATTGCTACCAGGGGTCAAACCCTCTGCTGGCAGGAATGCCCCCATCCCTGGGTTAACTCTGTGCTGAATCCCACTCCCAACTGAAAGGACACTGAAAAAATTATAGTTTGAACTAGGCTGGACTGGATTATTACTGAGATTACTGTTTAGATGAACTGAACTAAGTTTACTGAATTTTGTTGACTGACAGATTACTACTGAATTTTTTTTGTTGACTGAGCTTACTGAGGCTTAAGCTTAATACTGAATTAGACTGGACGCACACTGAATCTACAAAGTTTTCCTGAGTTCTATAACTGACTGAGAGTACTACTGATCGTGATGTGACTGATATTGTTCTATGATTGGCCATGGCTCTAAGTAAACAGCTAAATTTTTGGGTACAAGTACCCCCAGGACTCGATAGCATAAATTAAGAGACATGGCATAAACTTGAAATATGTAAACTATGAACTTGGTCATCATTCATTCATTGGGAAATTTTCACAAATGCTTGCATGACATCATAGGCTAACTTTGACATGATTTCATTCTCTTAATAGTTCACATGAAAAATTCATCAAGAACTGGGTGAGTGTAATATATACACATAGTATTGAATAACAAGTAGGCATCATGATTCAAGTTCAACATTCAAATTCAAGTGTTTAACATGGATTTACATGAATGTACTCATATGCTAATTGATTCCACAAAAAATATAAAACAAATCATGAATTAGGAATCAAATCCAAATAACAATCATGAATACACTTTTATTTCGACCATGGAAATCATGAAATCAATTACTTGAAATTCAAAGGAAATTCTTGGACTCCAAGGGTGGAAGAAACCCTTGGATGAACACTTCACGTACATTTGTTGAAAAATCTTTGATAATTTATGTTGGAATCTTGAGTTCTTGACTTAAAATTGAAACTTCTAGGGTTTTGTTCTTTAGAAAATTTGAGAAAGAATGAGTTTATTTTCTATCAAACGTGATTAATTTTATGTTTTGAGGGATGAGGGTTGAGGGAAAAATACCCAAATACCCCCATGAATGCAGTCTTTTAATGGCTAAAAATTGGTTTACCGATGCGTTGGTCAATGCGATAGCCAATGCGTCATACCAAGTTCATGTTAGTTCACTGAAATTTGCATAGAAGCTAGGGGAAAAATTATCCATCGACATGATAGTCATAGAGACGCATTGAGATCGTATCAATCCAATTTTTTGGGCACTCAAACATGGTCTAAACAGGATCCAAAAAATTTAAACTTGCCCGGGAATACCTATTGACCTCCTTGACCATGAATCAACCTAAAAATCAACATTTAATCAATGTAAAGGTCATGAAATAAGAATGCCAACCTTCGTAGGCTAAAATGACACTAAGTCTGAGTATTTAGATAAAATATTCTTAGTTTGAGACCCTTGGCAAGCTTAAACTATTGAGTTAAGCTAGAATTTTTATGGGGTCTTACATTATCTCCCCCTTGGGAACATTTTTCATCGAATGGGACAGCTAAGACTGAGAATACTGAGTGACTGAACTTACTTACTGGACATGAACATCTGGAACATGACTATATGACTGATATTACTAATATACAGAATTTTTATACTGAACATGCATATTTGATGCATGAGTATAGCTGAACATAATTCATGAATGCATGACTGGAATTACTGATAAGCTGAGTTTATATGCTTGCCAAGCATATCTGATGCATGGATACATAACTAAACTAACTTATGAACACATGACTAAATATGCAATGATAACTGATACCAATTTTATAACTGAAATCTAACATGAAAATGAATAAGCTTAAGGAAAACTATTACCATAAGCTGAGTTTGGATTAAACGAGAATAGATGAGGATACTTGGTTCTCACATCTTCTTCTTCTTTCCAAGTGGCTCCCTCAACGGACTGATTCCACCAAAGAACTTTGACTAGAGGAACTTTTTTGTTCCTCAGTGTGAGAATCTAATAGTCAAGGATTTCGACTAGAATCTCTTCATAAGAGAGGCTGTTTTGAATATCTACATCCTCAACAGGGACTATGACTGATGGGTCACCTATGCATTTCTTTAGCAAGGAGACGTAGAACATTTGATGAACTAAATATAGATCTAAAGGTAACTCTAGCTCATAAGCTACCTTTTTGAAATGGCTAAGAATTTGGTAAGGACCGACATATTGGGGACTGAGTTTCCCTTTCTTGCTAAATCTCTTCACCCCCTTCATGGGTGAGATTTTTAGGTACATATAATCACCTATCTCAAACTCGAGATATTTTCTACATATATCTGCATACGATTTCTATAGGCTCTGAGCTGTCTTAAGCTTTTCCCTGATTAACTAAACTTTCTCTAAGGCATCAAATATCAAGTCAGGCCCTGCCACTGTTGCCTCACCCACTTCAAACCAACAATGGGATATCTATATCTTCTCCCATAGAGCACCATAAATAGAGACATATGAATATTGGATTGATAGTTGTTGTTTTATGTGAACTTGATCAGAGGCAAGTGGTCATCCCAACTACATTTAAAGTCTATCGTACACACTCGCAACATATCTTCTAAAGTCTAAATGGTCCTTTCTTCTTGATTATTTATTTAAGGATAGAAGTCTGTACTGAGATGAACTCAGGTACCAAGACCCTTTTTTAATGCCTTCCAAAAATGAGAGGTAAACTGGTACCTATGTCTGAGATAATAGACAATGGAACACTATGCAATCGACTAACTCCCTGATATAAAGTTTGGGATAATCCTCGGCTAAGTAAGAGGTATGGACTGGAAGGAAATGAGCTGATTTGGTCATCTTGTCTATAATGACCCAAACTGAATCATGCTAACAATGAGTACGGGGCAAACCTGTCACAAAGTCAATGTTCACTTCTTCCTATTTCCAGGTGGGAATGCTGAACTCCTGTATGGACCCACTAGGCTTTTGATGCTCAATCTTAACCTGCTGGTATATTGAGCACTTAGCCACAGACTCTGCAATATCTCTCTTTATCCCATTTCACCAATACATCTCCCTCAAATCACGATATATCTTGGTTGTCCCTGGATGAATAAAGTAACGCTCACTATATTATTCTGCAAGAATTTGCTGCCTCAAGTCATCTAAGATTGGAACACATAGTCGACCCTGGCAATGCAGCACACCATCTCCCCCTTGGGAAAAAATGTCAACTTTCTAATCTCTTTCTAATTTTTTCAACTTTACTAGACTGGGATCCCTATCCTGATTTTCCTTCACTTCGAAAACTAGGGATGATTCTAAACTACGCTGCACCCATACACTACCTTCTATTTAATCGACTAAGAGAACACCTAGTCGAGTTAACTGATGGACTTCCTGAGCTAAATTCTTCTTGTTGTCCTCCACATGACCAATGCTACCCATAAATATTCTACTAAGAGTGTCAGCAACTACAATGGCCTTGCCCGAATGATACAGAACACTCATGTCATAGTCTTTTAATAACTCTAACCACCTTCTCTGATGGAGGTTGAGGTCTTTCTGAGAGAACACATACCACAGGCTCTTATGATCAATGAATACATCAATGTGTACTCCATACAAATAGTGCCTCCAAATCTTGAGGGCAAAAACCACTGCTACTAACTAAAGATCATGAGTAGGATAGTTCTTCTCATGGGGTTTAAGCTGTCTAAAGAAGTAGGCTATGACCTTACCTCTCTACATTAAAACACAACCAATCTGACTATGGAAGCATCACAATACAAAACAAAGCTATTAGAGCCATCTAGTAGGGTCAAAACTGGAGTTATAGTGAGTCGAGTCTTTAACTCTTGAAAACTCTTCTCATAGGAATCTGACAACTAGAATTTGACTTTCTTCTGAGTCAATCTACACATAGGGTATACAATAGATGAAAAACCCTAAAAAAACCATCGATAATAGACAGCCAAACCTAAGAAATTCCTGATATCTAATGGAGAGATGGGTCTGGGATAGTTTCTCACTACCTCAATCTTTTTGGGATCAACTCCAACGCCATCACTAAAAATGATATTACCAAGAAAAGCTATTGATCTTAGCCAAAATTTACACCTACTGAATTTGGAAAATAACTAATAATTTCTTAGGGTCATTAATATAATTTTGAGATGGTCTGCATGATCCTGTTCACTACGAAAGTAGACATAAACGTAATCTACGAAGACTATGATGAACATGTCCAAGTACTACTTGAACACACGGTTCATCAAGTCCAAAAAAGCTGCTAGGGCATTGGTCAGACCAAAGGACATGCCTAAAAATTCAAAGTGACCATATCGAGTTCTGAAAGCTAATTTTGGGATGTCACATTCCCTAACTCTGAGATGATACTAGCCTGATCTAAGGCTATCTTAGAGAAAATACTGGCACCCTTAAGGTGGTCAAACAAATCATTGATTCTAGGAAGTGGATACATGTTCTTGATCATAACTTTTCTTAACGAATGATAATCTATACATATTCTGAGGGAACCATCTTTCTTACGCATGAATAAAACTAGTACGCCCCATGGGGACACATTGGGTCTAATGAATCCTTTATCTAAGAGATCCTTTAACTATTCCTTTAATTCTCATAGTTCTACAAGTTCCATTCTATATGGCGGAATAGTTATGGTCTGAGTATTTGGAAGGAGATCAGTAACAAAATCAATTTCCCTTTTGAGAGGAACTCCTGGAAGATCTTCAGGAAACACATCTGGGAATTCACATACTACTGATACTGATTCAAGACTACTGTTTATGAACTAGAGTCTTGGACTCGAATGAGATGGTAGACACACCCCTTTGATATCATTTTTCTATCCTAAAGGTAAGAAACAAGTTGACCCCCAAGTGTTGAAGTACTACCCCTCCACTCTAGGATGGGTTTATTCAGAAACTGAAACTGAACAATTCTATTTCTACAGTCAACTGAGGAACAGCAGGAATGAACCAATCTATGCCGAGAATTACATCAAAATTAGTCACCTCCAATTTGACTAAGTTTGTTGAAGTGACTTTTGAGATACCATAATTGGAAAGTTCCTGTATACCCACTGGGCTATGATGGATTCACCTATGAGGGTAGAGACTAAGAAAGGCTCTACTAGAATTTTAGGACTGACTCCAAAATCAACTTCTATATAACGAGTAACAAAGAAAAAGAAAGATCCTGGATATAGAAAAGTGTAAACATACTAATGATAAACTTATAATGTACCAGTGACCACATCAGGAGAACTTTCTTAATCTTGTCAGGACTGAAGAGCATATAGTCTATTTGGGCACTGCCCACTGGTGGCACTAGATGAGGCACCCTTCTGATTTGAGAGACCAAACTGAGCTGAGGGACGACTATGCATACTCTGTGAACCCACCTAAGGACAGCGTCTGACCCTGGTATTTTTGCTGCGCTGCTAAAACTACCCTAGGTCTTAGGGCTTGGTGCCCTATCTCTGTTTTCGTCTCTAAATTTGAGCACTGGAGCGCTAGCTTAGGATGGAGCTGGAACTGAGAATTTAGGTAGACCTGAGAATAATTCCCAACCTCTAAATAAGGTTGAGAGAAGCTAAAACTACCTGTTCTCACTCACTTGCTCTCCCTCTCGGACTCTTTGTTCTTAGCCTTCTCTATCTACTAAGCATAGACCATAAGCCTGGATATGTCTATTTCTTTTATTAGCATTATGGTTCTGCACTCTTTGACCATATTGCCAGATACCCCTGATATAAACTTACTCATCTTGGATCTACTATCTACCACAACATGCGGCGCATATCTAGACAATTGAGCATACTTGAGAAAATATTCCTGCACTGTCATATTTCCCTGCGTCATGTTTATAAACTCAAAAAATTTTGCTTTCCTCAACTCTAGCAAGAAGAACCTATCTAGAAAAGCAATTGCAAATTCTTCCCATCTATGGCCCTCTCTTCTTTCTACTATTTAAACCATGAGTGAGCCACATCCTATAGTTGATATGAAGGAAACCTAGATCTTTCAATAGAAGTCACCCCCATGATATTAGTAACCTTCTGCACCTGATCAAGAAATTCCTGAAGGTCCTCATCTGACTTAGACTCGATAAACGATGGAGGGTTTATTTGGGTGAAGTCCTGGATCTTGGCAGTAGCAATGTTGGCCACTAGGTTGGCTAGAACCGCAACTGGACGTTTATTCTGGGCTACTACAGAATAAGCTAGGGTGGTGAAGGCTGCTCTAAACTCTACATGGGAGACATGCTCACCCAAAGGAACTGGATGGATGGGCTGAAAGGCTAACTAGTCTCCCATTCCTCTTCCCTGAGTCCTCTTTGGAGGCATATTCTGTAGATAAGAGAGAAAGGATTAGACTGAGAATTTAACTGGAGCTAATGCTCACTCGCACGACATAAATACTGAAAGAAAGGAAACTTTTCCCTAAACATCTCATAATTTCCTGTCCATGAGTGTGGCACTCAACACACCCATGCATAAGACTCTATTAGATGCGGCTTATAGACTTCCTAGGACTCTGTTGAACCATAGGCACCGATACCAAGTTTGTAATGACCCAAGTCTGTACGCTGAATGCTTTACGATGATCACAATCCAAAAGGACCACAAGCTAACCTATGACTAGTACCTGCTATAATAAATGTGTTATAATTACTGTAATGATTACAGAAATAGGTGGAAACATATGCCATAAGGTTCACATATGTAAATAAATCTGAATACAATATAAAAATACCCAAAACTGAATATAAGTACTAAAAAATTAAATAACTATCTGAATACTTTAGTCTGAAAAGCCTCTAACTATTTGAACTGTAGAGTTGATGGGACAAGCCCATAACTAACTCCACATATTGAAATAAAACTGAGGTACTGTAAGTAATAACCATGTCCTCAATCTATGATGACTCACCACTACTCTGAAAGATGAGAATCTGAACTACTAAGGGTGCTTTAGAGCCCGAGCATTAAAACCTATGATATAAGATATCATAGCGCAAAGAAAAGTATGTGCCAGTACCTTGAATGTACTGGTATGCTCAGTGAGGTAGGCTGAAATGTATGGGCTAATATGTATGTACAATAATAACTGAATAACATGAGTATGACTGAGTAAGAGTACATGCATGAATACATAGACTATAAGTGAGATCATGCTATTACTGAGTACTAATAACTGATATCTGAGTTTATAAATATTGCATTATTAATTATCTAAATGAATTTATCTGATAGTTTTAAATATTGTGGAACCATACTAAGTTCTGTACTGAGCTGAGTGACTATGTTTGATAGTCCTAAATCTTTAGAACTTAACTGAGTTCTATTCGGAGACTGAGACTGGAACTGAGACTGTAGGAGGTAATCATCTAACTTTTATGCCCCTCTCTAAACTGATTGGGTTCCGACCTCTGACCCTAGTTAGAAGGGTGTCAATATCATGCCATGGGTAATGACAAACTATGAGTTAACCCTCTCTGGCATGAAGCTCTTTTATCAACCCGCACTGGCAGGATAACTCAAATGAGATATATCAACCCTCATAATTTCTGGAAGGAAGATAGCTGTGATACCCTAAGTTTTACCATTAAATATTTCTCACCCAAATGTATCAAGTCATTAAAGCCTTTTTATCTTTCCAAGAGTTTGTTAAGATCCCGGATGAAAATATGTTAAATTTTGTTCTTTATCGTGATTAATAATTTATCTGTGTGAAATTTCTTGATATGTGATACGTCATCATGTAGAGCATCGAATAAGATTTTCAACGATATGTGGATCATCCAAAACGGACACTCGAGCGATGATTTATGATCATTTCGATCTAACCATGAATAGTGGTGAACAGTAAATGTGCGGGAAAAAAATACTGAGGCCAGGCAAATTTTAGGATCAATTTCAAATGATCATAACTCCTTGTACATAATGATCTGGGTGAGATACTATATATTAACAGAAAGCTCTGAGAGTTCTCTTTCCAATGAAATTGCTTTCATCCAATTTGTCCATCGAAGCAAAAAGTTATGGTCGATCTACTTCAGCCTATCAAAATAGTCCACCAAAGGACAGATTTGACATTATTTGATTTTTAAGGGTATTTTGGTCATTCCCATTCCAATCCATCAGGGTAAACCATGGATTTAAGTTTATTAAGAGCATTCAATAGCTCATTTTTCTCCAAAATTTCCTAAAGCTCAAACCCTAACCCTACTACTCCAAATTTCATCCTTCTATGTCTCTTGATTGAACCATAGAAATTTCAAATTGATTTGGGATTCGTGTTGATCATGTTAAGGGCTTCGAGAAACACCCTTTATTTTAGTGAATAAAGTTTCAAAGTCAGAAGTTCATATTCATCTTCCATTTTTAGGTATGTAGGGCTTTGAACAAGAATAATTATTCCGTTCTTGTGCCCGTATCTTTAATTTTAATTATGGATTATTATGAGTTTGGCAAATGAATTTATTTCCAAGATATCCTACCATGAGATTTTGATTATGTATATATGTAAATTGTTCAATCTTTCCAATTATGATTATTTAATGGATTCATATGGTTCTGTAAGTTGAATTATGTCTAAATAATTCGATTATGAACTTATAAAGATTTGAATTGTAAGTTTTGAATCACATGAGTATTTGACTATTTTTGTTCTATGAATTGAGATTTAATATTGGGATTCTTGGTGTTTCTATCAAGAATTGATATATTTTGAACATGTATTCACGTTTTAAGTTCAAGAATGAATTATTGATATTTCCAAGTGTTTTCGAGCCATGTGTCCTCATATTTTTCAGATGGTTTTGATGAGTTAAATTGTTGAAAATATTACGTATTAAGTCTTCCTATCCTTGTCCAAATGTAGAGTCGGTTATGGTTCAATGCATTGATACCTTGTTATGTTGAGGAAGATTAAAAAGTTTTGAACTATAATGTGTTGAGTTAGGAATCCACAAGTTGATATAATTTGATAAATGAGAAAGAGATTATATTTGGTCTTTATGATAGACCCTTGTGATGTTGTGGTGGATTTCCTAACGCGTTCTGAGCTTGTTGGGGAGTAGTACTTAGCACCGAGAGGGAAATTTGGTATTTCCCCAAACCTAAGTGCCACCGTAGGATTGTTTGATGATTATATTATTGGCCAGAGAGCCCGATTGTGATTATTGCAGTTTTAAGGTCGTACTCCCTGGGAAAGTGTATGACGCTTCCGCCAATGGGGGTTACAAACACTGGTATTCCATGTAGCTCACGTAGGGTTGTCGGTTATAGAAAACTCCCGTGTCCATAAGATTAAGTTTCTTCAATTGCCGAGTCACTCCGAGATTTAAGTTAAAGAGTTGAGATGTTTATGATGTTTTATGATCATTTATTATGATTTATAATTACCTATAATGATATTTGATGATATGATAATTTATGATGATTTAGGATGATTTATCATAATTTATGATTTATAATGATTTATGTGGATTACGAGATTTTATCTTATGAACTGTTTATTATGAAATTATGAAAAGTATGATTTGATATAACTCAAGCCAAGTGAGTCATCATTGTCTATATGGATGTTTTCATGAAATTGATAATACTATTTATATTGTTGCATGCACCCCCACATACTCAATACATTTCAAAGTGCTGACCCACATATTTCCATGGGCTACATTCTTACCAAATTATAGGTACAAGCTGTAGCGCACATATCATGTTCAGCTGGGTCACAACTCTCGATCGGCAGGTAATTAGTCCTTTTGATTTAGGGACTTGAGTTATTCAGATTTTAGGTGTATTGTATTTTCTGTATTCAGTCGTATTGAGTAGGGGTAGTTGGGAATCATGACCCGGCTATCTTTGGTCAATGCTAGTAGAGGCTTCATAGACAGTCACTAGTAGTCAGAGTATTCAGTTTCAGATTTGTATACATATGAGCAGAATTGTGACCGTGTAAATTTACTTTCATGTTTGTCAGACTAAGTTATGGGTTATTTTTGTATTATTCCTTCTATTTTATGTATTTTATTCAGTTGCTTTGGGTTATGCCAGATGAAAGGTTAGCTTGGGGTCACTTATGACCTTAAGCACCATGTGATGTCTTGGGATCTGATTTCGGGGCGTTACAATATCTCAACTTATGATTTTTACGTAGTTCTATAATGTAAGGATTGCTACTAGAGGTCAAACCCTCTACTGGCAGGAATGCCCTCATACCTAGATTAACTCAGTGCTGAATCTTCCTCCCAACTGAAAGGACACTAAACTAAATTCTAGTTTGAACTAGGATGGACTAGACTGTTACTGAGATCACTATTTAGTTGAACTGAACTAAATTTATTGAATTCCATTGACTAACAGAATACTACTAAATTCTATTAGCTTGCTGAGTTTACTGAGGTATGAGCTAAATACGAAATTAGAATGGACTCATATTGAATCTACTTAGTTTTCTTGGGTTTTGTAACTGACTGAGAGTACTACTGATCATGGCATAACTTATATTGTTCTACGACTGACCATAGTTCTAAGTAAACAGCTAAATTGTCGGGTACATGTACCCCAAGGACTCAATAGCATAAATTAAGAGACATGGCATAAACTTGAAATATGTAAACTATGAACTTGTTCAGCATTCTTTCATTGGGGCGTTATAACAAATATTTACATGACATCATTTGCGCATAGGCTAACTTTGACATGATTTAATTCTCTTAATAGTTCGCATGAACAACTCATCAAACACTGGGTGAGCATAATATATACACATAGAATTTAACAACAAGTAGGCATCATGATTCAAGTTCAACTTCCCAATTCAAGGTTTTAACATGGATTCACATGAATTTACTTACATGCTAATCAATTCCACATAAATCATAAACAAGTCATGAATTATGAATCAAATACAAATAACAATCATGAATACACTTTAATTTCAACCATGGATATCATTAAATCAATTACTTGAAATTCAAAAGAGATTATTGGACTCCAAGGGTGGAAGAAACCCTTCAATGAACACTTCACATACCATTGTTGAAGAATCTCTGTAAGTTTATGGTTGAATCTTGAGTTCTTGACTTTAAATTGAAACTTCTAGGATTTTTTTCTTGAGAAAATTTGAGAAAGAATGTGTTTATTTTCTCTCTAAGGTGATTAATTTTGTATTTTGGGGTCTGAGGGTTTAGGGAAAAAGACCCAAATACCCCCAAGAATGCAGTCTTTTAATGGCTAAAAATTAGGTTACCGATGCACAGGTCAATGCGATGGCCAATGCTTCACATCAATTTTGCATTGGTTCACTAGAATTTGCAGAAAAGCTGGGGGGAAAATCATCCATCGATGTGATAGTCGATGTGATGCATTAAGATCATATCGACCCACTATTTTGGAAACTCAAACATGGTCTAAATGAGATGCAAAAGAATCTGAACCTTACTCGGGAACACGTATTGACCTCCCTGATCATGAATCGACCAAAAATTAATATTTAATAGATATAAAGGTCATGAAATAAGATTTCTGACCTTCATAAGCTAAAATGACACTAAGTCTGATTATTTAGCTAAAATGTTCTAAGTCTGGGACAACTTGGAAAGCTTAAAGGACTGAATTAAGCTAGAAATTTTGCGGGGTCTTACAATCTTGTTCCTATTATATGGAGGCCTAGGTAGTTTGAACCTCCTAAACTTTTTCTTTTTCTTGGACCTTGCTTAACATCTTGTGCAAAGTTATTGGATTTTATGACTATGTCATTTTTGCTGCATGCTTAATTAAAATTTAGATTATTTTGGATGATTCTTTTTATTACAGATCTCTTCGTGTATATGATATGCATAGCCTGGAAGATGGCCTTCCTTATGCAACCTTCTTGTGGGAGAGTTATTAATTTGGACTTCTCCTCTATAATCTTCATGGTTTGTCCTACTAGTATTTTCATAGTTGATGATACGAAGGCTTAGTTCAAGCTTAAATTTCCAACTTGATAAAATAATTCATTGCCATTTTTTGGAAGTGTATATTGTTGACATCTCTATTGAATTATAGGAACATCATCTATAAAAGCTGCATGCACTACTTCTCTTGTCTTTGGCATATAACTCTGAAGAAGACCTCTTCTAGAATACTAATATTTAAGGTAAAGTCTTAGGATATAAGATAAGTGTTCTTATCGATAATCAAAAATTTGGTCCACCGATTTCAAACCTAAGTGTGCTCCACCAATTTAAATCCCAAGTGTGCTCCACCAATATTTAATTATTCTAGAGAATCTAGAGGTGAACTCTTAAACTAACATGTATTTTTCTCATTCAGTTATATTATTTATTTCTATATATGTGTAGAAGACTTTGATCATTTAAGGCAGGCTAAAACTTTGATAACTTTGAGGGTGAAGGTGTGAAATTCGGTCCTAATGGTATTATTTTCCACTATCGCTGAGTTTAGCCTTGTTTTGATGATCAGATCATTTGTCATCTCGTCTTCGTCATTGACTAATTTAGGGATTTCTAGTTCATTAGATCGGTTCATTAACATAGGCAGATAATATTTTTAGTGGATTTAATAAGTGATTTAGGAGTATCTTTGAAATATTCTCAAGTATTGACCGATGAATCTTTATTATCTACTATATATTCATTTGCGAGGAAGTTACTATGTGTTTCAGAACCTTCATCTATAGGATTTATTTTAGATGGGTGTTCTTGTTCTTCATCTAGGCAAAATCCAATGAATTCATCAACGGCTTTCATATATTCCTCTAAAGGATCATCATGATTAGGTTACCCAAGAATGAAATTTCTAGTTTCTTCAGCACAAAGCTCTTTTAAAACCAAATCTAAGATGATTGAGTTGTCATAGAGCTCTGGGACAACCTGATCTGAGATAATATAGACGTCATCAGAGAAGTTTTTTGGATATACCCATTTATTTCTTATTATACATTGTTTGATACATTTGTATACTTTATCTAGTGGCTCTTCACTTTGGATATCTAGGTTATCATCAGGAACTACATGATCTTTATTCAAGAATATAGAGTCATCTATTGGAGAACCATAACTTGAGCTTGTAAGGTTTTCAAATTCTTTATTCTTTAGGACCTGTCTAAAATTATCTTCTCTTTTATCTAGTTTTGTGATATCTTGGCTAGCTTCTGGGATGACATGGTAATCCCAGTGCACTAAATCTACCACTATGCATGGTGTTCGAGAAAGGGCCTCACCACAAGGATGTATTATATGCAGCCTTATCTTGCATTTTTGTCATAGGCTATTTCCAAGGATTGAGCCCGTGACCTACACTTTTGGGATGCCATTATATCTTTTATTTCCCATACATATTTGGTAATATCAAACTATTGGACATCTACTGGGGTTGGAGTGAATAGTATAGACATAGATGAATGAGGTGAGTTGGTGGAAAAGTTTTGGCCTAATCCTTATGGTGGATACGTTTAAGGTGATATTAGAAATACTATAGATTTTTGGATGTTTTGTGGCTTAGACATATTTTAAAAAATAGATTTATTCATTAAGTAAGGTTATTTCCTTTCGTTATTGGTCAAAAAAGTATAAAACTGAGGTTCTTCAGATAGTTAATAGTCTAGATAGTCTGCAACCTATTTTTTAGTGTATTGCTATGTTTGGCATGTTGGGTTGATGCTTGATAACCTTCTTGTACAATAACATATGGATCTTTTAAAGTATGGGTTAGGTTATCCTTTTTGAATGGTTGGTATGATAGGAAAACAAATTTTTGACCAGAGGTGATCGAAGATATCAAAATAGTTAAAGTTTAAGCTTTGAGCTAGAGGTTATTCTTTTTGTAGAGTGGGTAGTAGTAGCCAGTCTTGGGGTATGTACGAGACCTGGAATATGTGTTATGCATATGGTTTTCGGAAGTATGGTTTTCAGAATCCCAAATGCTCATCCCATTCTAAATCATTATCTTTATCATCCCCTATATTATCCAGGCTTCTTCACATTATTTACAACCACACTCGATTTTCTATGACTAGTGTCCTATAAAAGGACATTTATACCAATGCATATTGCGACCTTTATGATAGAACTATTGTATCCAATCATTTTCTTGCATGGATACCTCAAGGAAATATGATATATTTGCTGGATCTTGATTCTCTTCTTCTTGGTATTTGTCAGCAGGAGTGAACATATGGATAGAGAGATATCCTATGGGCTCAATGAACTAGAGAGGGTTAGGATGGACTCTCAACTTGTCATATCTTTTGACCCATGAATTTGGAATAATTGTGAGAAACTCTTCTCTAGATTCATGCTTTGGGATTTAGATGCATTGGGCCATTCTATTGGTGATGTTTATATTTAAAAATAAGGAGTTGGGGTTACCTTGCAGGGATCGGTATCTCATATGATTTTTGACTTTCCAAGATATTAGGTAGAACATCATTGACATACTAGTATTAGTAGCATGCATAGTTTCAAGGATTTGGACCTGGACATTTAGTGCCTCAATAAGGTGCAAATCCGAGAGGGACATGTTGAAGTTGGAGAATATGGTGTCAATGATTGTCCCAACATCTAGGATGATCTCTAAAGAACCCAAGTTTGCATTTTTATACTTCCTGAATCTCATATCAAGGAGCGAAAGATGTACCTTTATTGCCTATCTTTTTATCCTGTGATGACTCAATGCAACGCTAATAGCACCAAAATGGATATGGGTAAAGTCATGGCTTTTCCACTATTTTAGAAAATTCTCGACATTTGTAGAGTGATAAATTTTTCAGTTCATAAGGACATGCTGGTCAAATGTTGACGTAAAAAGTATTCCATAACTCATTTTGTCCTTTCTTGGTCCAAAGAATCAATTTGCATCCATGGTTACATGATATCTTGACAAAGGAAAAATATGCGTTTAATAGAGGTATATATGTGCAAGATAGATCTTGTCCTAATGATAACACATCTACTTCATAGATACATGATATATTTGTGCTAGATATTTTGGTAAAAGGCTCAACAAACTATTTGTTCTAAAAACTAAGGAAAGCATCTATGAAAAAGATATTTACAAGACTTTGGTATTAATAATGGAAATGTAAAGAATATGAAATGATTTAAGGCCACTAACTAATACAAAGTATAGCAATGAATTAATTAATAAAATCAGCTCTCATACAACAATAATAATATATTTTGTATGAATACTTGCTTCCTCCCTCTGGGAGTGGACATAGCTCGAACACCAATTAAATATGGAAAGAAGGGCACAAATTGACACCACAAGAAATATTAATAAGGTAATAAGAACAAATCTTTAATCTTTCCAACATTAAAGGAAGTTTCATGTGACATAAAATCAATAGTAGGCTACACGTGATATAAAATCAAAGCTCTCGTAAACACCACAAACCCTAGATCTCTAACCTTTGCAACATGATTGATGGTTTCACATCTATATAAGCAACATGACAAATTAAATCAAAGACTTTATTGACACACAATATCTTTCTTACAATTAGGGCTACATATCAACAAACCCAAAAAATATTTTGCCACAAACAAAGAATTATCAACTTCAATAGGATGGCTTGAATTTTTCAGTCTTAAAAAATAATAAATACTTTGTATGATTAATAACACAACTTGTTCCATATATGACATACGTTGGCTTTTTGCAGCCATCCATGGCCTTGAGCACCCCCAAGATTTATGAGTTAATAGTAAATAAAAGAAAGAAAATCAGAAACCTATTGTATGAACAAAGCCAATTTCATTTCATAAACATGGAAAGGACAAATAAATCTATGCTGTCTAGACCAAGCCATTTTTGTTTCCTAATCATGAAAAGTACATTTGAATTCCATGTTGTAATCACAAAAAGTATACTTGACTAAGTGTTTCTTACCCATTACACTGACCTAAAGGATCGAAGTATCCATCCCTTTAGAAGAGAAGAGCAAGAGAGAGAACTTAGCCAAAGAACATTTTTATTGATAATATGAAGCTTTACAAGAGAGTCTTTTTTAGGTGGAGTAGCTGATTATCACCAACTTGAACCCTATTCTTTTTGTTTATAGTTAAAGGAAGTCCTAATACAAATAAACTAAAATCAAATACATTATCACATGTGGCCCACTATTCTAAAAATTTTAAAGCCCTATCCTATCTTCTAAAAAATGAACATCCCTATCTGGGCACACACTTTGATAAGATATTTACATCCTATTTTATTCAAACTGAGCCTCATAATTTTTTGACGAAGCCTAATAAAACAAAAAAATAAATATGTTGACTTGTGACAACATGTGCAAGTAGGTGATTAAGTTTCATATTGCTTGCCTGCCAGCAGGTGGATAGGCAACTTGCAAGATCGTTACACTCAAGTGGGTAATATCTTTGTAGGCATATAGCATATAAAAGGGAAAAAAAAATTGTAGGCAAACCCTTTTGAGAGGGTAACCAATCTAAAAAGGTTCCCTCTAAACTTGGACAGGTAATACTTGGAGCTTGTGGTGAGTTGAAATTTGTTGAACATATCAGCTGGTATCATCTTTTTACGAAGTGCTTGATGGTGTTCTACTTTTTATCAGCTTGTGTTTCTACTTGAGGGGTTCTTAGCCTTCAAGGCTCTATTTCAAGTAGCTAGTGAATTAAGCCTTCCTATTGGACATCGCATTCTTGTAGGTAAAAATTTAGCCATATGCTTTTGATAGAACTAGTGACTTTATGTATTATGATTTCATATGGAGGTTGGTATTCTTTCTTTGCTTATTGGACCTCATCCAAGTAGGAATAATCGGTAATGTAGTTCCACGTTGCCTATTTCCTTGGCCATATTTCTTTTGGAATGCATCTATTTCGATGGAATATAAGGTTTGTTCTTGATAGTATTCATCTTTCAAGGATAGGATTAACATAAACAATTTCTAATAGAGTGAAATTTCTAGTTGATCTTAGATGTCAAGGTTCATGATTTTGACTAAATTGTGTAGCTTCAGTACCATTGGATCGTAGGAATCTTTGAAGCATAGAACCCAATATAGTTGTGGCTTAAACCACCAAATAAACCTTTTTAGAGTTGGTTGGATTTGATCATAATACAAGAAGGCATTGAACTTGAACTCTATAAGGATGTAGTATTAGTAGCAGAGGTGCCAGAACAGCCATACCAGTTCTTGTGTGATGTTATTGGCTAGTGCTATGAACAAATTGTAGAATGGATATTCCGAATGTTCTCTATATGGATTTAGGATGGATCCTCCATATTTTTTAAAAAATTAAAGCTCATAGAAAGTTCTTCTTTCTTAGAAAATAGATGGATAAAAAATATGCACATACTGGTTGAACAAATTTGTGGGGTTGTCTGCTATTCTAGATGATAGAATCCCTGATGTGTTGAACATGAGAATTTTAATAGCCAAATTTTTATTGCTTTCTCCTCTATTGGATATCAGGAAGAGATTATTTGCATAGATTTGTTCTAATTTTTGTGTACATCTGTGGTGAAGAGGGTTTCCAATATTTATTCTTTCTTTAGTTAAAAGATCGATTCAAGATCGTTATCTTTGTTGAGATAGATGTATGTGTGATTTTTGTCCCTTCAAAGAGGTAGACTGAGCACTTTGACTTTTTTACCTCAAGAAAATTCCTTGCAATGTGACTAGACTTTTTGTACATGAAGTAACCATTTTCTTTCTTATAGTTCATGGGGCTTCTTCTTCTTAAGTAACTGTTTTACTTAAGCGTCTTATTCTTTTCATTTGGAGGAATAGGTAGTTTGAACCTCCTAAATTGCAACTATTTCTTACACCTCAGTTAGTAGCTTGAGTAAGGCAATTGGATTTGGTAATGAGATTGTTCCTGCTGCATTCTTGGTAAAAAGCTTGATACTTTTGTATGATCTGCTTCCGTATAGACCTCTTTGTGTATATGTACCCCAAATTATGAAAGATATCCTACCTAATGTAGCCTACTTATGGGATGGTATGATGTGAACTTCTTCCCTAAAATCATCATTGTATAGCCTGCTAGTATTTTCAACAATGATGATACAAATGCTAGCATTATGATGCGGTCTCCTCCTAGATCAAAGTAAATATTCTCTATCTTTTGGATTATATATCATTGACATCTCTATTGAATGATAGACACTTCATCTCAAGGAGAAGCTAGTGCAGCTTCTCCTGTATTTGGCATATATTTCTATAGAAGACTGCCTATAGGATCATAGAATTGAAGGTAATATCTTAGGATGTAAGATATGTGTTCTTTTAAATATCCAAAATGTGTTCTAAAATTCTCTTAGAATTTTAAAGAATTTGAAGGTGAACTCTGAAAGTATCATGTATTTTTTGTTCTACCAGATTCTTCACTGCTATCCAAGTGTACGAGTTTTAGATCCTTTGGGTCCATTTTGAAACTTTAATGTCAAAAAGAGTAAATCTATGGAATTAAATTCTAAAAGTTTTCTTTAATGTAGCCGTTGTTTTGGCATTCTTTCAGGGATCGGATTATTTGTCATACTATTTTGGTCATCGACTACTTTTGAGACCTCTAGCTCTTTGGAATGGTTCATGAATATGAGTGGATAGTTTTCTCAGAAGATTCAATTAGTTTTTTAGGCATTCCTTTCACATATTCTCGATAATTAATAGTTTCTTACCATCTTTGATGCATCCACCTATTGGAAAATTATATCCGGTGTCTAATTATTTATCCATCAGGTCTTCATTAGATGAACATTATTCTTTATTCATATCAAGTTTAATATAATCAGTGCTCTAAACAACTTCATTGATTTTCAAATATTTTTCTATAAGATCTGGATTACCTATGTCATAACGTTCAAGGACTGGGTTGTCATTGATGTCTAAGCCATACAAATTTTGAATAATATGATTAGAGAGTATCAATTCTGTCACTAGATCAAGGGAACCATGAACTGGTGATAACTAATTATGTTTAAAAAGACCATTTTTATGTAAGGAGTTCTATTTCTTATTTTCGTATGACATTTAGGGTTCATAGATTATCAAGTCAACTTCCAAGAAGGTTATGTCTTTGACTAAGATCATTATGGTTCCTTTGTCTCTGCCTTTTTTGATGAATTCCATCTTACTTTTGTACCATTTATGGGTTTCATTTATCTTTCTTTTTGTCAGCTATGACATTCTTTCTTTCCCATTCAAGCTTATCAATGTCAAACTCTTGTTCATCCTGAGACCTTAGAGAGAAAATCACAGGCATATGAGAGATAGAATGGATAATGGGAAAGTTGTCGCTCATTTTTGGGGGAGAGTATGCCTGTGGAGACATAGGGTATAAATTTTACTTTTGTAGTAAGCTCTCGTTTCTCTAAGGTTCAAAGTAATCGGATTTCAGATGTTAGATTGTTATCTTAAAGAATCCATTTTTTTAGTTGGTTGAAGAAATGTGAGAGTGAGGTGCTTGGTGGATATATATCATACTGTAGGGTCCATAATGCTAAGTAGATGTTGGTTTTAGTGCTTTGACCTTGTATACCGACTTAGTCGGTATGTGGGCAATACTCTTAAGGGATTAGTTTATGTTAGATAATGTCCTATTTTTGAACATGGCATTTTTAGATTTCCAATTGAGAGTTTCTTTGGTGTGTCTTAGGGGCATTTTCTCAATGTTGGTAGGATAATATTTTTGGTTGGTATTTTAGAGTGTGGCTCAGCTAGTCCTTTTCAAAAGGTTTATTTGGTGAAAAGTCATCAAAATCAGTAGAGCCTATGGGGACATCATGAATATGTTGGTTGCAAGCTTATTTCTAGTTTGGTTTGTTTTATTAATTGACAGAGATTGTGAGGTATCTTCTTGGCACACGTTACAACTAAAATTTATTTTTTACGGATAATTTCTTAAGAAAGGACATTTATGACACTTATTGTTGTTACCCTTATGATTGAAATATTTACCAATAATGCTAACTCATGAAGCTGGTGAGGAACGCGAATATAATTTCTTTATTTTAACATTTAGAAGGTCATTAGATGGTTGGTATATATGGATAGAAAATGTTATTCTTAGGACTTTTAAGATGAGAGTGGTCAAAATTTAAAGTGACTGTGTTATCATTCCTTCTGGCAAAAGTGGGGTTTGATGGACTAGAGAGGTTGAGGATGGTCTCTCGGCTTGTAATGACCCTTAAGGTCATTTTTCATATTTCACCTAATTTTCTACATTGGAGATTTTCCATAGCTTTCCTAAGTAATTTTTCACATGTTGAGATTGAAAGTTTAAGATCGAGCAGTTCATTTGGTTTTTTGAGCCAATCCCTTATTTTGAAGTCTTTGCTTGTTCCAAATGACCACCCAACAAAAACTTCAGTAAAATTACCTTGTATACAAATTCTATCTATGCCAGAAGTTCTAGAATATTGATTTTAGGATAGGTAGACCTTTGGTTCAGGTCCCGAGTGTAGCACCCCAGGATTTGGACTCAGAGATTTCATTACAAACTTGATCACTTCCTAGGCAATGACTAACATGATAAGGTGTTGTCACTCATCACAATTCATACGGTCCACTTGTTATAAGATTGGTGAAATGTACCTAGGTTACTGTCTTGATCATGACATAGCCCCCATGAGTAGTAGTGTAAGTAACAAGTCGTGGTGAGGGAATCGTGACCATAACAGTGATCTTACCTAAATTTTTTGCTTAAGCCACTCGTCCAGGAAATGATTGGTGACTTAAAACTGGGAGCTATTTTATGCACGTTTTTCATTAAGGGAACTTTGTTCTTTTTGCTTTATTTACACTTTACACATGACTTAAAACACACTAAGGGTCCTTTTTAAGATTAATTATTAATTATAAGCATTATTTTGTCCTCTCAAACTTCATAAGTCAAGAGAAAGCTAGGGTTTCAAAGAATTAATCATCAAATGCTTTAATTTGTTGTTTTCTCTCCAAACATCATGCTGTTTCATGAATGTCTCTCTTCCCTATCTTGATTTTACGTAAGTGCATATGTTTAGTTATTATCCATGTGAAGTTAATTGTTTGGTTTTGAAATTGGGTTGAGGGAATTAAATGGTTATTACTTAGATTGTTTTCCCTAGGTTTTGAACTTGTCATTCATACTTTATCTTATAATTTCTGATATAGCTAAATACATGGGTATAGGAATTGGACTAGGTAACATGGGTTTCCCTAAATTTATGTATTATGGTATTGAATTTTCATAAACCTAAACCCACTTTGTTAAATTATGCTAGAAACATAGATATATGCACAATTTAACTCACCTTTTCAACCTTGCATTGAATAAAAGGTTAATGGAACATAAAAATGGTTTTGAGGGGCCTTGTCGGATGGTTTGGTTTTAAAATTGAACATTGGAGTCAATTGGTTTATCTAGATTAGAATGGAATAATTGGACTTAGAGTATAAGTATAATTGGTACGAGGATACCAATGGTATATGCCTTAATAAAAGACTCCTTGGTTTATGGTTGGGATTCTTTGCTAAATACTTTTAATTTTGTCTTAAAGGGGGTTGTGTTGCTTGTCGAAAAGGTGGAGGTCACGGGCAAACCAATACTGGAAAATAAATTTGTTGGCGTGGAGGTCTTGATGACCATGTTCATAGTTTACACACTATATATATATATATATTGGAATACATAGGGTCTTAGTGTCTCTGTCCCTTTCTCAAATTTTTCCTGGTTCGTGTGGCTAACATACTAGGACTCATTCAGCAGGGGAAGCTAAACCCATATTACCCGTGGGTTCCCTTAGGTCAAATAGAGCTATACATTCTAAGTTAAAAGTTATTAAATCTCATATTTATAAACTTGTACCCTAACCCGACATCATATATATAAAAATATTTGCATAAAGTTTTTAATTGGTTTTGTACACGACATTATGTTATCTATTCCTTGAGTTACATACCAGTGCTCATCTCACTGACCGTCCCTGGATACTACATTATTTCATGATGTAAGGTTCAAGGGTTCTTTGATTACTCATTTTTGCTGTCTTAGGTAGAGCAAATATTGGTTGAGTTATTGTGAAATGTGTATCCTCCCTTATTTATAAAACTTTATTATCTTATTACTTTTAATTTTTGATTTTGGGAATTCAAGAGTTCCTTTGTCATGGTCGGGGACATGTCCAGACCTAATTTAGTATTCTAGTTTTAGAGATTTTGAGGAAAAAGTTTCAGTTGGTTATTTGTTTTGGATTCTTAGAACATTCATAATGGTCTACATATCATTCTTATAGTTTTGTTATTCTTCCGCTACTTTATTATGCTTAGGTGGTTAGGATATATAATGGTTTCCTATCCACAATGGGCTTGAGATACATGTCATGGCCAGGCCCTAGTTCGGGTCCTGACAAGCTTGGTATCATAGAATATGTTTAGTGTAACTCCCTTAAAATTTCCATTATTTTACTTCTGTCGCACCCATGTTCAAAACATAGATTTTTCACATAAATTGTGTTTAGGTATGTTAAAAAGGTAATTCGGTGAGTTTTAGTATTTTAGGAAGAAGTTCAGGGTCTTTTTTGAATTCTGAGACAATAAGCCTCTCCATTTTGGTGTGTCATGATGGTTAGTCACTTTGATTTCAACATGTCATGGAGGGAGTATGCCTCCGCTGTATCTTCATGTCACGGAGGCTACTCTTTGTGATCTCTTTCATATTGGCATGCCATGCCAAGGTGTATTTTTGTTTGGTTTTTAATTATCCAATGGGATGAGGGGATTTTGAGTCTTTTCACCAATGTATGACCCTTAAACATTAAATAAGTTTATTCTCATTAATTTTTCAAAGATCAACTGCTCTCTTTCACTCTAACGCTCTAAACACAAGAAAAGTATAAGGATATCCCTGTACATTCATCTCCTATGTTCCAAGTTCCAAATTTTTTTCAAATTCTTGTGTGTCTAAGGCATATATCTCTTCCCTAAACTTGTTTTATATAATAGCATATATTACATGGTTATTTATGTGGATTTAAATGTGGATTTTTATATGGGTTGAGGGTTTTGGAATGGTTGACTCTTAAATTGTTTTCCTATTGTTTTTATTAATTGGTGATGCTTCGAATTAATGGTTTTTGAATTAATTAGGTGCATGTGTTTGGGAATTTGAATAGGGGTTGACGCATTCCCCCAATTTGATGATTTTGATTTGAAACATGGATTGTGAAATTGTATCCCTTTACACACTTGTATAATTGGTTTTAAAATATGATTTTTCACGTGGTTTGGCCTACTCACCTAAGCTATTTCAGTTCATAAATGGTTAAATGGATGAAAAAATTATTTTGAAGGCTTTGTTGGCCATGTTATTTTATTTAAATTGGAATCTCAGGGTTGAGGCATTCCCCCTAGTTGATTTTTAAAACTAAAGGGGCTCGAGAAATTTTCCCAACTTAATTTAATAGTCTAAATGTTGTTGAGGTATTCGCTTACATTAATGGAATTGAACTGGCATGATATGAGCTTGAAAGCCTAAGGGTATGACATTACCTATATTATACCTTAACTGATGATTACTTGGTTTAAATGGATGGTCTATGTGTATATATTTTAATTGGGCTTAAAGAGGTTTGTATATCTAGGTCATGAGGGTAGAGGCCCCAAAGGACTGATATTGGAAACTGAATTTTTTTAGCGTGAGGGTTTGTCTTAATAATCATGTGTTTGTGTCACAATATATGTATGTATATTGGATTGATGTTGGGTCGGGGCCTTCCCTAGTTTTCCTGAGATATCCCTGGTTTGTGCGGCTAACACGCAATGGCCTTTTTAGTAGGGGAAGTTTGACCTATATAACCCGTGGGTGTTTTTAAGATAGTTAAGCTACACAGTTAGGATAATGATTTACTTTCATGTTAAACCATATTTACTATCCCAACATGTTATATATATATATATATGATTATGTGCTTTGGGTTTGAATGATTTTGAACTAATTTGATCATGGCATTACTTTATCCCTTCCCTGAGCTACATCTTAGCTCTTACCCGACTAACCATCTCTGGACATTGTATCCTTATATGATGTAGGAAATGGATACGCTTCTGATTTTCAGGTGCAGTGATAGGTGATTTTTGGATTGTTTGTGAGTTAGCTTGAAGTGGTGAGCCTCTTTATTCCCGAAGGCCTATTGCTTCTTAATCTGGTTCATATCATAGATCATTCATTAGTTTCCCTTTTTGTTTATCATCGGGGGCATGTCACAACTTAGGTTGATGTTCATTTTTTAAATACTTGTGGATTAGGATTTGTGTTGGATTTTTAGTTTCCTTTAAATTATTTATGTATCTTATTTGTTTCTATTAGGTTGCTTTTGCTATTATTGGATTTATTATGTTTTATTTGACTAGGGAAATGGGGTGGTTTCTATTCCTCTGTAGGCATGAGATACACATCATGGAAAGGCTCTAGTTCAGGTTGTGACAAGTTTTTTATCAAGACGCTAGGTTCAGGGTCATTGGGTTCCCAAAAAGTCATTTTCAGTAGAATATCTTTTATGGGTGTGTAGTGTACCACACTGAGAAGGGTGTAGCTATGAGAGATTTAGGAATGTTTCTCCTTTTTTTATCTATCTTTGGTTTATAGAGTCTAGGGTATTTAAATCTTTTTTAATTTTGTTTTGCTTATATTTTAGATCATGCCTCACCAATGATCTGATGCTCGTAGAAACTCCATCATCCTACTTGAGGACTATGTCAATTGAACTTATCCTACCTATGGAGTATATACCCGGCCTAGGGGTCGAAGATATTAATTGTACCACCCTTCATGGAGTTCCACCGATCCCTACTAGTCCCCCTAGGGCACTTAATAGTGATGTGTCTAATGCTGAGTTTCAACAGTCAATCTATTTTCTTACTTATTTAGTGGCCTCCCAGTCACGTTAGTTTGAGAGTGTTGCTTTCTATCAGTCCTTCTTCTATGGTCACTAGAGTTGGCAAGTTTATGAGGTTGATTCCTTTGATTTTAACTAGCTCTAAGGTTTAGGAGGATCCTTAAGGCTCATTGATCAGATGCAAAAGATATTTAGAGTGATGCATACTTCTAACTCTGAGGGTGTAGAGATGTTGCCTACCAGTTGAAAGATATGGCATATCAGTAGTATGAGGAGTGGGAGTAGTTCAAGGTTTATGATGCTTAGTTGGCATTATGGCATGAGTTTTCTAGTACTTTTCTTGACCACTTCTTTCCTCAGGAGTTGAGAAAGGAGAAAGCAGAGAAGTTCATGAATTTTAAAAAGGTAGAATGACTGTCAATGTATATTCTTTGAAATTCCATCATCTATCTCGTTATGCTCCATAGTTGGTGTCATCTTTTTGGGCTATGATGAGGAAATTTGCTTTGGTATTATCTCGAGACTTGGTGCTGGTGTGTAAGGCTGCCTTATTGAATAGTTATATGGATATCTCTAGACTTGTGGTTTATATGTAGAAGGTTGAGGATGATAAAAAGAAGCAACTGGAAATAGAGTAGAGACAATGTACTAAGTTTAGGTATTCAGAGAAAGGTGGAGGTTTGAACAATAATAGTAGAGATAGTATGCAGTGGGGTTAGGAAGAGTGCTTAGGGAAATTTTAGTTCTTATTTTATGGATAGTGTTCCATATCCTTAGCTGTCTTGTGATCATCACTTTTAGGATAATAGTGGGTTTAGGGGACAAGGTGCATAGTCTCAGGCCTGTAAAGCTTAGTCGGCCCCATCTTATCCCTCTTTTTCTTTCTGTAGGTTTGTGTACTATGGTTTTTATGATGAGGAGACGAATAAGTGTTTTAAATTTTTTCAGCTTGGTTATATTTAGAGGAACTGTTCTTCGAGCATTATTGCTTTTGGAAATTATAAGGTTCTGATTTCTACATTGTTAGCTCCTACAACAAAGTTTGCTATTTCTAATACCAACACTATCTTGAATTGTCTGTATGATTTTTCCACATATAAGGACTCTAAGGTATCTCCTTATGTTTTCAATATTATGGTGCAACAATTCTCATGTAATGAGTACTATCTTTTTTATTCAAGGTCTACCTTATCTTATGTGACCTCTTATGTGGCTTTTCATTTTGGTTTTTTCCTTGAGAGTATCCCTAATCCTTATTCAATGTCTACCCCGGTGGTGATTATATTCTGGCTAAAAAAGACTATAGGGGTTGTGTAGTGCCTATTCCTGGTCAGGAGACTTTGCATAATATCTAGTATGGGTTAAGGATTCTAATTCTGAGGGTCCGTCACTTCAATCTGTCTAGTAGTCAGTGAATTTCCTGAAGTTTTCCCTGAGATATTTTGGGTGTTACTCCAAATAGGGAAATGTACTTTGGGATTGATCTTCTCTCAATTACCCTTCCTATCTCCATCCGCCCCTATAGAATTTCTTTAACTAAGTTAAAAGAACTTAAGGAGAAATTGAAAGATCTTCTTGATAAGTTTTTTATTTGTCCCAATGTTTCTTTGTAGGGTTCCCCTGTGCTTTTTGTGCATAATAAGGATAGGTCCCTTCAAATATTTATATATTATCGATAATTGAATAAGGTGATTTTGATGAATAAATACACTCTTCCTATGATTGATGACCTTTTTAACAAGCTTAAAGTTGCTAAGTACTTTTCTAAGATTGATCATCGTTTGGGTTATCATCACTCAATGATTAAGGAGGTGGATATCCCTACAACTGCTTTCCATACTCGGTATGATCATTACAAGGTTTTAGTAATATATTCTGAATTGACTAATGCTTCGACGAGATTCATGGATCTTATGAATCGGGTATTCTATCAATTTTTGGACTTGTTTGTTATCATGTTTATTGATGATAGTCTAGTATATTATAGAAGTGAGAAGGATTATACAAACCACCTCTAAATATTGTTGAAGACCCTCAAGGATCAACAGTTGTATGTAAAGATTTCAAAATACTAGTTTTAGCTGAATGTTGTGCCTTTTTTGGGTCATATTATTTCTAATAAGAGGATCATGGTGGATCCATAGAAAATTAAGGTGGTTAAGAAGTGGCCTATACCGAGGAGTCCAACAAATATGTGGAGCTTCTTGGGTTTAGCTGGGTATTATAGGAGTTTTATGGAGAGTTTCTCTTTGATTGTTGCCCCATTGATTAAGTTGACTAAAAAAGGCAAAATTTCTATAGTTTGATGCTTGTGAGGGAAGTTTTGAGAAGTTGAAGGACAAGTTGACTTCTACTCTGATTTTGACCCTACTAAAGGATACAAAGGGTTTTGTTATTTATTGTGATGTGTCCCATATGGGATAGGGATATATGTTTATGCAGTATGGTGAGGTTATGGACTATGCTTCCAGGCCACTTAAAGTTCATGAGAAGAATTATCCGACACACGACTTGGAATTATTTACTGTGGTTTTTCCCTTAATGATTTGGCATCACTATTTGTATGGGGATCAGGGGAATATCTATTGAGATCTTAAGAGCTTACAGTACGTGTTCACCTAGATAGAGTTGAATCTCAGTCAAAGGAGATTGCTTGAGTTACTAAAGGACTATGATTTAAATCTTCATTATTATCTAGGTAATGTTAATGTGGTTGCTGATGCTCTAAGCACGTTGTCCATGGGAAGATTATCTCATATGGATTAGGAGAAGTGAGGTCTGGAGAAGGATATCTTTTTTGTATTCATTTAAGAAAGGTTTGGGGACTAAGGTGAACCTTGGAATCGCTTACCACCCTTAGATGGATGGACAAGCGGAGATAACTATTCAGACTTTGGAAAATATGCTAAGGGCATGTCTGATAGACTTTGGTGGTAGTTTGGTTGATCATTTTCCTCTTATCGAGTTTGCTCGTAATAATAGCTATCATTCTAGTATCTAAGTTAATCCGATCGAGGCTTTGTATGGTAGGAGATGTCGCTCTCTTATTGAGGGGTTTGAAGTTGGAGAGACCAGATTCTTTGGCCCTGACTTGGTTCACCAGCCCATGGAGAAGATGAAGGTGATTAGAGATAGGATTACCACTTCTAACAGTCTCCAAAAGCCCTATACGAATTGAGGTGAAGGGTATTGTAGTTTGATGTTATGATTAGGTGTTCGTGCATGTATCTCCCATGAAGGGAGTGATAAATTTTTAAAAAAGAGGAACCTCAATCCCCGTTTTATGAGCCCATACTTAATCTTGAGAAGAGTTGGGAATACTGCCTATGAATTAGAATTGCCTACAAGTTTGGGTTCTAATATCCCAGTATTTCATGTATCAATGATGATGAAGTGTGTGGGTGATCCATCGTTGGTTGTTCTTTTTGAGTGTGTTGTTCTTTTAGATTCCTTATCCTAGAAGGAGGTCCCAAGGGAAATTTTTGATAGGAAAGTTCTTAGATCGAGGATGACGAATGTGGCTCTAGTAAAGGTCATTTAGAGAAAATAAAGGGTGGAAGAAGCTACTTAGGAAGCTGAAGAGGATATGAAAGCTAAGTACCCATTCTTGTTCTATATGTTGGAAGAAAATGTTTAAGGTATGAATATCGTTTCCTCCCGTTACTTTTAGAGTTTGTCATTGGGTTCTGGTGTATGCTTTCTATTCTCGTGCTAAAAGTGTCCCAACCCATTATTCGAAGATGAATGATCCTAGGGGGTAAGGGCTATGTAACACCTTTAAAATTTCCAACACATTACATTTGACACTCCTATGTTTGAAACATCAACTTTTGACATAGATTGTGTTTATGTATGTTATCAGGGTAATCTGGATGAGTTCTTCAATTTTTAGATGAGATTCGGGGTCATTTTGGAATTTTGAGAAAGTAATCCTCAACATTTTTGGTATGCCACGGAGTTTAGTCTTCGTGATTTCAACATAGCATGAAGGTAGTATGCCTCCACAATATCTCTATGTCATGAAGGATACCCTCCGCGATATTGGTGTGGCACGAAGGATAGCCTTTGTGATATTAGCGTGCCATGCCAACCTGTATTTTTCGTGCAATTTTTTATTATCCACTTGGGATGAAGGGCTTTTTCTTATTTTCAATGTTTATTTTTTGTGCAATTTTTTAGGGGCTTAAACATAAAATAAGTTTATTCTCATTGATTTTTCAAAGATCAATTTCTCTTTTTCACTCTCAAGCTAAAAATCCAAGAAAATCTTAAGGTATTCATTGTACATTCATCTTTTGTGTTCCAAGCTCCAAATTATGTTTGAATTCTTGTGTTTATGATGTGTATCTCTTCCGTAAATGTGTTTTAAACTATTTATTATATGCTTATTTATGTTGATTTAAATATAAATTTTAATATCAGTTGAGGTTTTTTGAATGGTTGACTCTTAAATTATTTTCCATGGTTTTTATGAATAGTTCATATTTGAATTAACAATTTTTAAATTAATTTGGTTCATGGGTATGGGAATTGGAATGGGTCGAGGCATTCCCCCAATTTGATCATATTGGGTTGAAATTGGTTTGTGAAATTGTATCCCTTAACCCGCTTGCATAATTGTCTTTAAAATTGATTTTTCATATGGTTTGACTTACTCACCTAAGATATTGCATTGCATACATGATTAAATGGATGAAAAGAGGTTTTGAAAGCCTTGTTGGCCATGTTTTTTTATTTTAAATTGAAAACTCGTCAGGGTTTGAGGCGTTCCCTCTAGTTGATTTGACAAACTAAAAGAGGTCGAGGCATTCTCCCAGTTTGGTTTAATAAACTAAAGTGGTCTAGGTATTCCGCCAAGTTAATAAAATTGAAATGGCATGATTATGAGCTTTCAAGCATAAGGGCAAGACAATACCTATGGTGTGCTTTAACAGATAATTTCTGGGGTTAAACGTATAGGTTATGTTTAAATATTTTAAAGGTCTTAAAAGGGGTTGTGTAGCTAGGCCGTGAAGGCAGAGGTCCTCAAAGGACTGATACTGGAAACTCATGTTTTCTGGTGTAATTGTTATTCTTAATGACTGTGTGCTTATGTCTCACTATGTATGTATTATCCTGGATTGATGTAGGCTTAGGGCATTCTCTGGCCTTCCTTGGATACCTTTGGTTCGTGTGTCTAACATGCAGTAGGGCCCTTTCAACAGGGGGGTTGGACAAATATACCCCATGGTATTTTTAAGATGGTTAAGCTACATAATCTAGGCTAATTGTGATACTTTCATATAATACACATTCCCTTTCCCGGCATGTTATATATATATGATTGTGTGCATTGGTTTTGAATGATTTTGAACTGATTTGATCATGGCATTACTTTATCCCTTCCCTAAGTTGGATGCTAGCACTCACTGATGAGTGGTGATTTTACCACTCATTCTCACTCAACATTCATTTACATTACCTTGTTCTAAATGAATAAATGAGACATATTCAATAGTAAATGCACTAATATCCACTTTTTGCAAGCATAGAGTTGAGGAGATCAAAATATGTGGATTGTAGCTAAAAATGATAAAAAGGAAGCAAAAAAGAGGGTAACTGAAGACCAAGACTACATCAGCCTAGGTTACCGCGACTATGGTCCACCAACCGTGGTTGTATTCAATCAACATGGTAAAAGCAACACAGTCGCGGCACACAACTGCAGTCGCGTGGTCATGGTCGCAGGGAGCCATCCATGATCGCGATTCAGCGAGAATATGTCCACGGCCAGATCTGTAAAAGCACTTAGATGCATCCCAAGCCATATTTAAGAAAAAACCCGTTCTTATTTAGGTATTACCTACCTCATAATATATCTTGGAATTCTAGACTTAAAACCGTAATTAGGGAAGTGTATAATTAACTCGGAGGCTAAATTTCGTAGGATTTTTTTGAAGAATGAATGCTTTGGATAATCCTTATGTTATATCTCCCATTACTTTATTCATGAGTAGCTAAGTAATTTAGTCTAGAGATTTTGTTGAACTAAAGTGTAATTTTTGTGAGGGTATTGTTGTGTTTTCTTGATTGTTAGTTATTGAGTAAGGATTTCATCATTGCTTGAGCTTATGAGTTGTAATTTAATAGGTGAAAGCCCAAAATCTCCAAATAGGTTTGATGGGTGAAAACCCCAAACTCTAGAAACCCTTTATCATCCTCAAAAGAGGGATGAAGGTGAACATGAGGTAACCCATAACATCCTTGAATGAGGGCTATAGGGGGACAAGGCAATGGTTGACAATTAAGCCTATGGTTTTCTCCCTCTTGCAATCTTTGAAATAAGTGTATTAGGAGTGCAAATCATGTCAAGATCATCATCCTATAAATAGGGATGCTTGACTGAGGTTTTGGGTGATTACGAATTTCACACTTGTTAAGTGCTCGAAAGAGCCAACGAGTGAAATCATTGTAGCTTTGTCCAAAGATTGACCGAAATGACCTTCGACCTAGCCTATCCTTTAATTAACAACTAAATTTCATGCTAAACCTTCATTAACTAACATACTTTTACCTTTAGGTAGACTTAATCCCAAGAATTCCCCCAAAATTTGTTGCTCAAACCAAAAGAGTTATCTCTTGGTCATTTGCTAAAGATCATAAAAAAAGTTCCCAAACAAATCCCCCATTTTATTTTACATTTCGTTTTCGTTAGCAGTTTGGGTAATCTTATAGTAATTTGAACACCCATAGTTTTTGAAGTCTATAATTTGCTCCTATAGATTCGGCTCCAATTCAAATTAGGTTACTTGACAACGACCACCTCACCCCATATATGTGGGAGTTAGTTGAGCATTATCAAAATAGCGTCATTGCCGAGAAGTGATATATGGATTTTGCTTGTGTGGTGTCATTATTACTTTGGAATATCCGAAGTGGTGTAATTTACTTTATTTGTTGTTTTTGAATCTTTTGTAGGTGATCAAAGTGTAAACGAAGCAATGAGCGATAACACAAGCAAAATAGCCTCCCTCGATGCCCCTCATAATGATGAAGGACAATCAAATGAGGCGTTACAAACAAGTGCAATTTGCATTCTGCGAATCAACGGGAATAGAGTGTTTTATATTACTAGAGTTATGCTTTACATGTTGCAAATGAAAGGGTTGTATCGGGGTCAAGCATATGAGGATCCGAATATCCATTTGAAGAATTTTGTGGAAGTTTGTGCACCATTTAACATAGCACATATTACACAAGAATCCATCCGGCTTTGACTTTTACCATTTTCACTAACGGGTGAGACGGTTTCATGGCTTCGCTCACTTCCATCTGACTCAATTACATCTTGGGAAGAGTTTACTATAGTGTTTCTTGATAGATAGTACCCATCCTAAAAAATGTTTCAAAAGTGGTATGAGTTGTAAAGTTTTGGCAAATGAATGGAGAACCGTTATTTGAAGCTTCTGAGAGGTTTAATAGAAAGTTAGCCCAATGGCCAAATCACGAGGTTATGGAAATATGCTTCTCAAAATTTTCTATTGGGCTACTGATCCATTAAAAAAACAGTGGTGGATAATGCGGCGGGCGGTTCTATAGTGAGATTGCATCATCCTGCAGCCTTCTGATTGATAGGAGAAGTATCAAAATAAATCGGGGTTGGCTTGCCCGAGACACCGAAGCTTCTAAAACCCTTCTACCACATCTTTGGCAACTAATGAATAATGAAGACGAGAAGAAGAAAAGTTGCAGAACATATCCAAAATAATGACCAAAATTAAGCTCTAGAGGAAGCATGTTATGGGTGCACCCACGAAAGTGGTAAACACCGTGGCATCAAAATATTATGCAGAGGATGAAAAGTAAAATAAGTTGGATAAATAAATCCGGTACTTGGCAAACTACTCGGGGGTTCCCACCCCGGCTATAAAAGGCAAGGTGGGAACCAAGGTTGGATGGATCGTGAGAAGGATTGTTAATGGAGAGATCGTGAATGTGACTATGACCGTTATGTCCCTCCTCATGATTGAGATAAACCCAAGGAATCTAGTGTCATTAACCCCAAAAATTTCAAGACCAAGGATATGTTAGCAAGTATCTTGAATAGAGTACAAGGCCCGAACAAGATGGTCAGTGAGTTGAAGGGTGATTTCTCCCACCTTTCTCAAATGGTGGTGTCTCACTCCACCTCTATAATGCAATTGGATACCCAAGTGAGGCAAATATCCATGAAATTAAATGCTATACCTAGAGGTGGAATTTCGAGTAACATAATTTCTAACCAAAAGAATGACGCCCAAGTCCTAGAAATTGTCACAAAGAGTGGAAGAGCACTTGAGGAACCTTTAATAGGAAACCTGAGTAAGAATATACCCAAGGCCAAAGTAAAGGAGGTGATGCCTCAAAAAAGAGAGGTAAATAATGAGAAAGAGGTTAATAAAAGCAATGACGAGGTGGTTGAAGTTGAAAGGCCACAAGTTGAAGCAAGATCAACCATCCAAGTTCCTTCCCCATTTCCTCAACATTTGTATAAAAACGAGGAAAATGACAAATGGAGGAGTTCATGACCAAACTTAGCAACTTATCGTTAAACATCCCGTCGCTTAAAGCTATCCAGGAGATCTCGAGATTCGCTAAGTTGATGAAAAAGTTGATTTCCAAGAAGAAACTTATTGAAGGTGATACTATTTATTTCACTCATAGATGTAGCGCTATCATGGATAGCAAAGTTGCTGAAAAGAAAGATGAACCCGGAGCATTCACTATTCCTTGAACAATTGGGATGCATGAATTTGCAAAATATCCATATGACCTTCGTGCGAGAATCAACTTAATTACTTTTTTCATATATAAGAAACTTTTTCTAGATTCCCTAACTCCAACCTCCATGCAACTCTTGATGGCGGACCCGTCAATAAAAAGGCTAGTGGGTATATTGTTTGACGTCCTTGTGAAAGTGGACGAGTTTATTCTCCCAGTGGATTTCATGGTATTGGATTGTAAAATGGACCAATAGGTACCTATCATTCATAATAATCCTTTATTATCCACCGAGAGAGCCATTGTCGACTAGAGGTGGGGGAGATGAAATTTACAGTGCAAGAGGATGAGTCTTTTTCAAAATTTACAAGTCAAAGAAGAAAACTGCAAAGTTGCAAGTAGAATCTGTGGTGGATGTTTAAAATCAGAAGATGAATGAAGAGGAGTTCGAGGACCCATCTTGAGAATGAAAGAAGGAAGACGTCAACCACGATGATAACCAAGTTGCTTGGTGGAAGGAATCCCACAAATGCCATGAGAGTGGCTCGTATAAGTTTTATTGGTTATGTAATTGTAAGATAGATGTTATATTTTTCATATGAATAACCCATGCATTTATGGGATTGTAGAGTACATCGAATAAGTTGAACAGGGGAGAAATGCAGAAAAGATAAGTAAAATGCTGAACAAGGGAAAATAGGGGAGCAGAATTTCTCTCGATTACCACAATTGCGGTCCCAAAATATGATTGGGGTCATGCGAGTGTCCGTTATCGCAGTCCCTTGACTGTGTTCACAACCACTTCTGTCATTTAACCCCTAGTTTCACTTATTTCCCTCACACTCCCTTTTAAGAGTGTACTCTCTAATTTAGGCTAATTTCTGGTTAAGTTTATGAGCTCAAAAAACACCTTTGCATTTTGTTGCATCAAAAATCCAGTAGGTGACATGAATCCATTCTTACTTGTAAAAATAAGCCATAGAATGCAATATTAAGAAGGGCATAAAATATTAATTGGTATGATTTATATGTTGCCATATTTAGTATTGGTGTGGTGTTGGTTGTATAATTAAGGTGTGCACACAAGTGGGCGAAATCATGAGTACCCAATTATGTATGAAATAGGTAGACCAATGAGATATACATATCAAGTGTTTGATAAAATGCTCTAATGAACTTTAATTACTTATATTTTCTTTCTAAAGGGCATTCACACACTTGTTAGAATTGTTCCAATGATCTTCATATGCTTCCACATTGTAGAACATACTAGAGCTGACACGAAACCAACCTCAGGCAGCGCAACTATGTTCATAGACCGCGATCATGGTAATGTGAATGTGGTCTTGACTAGCAATTGTAGTAACCAAGGACAGCTTCCTACCATGTCAAAAATCATACATTTAAAATTTTTATTCTAGCAACACCAAGAACCTAGTCCAATGAAATCTAGTCATCAATCTAGCACATTTTACATTATTAAAATGTCATCAAAAGATATAATGTGTGCTTGGTGATTTTAGGACATCCTAATGGATAAGTATGATCACATTCGATTCATTGCACTCTAGTGCTACACTCTTTACTAAAGGGATCTTCCAAGGGCAAAGCTGCTCTGGCAGAGAGGGAATTTCTTGTATAAATACCAGAGAAACTGTCGGCACATTATGAAAAACTTAAAGTCATAGGGTGGCGGTGCTTCACCTCGGATCTATACATTACAAATGAGCAATGGGTCTATGAATTTTATGCTAAAATTGGTGAAGTCTTTTTTCAGACCCACTCAATGTCACTGTCAAGATTTGAGGAAAGCTGGTGAAAGTTGGGGCTAAATAAATCAATGATGTTTATGGGCTTAAGCAAGCAGATATGGTTGTATTCAAAGAGAAGGGGTGAAAAATAGGGAATTGGTTGGCACAACGGCTATGCCCTAGAAGGTAAGTCTCGTGGACCAAAACTAAAAGCAATTTTTCCATGAACGACTTCACCTCTGAGGCTCGGATATGGTTGCAAATAATTTGTAGCTGAGTTTCCCCTTGCACCCATATAACAGTAGTCCTAGAATTGAGTGCTAGGATGGCTGTGTTCATTTTATATGGAATCCCTCTAGATGTTGGTCAACTCATAGTTAATGAAATAGATTATTTAAAGAATCAAGGTGGTACACATCTAGTCTTCCTCTCTTTATTTATCAAGCTTTGTAGGAAAGCAGTGGTGGACAAGTATGCTAGTGATATATAGGTGCGCCCCAATGCCACCATTTGCCCCTTGAGGATTAGAAGTGCGGGTGCACCTAATAAAAATTAGAAAAGAAAGATCAACCTTGAAAAATTGGCATACATTGAGCTTGAGTCTCATACGCCAACCATCACAGGACATCTTGAGGAGATTAGAGTAAATATTTCAGCCATCAAAGAGCTTGTGTCTAGTTTACCCATGGACCGGGGGGAGACTTTCAACGCTCATCATTTGTATGTCATGTACCAATTATGAGAAGTACAAAAAGGATCAAAAGAAGTAAGAATCTGCCATTGACAAGCTTGAAAAGGTTAGCTCTTCTTTGGTGGAGTCACATCGAGACCTCTGTATCACGTATGAAAAATGGTTACGAGGGAGAAGAAGAGAGAAATTTTTTTAGCAGGATATAGATAGGAGTAAATGGCTTATGGATAGTTTTAAGGACCTGAGATAAACTTCTTTTTGGGTGGACAGTGACGATGAGGCCCCAACCAAGTGGTTTGATCCTGAGCAAGAAAGTGGTGATGCAGAGTCCAATAGTGATAGCAGCCCTTGATGTGGTTTCAAGGAGCACCCTTATCTTCTTTAACCTCAATTATTTATGCGGCTATTACATTTCAAGATTTTTAGTTTAGGGTGCCTCCTTATTATTATTCATTTAATTTGGTCTTGTATTATATATATTTCTGCCCTCCTTTTTGCTCCTTTGGATAAGTCTATCTTTATTTTTATTTGGGTTTTAATAATCAAGCAATCTGATGGTGCCCACATTTGCATGGATTAGCTAGTTTGTTCTAGGTTTGTCATATTATTTTAGTTCCACTATGATTGAGTTGATAACCGTGAGTGTAGGGGAAGTTTGAGCACTTGTGGCACCAAGGCCATAGAATGCAAGGGAATTCTGAGTACCTGTAGCATTGGTAATCTGGGATTGTATTATTATCCATTGGTAAAGTCTGAGTAACCATATGGTGGGTCTCCCGTAGTATGATTTGCAATGTGAGACAATATCTTGGGTGTTTGCCATGATTAACAAATTATGTGTGGTGTGAATACAAAAGCAAACAACCCCCTTCCTTCGAAATTTTTGCAAAATTCGAAGGCATAAATGCGACAAACTTTGTGACAAAAAATTTTCCCTCTTTCTATGACTTTAAAAGTTTACTTTGGAAATATAGTGAATATTCCATTTTTGTCTTGAGCTGGTTGAACAATTGAACCCACTGACAATATTCGTATGCCATGTGTGTGAGGTTAATTGTCGTGGTGTCATGTGTATTTGTCCCATCTAGAACTTACACCATTAGTCTATTAAGGCTAAATTATAATTGTGTTTGTTTGGTAAGATGATCATAGGCCATCTTGTGATTTTGGAAGCCCACACTAGCCTAACAAGCCTGCCCTTGCATAATTATCCTTAGTACCTACTTTGAGCCTTTATACCTTTCTTTGTAAATCAGATTATAACCTGTGACCCTTCCTTTTTATCTTTCTTATAACCCAAACCCTCCTTGAACTTTAAACATAACTTGAGGCTAAAAGCCTAAGTTTGGGGTGATAATGGTTGATGGAAGAATGTGTAAGGCCACAAAGTTGTTAATAAAATGCCTCATGAGCTTGAACCACAAAAATAAATAAATAGGAAATTAATGAGTCCATCAAACGAATGAATTGTGTGTAAGTTGCAAGAAAAAGAAATAAAAAAAAAGTGGTTCACCAAGAATGCTATTTGTAGGCGTAGAAAAAGAAAGAAATTAAAGAAGAGTGAAAATAAGAGGATTGAAAAAGTGTGATGGGAATGTTCCAAGAGAGGTGTAGCCATGTCATTCCCAAATTATAACTTACCCCAACCCTAAACCTACATTACAAGTGCAAAAAAGCCTTTTGTAATTCCTAACAAAGTTTGGTCATTATAGTGGTGATTGAAAATTTGGGCAATCTTATGGCATGGTACTTGTCAGCATAGAGAATTTCTTGAGGGAGTGAGTGTTTGATCTTACAATTCCTTGTTACATGCTTGGTGACTAGGTGTGTGAATTTTCCATTTTTTATGAGGAGGCATGTGAACTAGTCGAGGTGGGTGATTTTGTCATCTTTCGCACAATGAGATAATTGGAAGTATTACATAATTATAGTCAACATATGAGTCATTTTTTGAGTGTTAGTTGTTGTTACATTATTGCTCCCCAAAGTCTATGGCATTCTTCGACAGTTCATTTTGTGATGAGGGGAGTCATTAAAAGCCTATTTTCCCATAGGTGAAAAGCTTTTTGTTATAGCAATAAAGTGTAAGTCATCATAATCATTGAGCGATAGATTGAGGGCATACCTATGAAATTGTCTTATAATAAGGGGTAGTGTTGCTTGAGGACAAACAAGGTCTTAGTTGCTGTTATTGATGAGTGGTAATTTTACCACTCATTCTCCCTAAATATTTTGGTACGTTACCTTGTTTTGAATAAATAATAAGACATATTCTTAAGTAAATGCATTAATATATACTCTTTTTAGGCATAGAGTTGAAGAGATCAAAACAAGTGGATTGGAGTTGAAAATGATAAAAAGGAAACAAAGAAGAGTGTAGTAGAACACTTGGACTACATCAATCTCAGTTACCGCGACCGGAATCCTCAAACCATGGTTGCAGTTAGTTAAGATGGTCAGATCAATACGGTAGTAGCATATAACCGCGGTAGCTTGGCCGTGGTCGCGGAGAGCCGTGTACGATTATGGTTCAGCAAGAATATGCCCAGGTGCAGATCTGTAAAAGCACTTAGACACATGCCAAACCATATTAAGGAAAAAACCCTTTATTCTTTAGGCATTACTTACCTCATTAGATACCTTGGAATTCTAGACTTGAAACCTTAATTGGGTAAGTGTGTAATTACTTTTGGAGGCTAAATTTCTTAGTTTTTTTGTGAAGAATGAATGCTTTGGATAATCTTTATGATATATCTCTCTTTATTTCTTCATGAGTAGCTTTGTAATTTAGTCTTGGGATTATGTTGAACTAGAGTGTAATTTATGTGTGTGTATTATTGTGTTTGCATGACTATTAGTTGTTAAGTAAGGATTTCACCATTACTTAAGCTTATGAGTTGGAATTTTATGAGTGAATGCCCCAAATCTCCAAATAGGTTTGATGGGTGAAAACCCAAAACTCCAGAAACCCTTTATCATCCTCAAAAAAGGGATGAAGGTGTAGATGAGGTAACCTATGACATCCTTGAAAGCGGGTTATAGTGGGACAAGGCAATGGTGGACAATTAAGCCTATAGTTTGATCCTTCTTGAAATCTTAGAAATAAGTGTATTAGGAGTGCAAAGCATGTCAAGATCATCATCCTAGCTATAAGAATGCTTGATTGAGGTTTTGGATGATTACGAATATCATATTTGTTAGGTGCTTTAAAGATCCAACAGGTGGAATCATTCTATTTTTATCGAAAGGTTAACCAAAATGACCTTTGACCTAGCCTATCCTTTAGTTAACAACTAAATTTCATGTTAAACCTTTATTAGCCTACATACTTTTATCTTTAGGAAGACATAATCCCAAGATTTCCCCCAACATTGTTGCTTAAAATAAAATGTGCTATCTCTTTATCATTTGCTAAAGATTGTACAAAATGTTCCCAAAAAAATCCCCCCATTTTATTTTACATGTCATTTTCTTAGCATTTCGAGTTATCTCATAGTAACTTGAGCACCTATAGTGTTTGAAGTCTATAATTTTCTCCTTAAGATTCGACCCCAATTCAAATTGGGTTACTTGACAATGATCGCCTCACCCTTCAAATATGGGAGTAAGTTAAGCAATATTTCTTACCCCACTAACCGTCTCCGAATGTTTTATCCCCATGTGATGCAGTGAATGAAGATACATCTATATTTTATGTATAGTGATAGGTGATTCCAAAATTATTTGTGAGTTAACTTGAAGTGGTGATCCTCCCTTTTTAGTTGGTCTATTTCTTCTTGCTCTAGTTTATGTCATAGATTGTTTATTTTTTCCCTTTCGGCTATCATCAGGGGTATATCTCGGCTTAGTTTGATGTTGATTTCTTAGAGAATTTTGACTTATTATGGATTAGGATTTGTATTGGATTCTTTATTTCGTTTAAGCTACTCACTTATCTTATTAGTGTCTATCGGGTAGCATCTATTGTTGTTAGATATATTGTGTTCTATTTGACTAAGAAAATGGTGTGGTCTCAAGTTCTCTGTGGGCTAGATATACCCTTCATAGCCAGGCCCTAGACTGAGTTGTGTCATTTAGGGTCTTTATGTATCCATAAATTCGTGTTGAGTAGATTCCCTTTTATAGGTTTGTAGCCTGCCATACTTTTAAGAGGGAGGCTACAAGACATTTAGTAATGTTTCCCTTTCTTTTGTCAAACTTTGAATGGGAGAGTCTGGTGTAATGAATTTTCCTAACTCCTGGTTTGCTAACACTTCAGATCATTCCTCCTCTAAGATCTAATATTTGTAGAGATTTGCTAGACCCTCTTTACTACCTGAGGATAATACTGAGGGAACTCTCCTACTTATGCAGTGTAGACCTGGTGTAGGATCCCCACTCCTGATTGCATGTAAGTCCCTTAAAATTTTGATTTATTTATTGTTGAATTTTTCAAGTTTATAATATCAATTTTTGACTTAAACTATGTTAATGGATGTTAAAAGGTAATTTGGGAAAGTTTTTTAATTTTTGAAAAGGGTTTGGGGTCATTTTGGTGCCCCAAGGCTGTGAGGGTCTTCAATATTGCAATGTCAAGTAGGTTACCCTCCACGATATTTGCATTGCATAGAGGATAACCTCTGCAATATTAGTGTGCCATGTCAAGGTGATAATCTTATGTAGTTTTGTATTTATTCATTTGGGATTAGGGGGTTTTGGTCTTTTCACCTTTTCTATGACTGTTAAACATAAAATAGTCTCATTCCCATCAATTTTCAAAGATTAAATCCCCCGATTTCACTCTAAAAAATAAAACCCAAGATCATTTAAGGGTTTTACTATGCATTCATCATTTAGGCTCCAAACATCAAATTGATTACAAATTCTTGTATGTTACAGGCATGCATCTCTTCCCTACACTAATTCTATACAAAATCATGTGTTAAATGGTTGTCCAGATGGTTTAATTATTGGGTTTTGAATATGGGTTGAGGGATTTGGAATTGTTGTTTCATGAATTGAGTTCCCTCTAATTTAAATTGGTCGTGTATGCTTTATTTAAATTGGTCGTGTATGCTTTATTCTCATGATTTTGAGCTAAATAAATTCATAGATGTGGAAATTGGGTGCACAACATGGGTTTCCCCAAATTTTATGGTTCAATGGTTTGGAATTACCATTATTAAATTGGATAAAAGATTAATGGAATATAATTTGGCTTTGCAAGGCCCTTGGTACCTATGGATTGGTTTTAAAGTTGAAACTTTGGAGTCGATTTGTCTAATTGGTTTTGGTATGTCATAATAGAATTGGTTTGCAAGATTAAATTTATTTTGTATGATGATACTAACGGTAAATGCCTAATAAAAGACTCCTTGGTTGATGGATGGGAATGTGTGTAAATGGTTTTAATTTGGGCATAAAGGGGGGTTATGTAGCTTGCCGTGGAAAGTGGAGGGCCTAGGAGGAAAGATACTGGAAAGCACGTTTGCCAGTATGGGGGTCTTTATGACTATATGAATAGTTTACACATTATATATATATTTTTGGAATAGTTAGAGCCTCGTAGCTTTGGCCCTTCCTACAATTTCTCTAGTTCATGTGGCTAACATGCATTGGGGCCCCTTTAGTAGAGAGAGCTAAACCCATATAGCCCTTGGTTGTCCGTAGGACAGTTAGAGCTACATAGTCTAGGTTAATGGTTTTAAATCTCATGCTTAAACCTTGTTACCTATCCAGTCATATTATGTATATTTCTATACAATATGTGCGTGTAGTTTACTAAGGTTTTTGACAAGGCATTATTTTATCCCTACAGTGTCAAGTAGCAGTGAAGTGATGAGCCTTCATCTTTCAGAAGGCCTTATCACTTCCATATTATTTTATTTTGACTCAATAATTATGCATTCTTTTTGTCATGGTCGAGGAAATGTCTGGACCTGTTTGGTATTCTAGTTTTAGAGGTTATTGTGGACTATGGGTTTGTTGGTTGTTGTTCTGACTTTTAGTTTGAATGCTTCAATCATTCGTATTCTTATTTCTTTTTAGTTGGCATATACATTGTTATTATTATTATTATTGTGCTCTTAAGGTTAGGTTAAGGGGATGGTCTCCAGTCCATGGCGGACTTGAGATACTCGTCATGGCCAGACCCTGGTTTGGATTATGACAAACTTCGTATTAGAGCATTGTTTAGAATCATTACATGTCCATAAAGATGTGTTGATTAGAGTCTTTTTTATGGGTTTATAGCATGCCACACTTATAAGGAGAAGGTTGCAAGGCATTTAGTAAGGTTTCCCTTTCTTGTGTTCTATTTTAGAGCTATATTGTCTAGTGTTAAGTAATTTCCCTAACTCCTGGCATCCTCACGTTTCAGATCATGCCTCTTTACTGATATGATGTTCATAGAAACTATGCTAGGAACTCTGTCCTACATGAGCAAATGTGGGAAGGGGGGAGGGATTCATCCTGTGTATAGATTACAAACCCGGTCTAGGGTCCTTGCTCCTGATTATGGTGCTCTATATGGAGTTCCACCTTTCCCTACTAGTCCTCTACAGGCTTCTCGAGGTAGTGATGCTTATTACCAGCAACCTCAGGGGGACATCTCTAATATGGAGTTCTACTGGTTTATTCATTTGCTTACTCAGTTGGTGAAATCTCTATCTCATCAGTCAAATCGTGTTGGTTCTATTGCTCTTTTGTTTGAGGTCACTCGGGTTGGTCAGTTCATTAATTTGAATACCCAAACCTTTATAGGCTTTAAGGTTAAGAAATATCTTTAAGGGTTTGTGGATGAGATAAAGAAAATTTTTAGAGTGATGTATGCTACTAATTCTGAAGATGTAGAGTTTGTGTATATCAACTAAAAGATATACGTTATCATTAGTATGAGGAGTGGGAGATGTTAAGGGGTGATGATCCAGACCCGGCATTATGGTATATTCTTTTAGTGCCTTTCTTAATCACTTTTTTCATCAGAGTTTAGGGAAGCTAGGGCAGAGAAGTTTGTTAATCTGAAGTAGGGCAGTATAAGTTTGAAAGAGTATTCATTGAAATTTCAGAAGTTGTCTTATTATGCTCCAAAGTTGGTGTCTAGCTAGAGATCCAAGATGAGGAAGTGAGCTTCTGGATTTTTCCTATTACTTGGTATTAGAGTGTAAGGTTACAATGTTGAACAATGACATGGACATCTCTAGACTCGCGGTTTAAACGTAGCCAGTTGAGGATAAAATAAAGAAACAAGTAAAGACTGGGGAATAGTAGAATAAGAAGTTTAGGTATTTCGAGCAGGGTAGGGGTCATCAAAATAGTGGGAAAGATGGTAGACAGTAGACCAAGAAGAAGAACTGGGGAAATTCTTAGTCTTTTGCTAGTGCTCCCTACGCCAAGTCATCTAGCGATCGTTATTTTTAGGCTAGCAGTAGTTCTAAGTCATAGGGTTCCTACACTTATGCTTGTGGAGCTTACTCATCCTTAGGAATCAGTGTGATAATTATGGTCAACTGGGTCACATGCAGCTAGATTTTCCTTCAGTCAGAGTTCTCACTTGGGTTAATGAATTTCCAATTTCCACATCTTCATCTCCTTCGCCAAAGGGTGATAACCTCTATGCACTTTCTACTCAGCAAGAATCTGAGGAATATCTAGATGTTTATACTAGTATATTACAACTTTTCTCTCATAATGTGTATTTTTTACTTGACTCAAGGTGTACCTTTTCTAATGTAATCCCATATGTTGTTGTGCATTTTGGTTTTCATCATAAAGTATTTTCAACCCCTTTTCTATGTCTACCTTGGTGATTTATTCTATTATGACTAGAAAAATCTATAGGGGTTGTGTGGTATCTATCTTTTATAGGGAGACATTGGTGGATTTGGTAGCACTGAATATTGTGGATTTGGATGTTAATTTGGGGATGGATATTCTTCTTTCGTGCTATGCATATTTGGATTATAGGACTCAAAAGTTCAGTTTTCACATTCCTAATGAGCCAGTATTAGAATGGGAGGGAAGTTCGTTAGTACCAAAAAGGATGTTTATTTTCTGTCTTAGAGCTCAAAAATTGATTTCAATAGGGTGTTTATATCATCTAGTTTGGGTTAATGATTCTAATTTTGAATGGTCTTCTTCGCAATATGTCCTTGTGGTTAATAAGTTTCCTAAAGTATTTCCTGAAAATTTTCTTAAATTCCTCATGATTCGAAAATAGATTTTGGGATTGATCTTCTACTGGACACTCATCCTATTTCCAATCATCCTTATAGAATGGCTTCGGTTGAATTAAAATAGCTTAATGAGCTATTAAAATACGTTCTTGATAAAGGGTTCATTTATCCATATGTTTCTCCATAAGGTGCTCCTATACTTTTTGTGATGAAGAAGGATGGGTCTCTTTGGATATACATAAACTAGCATCAGTTAAATATGTTAACAATAAAGAATAAGTGCCATCTTCCTAGGATTGATGACAATTTTGTTCATCTTAAGGGTGCTATATTCTTCTGTAAGATTGATCTTTCTTCAGGCTTTTACCTATTGAAAATTTGTGAAGTTGATATTACCAAGACTACTTTTTAAACCCAGTATTGTCACTATGAGTTTCTGATTATGTCATTAGGGGTGAATAGTGCTCCGATTGCGTTCATAGATCCTATGAATTGGGTTTTCAGGAAGTTTTTGGACTGTTTTATGATAGTCTTCGTTGATGACATCTTGGTGTATTCTGAGAGAGAGGAGGATCATGCCAATCTACTCTGAATTGTGTTAAAGACTCTTATAGATCAGAAGTTGTATGCGAAGTTTTCTAAGTGTGAATTTAGTTAAATGTTAAGACTTTTCTTGGTGATGTTGTTTCTACTGAGGGGATTAAGGTGTATCTATAAAAGTTGAACTGATGAAGAAATGGCTTAGATCGACGACTCCCACCTATATTCAGATCTTTTTTGGCTTGGCAGGGTATTATAGGAGGTTTTTTGAGAGTTTATCCTCTACTTCTACTCTATTGATAGGATTCACTTAGAAAATGGTTATATTTGTATGATCTAATGCTTGTGAGGGTAGTTTAGAGAAGTTGAAGAATAAGTTGAGTTCTGTGCAAGTTTTGACCCTACCCGAGGGTACAAATGGTTTTGTTTATTTTTTAATGTGTCCCATGTGGGATAGGGCTATGTATTTATATAACATGGTAAGGTGGTATCCTATGCTTCAAGGTAACATAAGGTTCATGAAAGGAACTATCCAACTCATGATCTAGAATTAGTGATTGTACTTTTTGTTTTGAATATTTGGCTCCATTATGTGTATGGGGTGCATATGGATATCTATTCAGATCATAAGAGCTTTCAGTATGTCTTTATGCAGAAGAAATTTAATCTTAGGTAGAGTCGATGGATGCAATTGCTTAAGGACTATGATATTAGTCTTCACTACCATCTATTAAAGCTAATGTCATTTCTGATACTTTTAGCAGGTTGTCTATAGGGAGCTTATCTTATGTTGATGAAGAGACAAGAGGATTGGTTAAGGACATTCGTAGATTGGATAAATTAGGAGTTCATCTTTTGAACTCTAAGGATGGGAAATTCATTGTTCAGGAAGTGGTCAAATCATCTCTCTGTGATGCCGTGAAGGAGAAGCAGGCTTTGGATCCCATACTTTTGCATATTAAAGATGATGTAGGTAAGAAAAAGTTTATGGTATTTGAGATTGGGGGAGATTGTATTTTAAAGTACCAAGGTAGATTGTGTGTTCCTTATGTAGATGGGCTACATGAAAGGTTTCTGACTGAGGCTCATGAGTCTAGATATACAGTTCATCCGAGTTCAAGTAAGATGCACCATGACTTGAAGGAGATCTATTGGTGGAAAAATATAAAGTGGGATTTAGCAAATTTTGTTGCCAAGTGTATGGTTTGTAAGTAAGATAAGGTTGAGCAGTTTAGGCTTGGTGGCATATCTCAATAGATAGAGAATCCAATGTTTAAGTGAGAGATGATCAATATATATTTTATTACGGGTCTTCTGCAGTCTCGCTATTAGTATGATTCGATTTGGGTCATTGTGTATAGAATGACTAAGTCCGCTGACTTTGTACCTTTGAGGAGTAACTACTCAGGAGAGGATTAAGCAAAGTTATTCATTCTAGAGATTGTAATACTTCATGGTGCATCAGTATCCATTATTTTAGAATTTTTTGGGTTCACAGGTTAACCTTAGCACCGCTTTCCACCCTTAAAAAGATTGGCAAACATAGCTTAATATTCAGACTTTAAAGGTTATGTGAAGGTCCTATTTGATATATTTAAAGGGTAGTTGGGTGGACCATTTACTTCTTGTTGAATTTGTATATAATAATAGTTTTCGGTAATACCCCGCAAAATCCTCTTCTAGTCTGAGCCTTAGAGAGTATTCAGTAAAGAGTGAATCCGAGTCTAAAAGTTTCAAAAATATCTTCCTAAGTATGAAATACTTTGAATCGTGTGGAATTTCCATAATTTCTACTTGTTTCCATGTAGAGCAATAAATAAGCTTTTTATTGATACAAAATTCACCCAAATTGGACACTCGGGTGAAGAGTTAGAGCCATTTTCATGAGATAGTATGCCACTTGGCTACCTTAGCGCATCGCGGAGCAAGCAAAAAATGGCAATCGCCAAAATCCATTGAGTCTCCGTGATTATGGCGTATCGCGGCAAGGCTTGATTTTAGAATTTGTCAATTTTTAGAGAGCCTCCACGATTCCACCAGATCGCGGTATAGTTCCAGTTTGTAATCAAGATGGCAACGCGATTTACACCGCGTCGCGCTGTCATGCAGTTTCCCAATTGTCCAATTTCCAGTGAACTGGCGCGATTATGGCGCGTCGCGCCATCATGTAAAATCAGGGATTTTTCAGCTTAATTCCAATGGCTTTTCGGTCTTTTACTCTTTTCCCCAGCCTCTATAAATACCCAACCAAGGGATCTCAGCCTCATTTTTCTCTTCCACTCCAAAAACTAGGGTTTCCAAAATCTAAATCCCCTCTTTTTCTTCAATCAAAAATCAATAGAGAATCAAGTGGAATCAAGGAATCTTTCCAAGAACCTTCAAGAAAAGTGTTTCCCCAGATATGTAGATGTTGATTCTTGGGTTCCTTTTATCCAAGAAGCTCAAGTACCCTTTTCTAAAACTCAAATATTTCATGTTTATGAGTTGTTAATGATTCATGTGAGTTGAAATTGATGTTACATGTGTTGTTGAGTTTTGATTTATGTTTGTTTACAAGATTCATGAGCTTTGACCCTAGTATGTGGAAGTCATGTGATGTTTGTGATAAACCCTCTTGAAGTTGTTTTCTATCTGATGTGTTCATGTCATTTGGGTGTAGAAATGGTGGAATAAGCGAAGTATGTCCCCCATAGGTTTGATAAAAAGCTTAGGTGAAGAATAAGGTCCATTATAGTATGTTGAATAGGAAGCCCCAAATTGTGAGCTAGTCCATGCATGCCTAGTGTTTGATAAAATGCCTTAGTGAGTGAAATGTGCCATGCTAGTATGAAATCTCCAATTAGGTGTAAACCCGTGATTGCTTAGTGTTGTTGAAAGACCTTAGTGAACAAGTCAAGATATGATGGTTGTAAATTCCCCAATTATGTGCTCTCTGATATATACTAAGTTTTTAATACATGCCAAGTGGTTAGCAAGTAAGTTGAGACATGATAGTATGAAGTTTTCCCCAAATCATGTGAAGTACTTGAGGTAAGACCTTGTTGAAGGAAGTATAATCCAATAGCATGTTTCCTTATGCTAGTATATGTTGATGTTTTCTAAATACTTGACACGATACCTTAATGTTGTAAAGGTGAAGTTATGTTGTATTTCCTAAATACTTGAAGAGATGCTTTAATGATAATGATGATGAATGAATGAATACTTATCCTGATGGAGGAATGATTATGCTCTATTTTATATTATCGAGTCCTGGGGATATTTATACCCTATAATTTAGCTGTTTTCTTAAGCCCGTGTCAGTTTTAGGATAATTCCAGTTGAGCCATGGCTCTCAGAACTAAGTGAATTATAAAACGTTGTATCCTCAGACAGATAGAGAACTTAAGAAATTTCAGTAATCTCAATTATCTCTGTAATCTCTGTATTGCTAGTAATCTAGCCTCAGTCTTGTAGTCAGCTCAGATCCAATAGTATTAAAGTGTTTAATTCTAATCTCAGAAGAGATTCAAATAATTTATTCAAGCTCTTTATCATCAGTCAACCACCGTAATTCAATACCATTTCCGTCAGATACGAAACTAAGTGATCTTAATGTAGCTCAGTCAGATCTTTTGATAAACATGATCAGTATCAAATTCAGTTCAGTTGTGTTCAGTTAAGAATTCAGTCAGAGTCATTCAGTTAGGAGTAGAAACTAGTATCGAGTGAGGGAAGGGATGGCAGTTTCTCCCGTCAGCGAGAGAGAGGTCAGAGTTATTAGTAGCCAACCCTAACCTCCAAAACTATGTAGCCAGCATAGGATACAGGAGTTACCATTAAGAAAAGGCTGTCACCTCTAGAGAGAGAGTATTTGACCATTATATTGCCTTATGTCGACTTCCTAGTAAGGGTCATCTGCTAAAGAGGATTGACCAGAGAGAGGCCCTTCCAGCTGGGGTTACAGTTTGGACCCCACCTATGGTAGCTTAGGGCATGTCAGTTAAGTAACTACTTCCCACAATTTCAGTTTCAGTTTTAGTTTTAGTTTTAGATTAAGTCTCAATCTAAGTATCAATCTTCAGAAATTAGGACTATCAGATACAGTCATCTATCTCTATAAGGAACTCAGATAGTTGCATTGATTTATGGACCATCCATTAGATAGGCTTGGTCTCATATATAGTTATTTGATATCATATTAAAAGATATACCGCCACATAGGCTTGATCCCAGTCTCAGATTCTATTGAGTATTCTTGTTGTTAGATTCAGATATGATCATTCCCTTACCATTGATAATGGTTTCCTTAATCATCCGTTAGAGAGGCTAATCTTTAATCTTGTCAGTAGAGAGCAGTAAGCTCATAATTCAGTCATTGATGTAAGTACATCCAGTTTCTCAGTCATTAGTATCAGATGAGTCAGTGTCTTAGTATCTCAGTGTCAGTAGTGAGTTCAGTCTACAGTAAGGCAGTATTCGAGTTTCAAACTCTAGAGTTTTGAGGATTATGACTATTTTCTATTCATTCATGTATGTGTATGTGTTCTCGTGCGGTATTTTCATAATTATTTAGTTTAGATACTATACATGCATGAGCCCTTGCATTTAACCTACCACATCTACATACTCAGTACATCCCTGTACTGACGCATTTGCGCTATGGTGTTTTTTTTTGGCACCATAGGTTCAAAGGCATGAGACCCAGAGTTTCCTCAACAGTTCAGTCCCAGTCAGTAGTAGTAGTCATAGCAGTCAGTCCTCGTTTTTCGAGGACTAATCTCATTTTACTATTATTCCATCAGACTTTGTTTATATTTTCAGTAGACGGAGTTAGTTAGGGACCTGTCCCATCAACTCCACAGTTTAAATTGTTTAAAAGTTTTTCCGATAGATGTATTAGTATTCAATTTTTAGTTTTGTGTATTCATAGATGTGTTGAACCTTATGTCTAGTTTTTTCATTTATTTTAGATATTATGCAGTGCACAGGTACAGATATCAAAAAAAGGGTTAGCTTGTGGTCCTTTCGGTCATAAGCACAGTGTGATGTCTCATGATGGGATTTTTGGACATTATATTTTCATTTCAGAATTTAGATGGATCATTTTAGGATCTTTATGGTAGGAGGTGTAGTTCTTTCATTTGGTGGTTTGAGGTTGGTGAGACTAGGTTGTTTTGTCCTGACTTGGTTCACCAAGCCACAGAAAAGGTAAAAGTAATTTAAGAAAGACTTAATAATACTCATATTCACCAAAATTCTTATGAGGATGTGAGGCAAAGAAAGTTTCTAGAGTTTGAAGAATATAATTGGGTGTTCTTGAAGGTGTCTCCTATGAAAGGAGTAGTGATATTTGGGATGAAAAGGATGCTCACTCCCAATTATGTTGGTCCATACATGATTTTGATGATAATTAGGAACGTTTCATATGAGTTTGAATTGCCTACGATTTTGGGTTCTATTCATCCCATGTTTCATATGCCCATGCTGAAAAAATTATGGGTGTGATCCTTCCTTGATGGGCCTATTGAGGATATTAGTGTTATCGATTCCTTGTCTAATGAGGAAGTCCCATTTGAGATATTGGTTAGGCAAGTTTGTAGATTCAATACCAAGTATATAGTCTCACTGAAGGTCCTTTGGAGAAGTCTAAAGGTAGAAAGTTAAAGAAGATATGAAGGTCAAGTATCTATTCTTATTCCCAGGGTTGGATGAAAGTGCTTATGGTATGAGTTCTATTTTCCTCTTGTCATTTTCTGAGTTTGTTATTTAATTATAGTTCATTTTTACTAGTCTTGTGCTAAAAGTATCATTACTCACACTCGGGGATAAATGATCCTAAAGAGGGGATGTAAGATCCTTAAAATTTTAAAAAAATTTATTTTTGACCTTCCCATATTTCTAATATCGATTTTTGACTTAAATTGTTTTTAAGGGTGTTAAAAGGGTAATTTGGAAAATTTTTGGATTCTTTTGAAAGGGCTTCGGGTTATTTTAGGACCCTGAGGCAGTGAGGGCCCGTAATATGGCCGTGTCATGGAGGTTACCCTCCATAATATTTCAATGGCATGGAGGATAACATCAGCCATATCGGTGTGCCATGCCAAAGTGATAATTCTATGCAGTTTTGTATTTATTCACTTGGGATTAGGGGATTTCGGTATTTTCACATTTTGCATGAATTTTAAACATAAAATTGCTCTATTTCCATTAGTTTTAAAAGATTAAATCCCCTATTTCACTCTCAAACACATAACCCAAGAACATTCAAGGGTTTCACTATACAATCATCATCCGAACTCTAAATTTCAAATTGATTATATATTCTTGTGTGTTCTGGGTATGCATCTCTTCCCTAAAGTAATTTTATACAAAAGCATGTGCTAAATTGTTCTCTATGTGGTTTAATTATTGGGATTTGAATATGGGTTGAGGGATTTGGAATAGTTGTTTCATGAATTGAGTTCCCATGTCTTTGAAATCGTTGTTTGTGCTTTATTCTCATGATTTTGAACTTAGTAAAAGCATGGGTATGGGAATTGCAATACGGGACATCGGTTTCCCCAAATTTTATGGTTCAATCATTTGGAATTGGCTTTATAAAATTTGTTTAGAAAATAGACATATACATGATCTACCACACTTTTGAAAAATTGCATTGCATAAAAGTTTAATGGAACTTAAATTGGGTTTGAATCCCTTGGTGGCCATGGATTGATTTTAAATTGGAAACGCTGGAGTCAATTCTGCTAATAGGTTTTTATATGGCATAATGGAATTGGCTTGCAGGCTTAACTCTATCTGGGATTACAATACAAATGTTAAATGCATATTTAAAAGACTCTTTTTTAATGGATGAGAATGTATGTAAATTGTTTTAATTTGCTCTTAATGGGGTTATGTAGCTAACCGTGGAATGTGAAGATCCTGGTGCCACCGATGCTAGAAAGAACATATCTTACATAAGGGTTTTTATGAACGGGTGCACAGTTCACACACAATATATACATATTTTTAAATGGTTAGAGCTACGGTGGCTTCGGCCCTTCCTTGAATTTATCTATTTCATATGGCTAATAACGCACTAGGGCCCTTTCAGTAGGGAAAGTAGAACACATATATCCCGTGGGTTCCCTTAAGATGGTTAGAGCTACATTATCCATGTTAATAGTTTTAAAAATCATGCTTAAACCTTGTTCCTAATCTAGGCATCTTATGTATATGTCTATACATTGTCCACATATTGTTTACTATGACTTTGTACAAGGCATTATTTTATCCCATCTTGAGTTACATACCCTGCTTATCCTATTGATCATTCAAGGACTCTATATAGTTTCATAATGTAGGATCCGAAGACATTTTTTTACCCCTATATAGCATTAGGTGTATTAGCACATTTGTCGAGTAGCAGTGAAGTGGTGAGCCTCCATCCTTTGAAAAGCCTTATAATTTTCATATTCTCTTATTTTTACTCAATACTTTTGAATTCATTTTGTAATGGTCGGGAACATGTCCTGACCTATTTGCTATTCTTGTTTTAGAGGCTATTGTGGGCAGATGTGGGTTGGTTAGTTATTGCTTTAACTCTTATTTTCATTGTGTCATTCATTCATTTTCTTATTTCTATTTAATTCGCTTCCATATGATTATTATCATTATTGTTCTCTTAAGGTTTGGTTAAGCAGGTAATCCTTGTCCATGGTGGATTTGAGATAGCCGTAATGGCCAGGCCCTGATTAGGGTGGTCACATTGCACTGTCCCACTAGAGTCTCACCTATCCCCAATAGTTCTCCTCAGGCTTCTAAGGTTAATGATTCTTATGATTGGCCGCCCTATAGGAATATCTCTAATGTGGATTTCCGCTGGTCTATTCATCTGCTTACTCAATCGGTGACATCTAAATCCATCAATCGAACCATAATTGTTTTGTTGCTCTTTCATCTGAGGCCCCTAGAGTTATCCAGTTTATGAAGTTAAATCCCTAATTTTTATAGGTTCTAAGGTTGAGGAGGATCCTCAGTGGTTTGTGAATGAGATAGAGAAGATTTTTAGAGTGATGAATAGCACTAATTTTGAAAGTGTAGATTTACTGCATATTAATTACAAGATATAGCATATCAGTGATATGAGGAGTGGGATAAGTTGAGAGGCAATGATGCTCAGCTGGAACTATGGGATGAATTTTTAGGTGCCTTTCTTGATCATTTATTTTATCAAGAACTGAGGAATGCTAAAGCTGAGGAGTTTGTGCATCTGAAGCAGTGTAAGATGAGTGTGAAAGAGTATTCCTTGAAATTTAAGCAATTGTCTTGTCATTCTCCAGAATTGGTGTCTAGCAAAATATCTAAAATGAGGAAGTTTTCTTCTAGGTTATCTCGTGACTAGGTATACGAATACAAGATTGCAATGTTGAATACTGACATGGATATCTCCAGGCGTATGGTTTATGTGCAGTAGGTTGAGGATGAAAATAATCGATAGGCAGAGATGAAAGAGAAAAAATAAAAAGTTTAGATATTCAGAGTTTGGTGGGGGTCAGCAGAATTGTGGGAAACATAGTAGATAGTGGACTTATAAGAACAATGGAGCAATTATTATTTGTCTGCTAGTGCTCTCTATCCTAAGCCATCAGGCGATTGTCTTTCAAAAGTTAAAAGTGGTCCTAAGGCACAGGGTGCCCAGTCTCAGGCTAATGGAGCTCAGCCAGCCCCACCTTATCCTCCTTGTCATTTTTATGGGAATCTTCACCGTGGATATTTTGAGAAAAGGAATAATTTTTGTTATAATTATGGTCTGTTGGGTCACATGTAGCAAGACTTTCCTCTAGTCAGGGTTGCTACTTGGATAATAAAGTTTTGGTTGCCACATCTTCAGTTCCTATGATAAAGGGTGATACTTCAAGTACTGTCACTCACAGAAATCATCTCAATATACTTTCTTCCTATCAAGAATTTGAGGCACCTCCTGATGTTGTTACAGGTATGTTACAACTCTTTTCCCATGCTATTTATTGTTTACTTGGTTTAGGTTCTACCCTTTTTTATGTGACCCCTTATGTGGCTGTGCATTTTAGTTTTGGTCTTTAAAATATTTCTGACCCCTTCTCTTTGTCTACTCTGGTGGATGATTCTACAGTTGCATGAAAAATATATAGGGGTTTTGTGGCGTCTATCTTCTTTAAGGAGACATTGGTGGATTTGATTGAGTTGGATACGGTAAAGTTTGATATTATCTTGTGGATGGATTGGATTCATTCGTGCTATGCAACTCTATATTATAGGACCTAATAGGTCCATTTCCAATTCCGTAATGAATTGGTAATTTAATGGGAAGGGTATTCTATAGTGCCCAAAAGGAGGTTTATTTCCTATCTAAGAGCTCACAGGTTGTTTTCCAAAAGGTGTTTGTATCACCAAGTTTGGGTTAAGGATTTTAATTCTAAGGGTTCCTTCTTTCTATATATCCCTGCGACTAGTCAGTTTCCAAAATATTTTCTGAATGATCTTACTAGAATTCCTCCTGATAGGGAAATAGATTTTGGGATTCACCTTCTACTGGATAGCCGTCCTATTTCTATTCCTCCATATAAAATGGTTCTAGTTGAATTAATGTAGCTGAAGGAGAAGTTAAAGGATCTTCTTGATAAGTGTTTCATTAGTCCTAGTGTTTCCCTGTGAGGTGTTTATAACACTCAACTTACTTCCATATTTGAGGGGTGAGGCGGTCGTTGTCAATAACCCAACTACAGTTGGGATCGAATCCACAAGGAGCGAATTATAAATTTCAAGTCTAATATTACCCAAAGTGATAACAAAGACAACATGTAAATAAAATGGGGGGGATTTGTTTTGAAATTTTTTGTGACAATCTTTGGCTAACAACACACTAAATGGCACTTTTGATGTAAACTCAAGTTTGAAGGAAATCTTGGGATTATGTCTACCTAAAAGTAACAGCATGCAGGTTGATGATGGTTTAGCATAAATCTTAGTTGTTAACTAATGGATAGGATAGGTCGAAAGTCATTGTGGTCAATCTTTCAATAAATCCACAATGATTTCACCCGTTGGCTCTTTCGAGAACCTAACAACTGTACAATTTGTAATCACCCCAAACCTCAATCAAGCATCCTTGTTTCTAGGATGATTCTTTTGACATGGTTTACACTCTAAATACACTTATTTTTAAGATTGCAAAAGGTAATAAACCATAGGCTCAATTGTCCACCATTGTCTTATCCCCCTATAACCCTATTTCAAAGATGTTATAGGTTACCTCAAGTTCACCATCATCCCTCTTTCAAGGATGATGAATGGTTTTTAGAGTTTGGAGTTTTCACCCACAAATTCCAACTCATAAATCCAAGCAATGGTGCAACCCAACTCAACAACTAGTAATCATTCAAACTCAACAACACCCACAAATAATTACACTTTAGTTCCACATAATCCCAAGACTATATTACTTAGCTACTCTGAACAAAGTGAAGTGAGATATACCATGAGGATTATCCAAAGCCTTTATTTTTCATAAAATTACTAAGAAATAAAGCCTCCACAATTAGTTACAAACTTGCCCAATTAGGGTTTCTTGCTTTGAAATAAAAAATATCTATGAGGTAAGCAATACCTAAAGAAGAAATAGTTTTTTCCTAAATATAGTTTGGGATTCGTCTATATAATTTTACAAAATTGCCCTTGGTCATATTCCCACTGAACAACGATCAGATAGACTTAACCGCGACCGTGGCTACGCGACTATAGATGTGCTCTGCGATCACATTCTGCTAACAATCTTAACTGACCACGACCACAGCCTGAGGACTGCGGTCGCGATAACTGAGGCTAAACTGCTTTAGGTCTCCAGCTGCACTCCATTTCCTTCCATTTGATCACTTTTTGGTCTTTAATCTACATCATTTAACATTCTTAACTTGATTCCTGCAAAATATGGATATTATTATATTTAAATTATGTTGATGTCTTATTTTCTGATAAAAAATATGGTAGAGTGCATAAATATTTGGTGAAAATGAGTGGTAAAATAACCACTTATCAACACCCCAAACTTAAAGCTTTGTTTGTCCTGAAGCAACACCACTTTTTTCTATGAGATAATTTCAAATGTATGCCCTCATTCTATCACCCAATGATTAGGATGACTTAAACTTATAGTGTTACCACAAAAAGTTCCTCGCACATGGGAAAAATGGTTTCAACAACATCCCTTAGTAATATAGAATATTTGAAAAATGCATTAGACTCTGGGGAGCAACCATGTAACAACCACTAATGCTCTTGAAATGACTCACTTGTGACTACAACAAAGTTATACTTCTTTTTATCCCATTGTCAGAAAGATGACAAAATCACCCACCTCAACTTGTTCACACGCCTCCTCACATGAAAGAAGATTTCACACACCTAGTTACCAATCATGCAACAAGGAATTTTAAGTGCAAGAACTCTCTCTCTCTCAGCAAATTCTCCATGTTAACAAGTACCATGTCATAGTCTTGCCTTTATTTTCAATCACCACTATGATGACCACACTTGGTTGGGAATCACAAAGGACTTTTTGATCTTGTAATGTAGGTTTACGGCAGGGTAGGATATCAACTTAGGATAATAGGGCTAAACCCTCCTTGAACTTCTACAGTACTATCTTCATGTTTTGCTATTAGGCAACTTCTTTTTCTTCTACTATTTTGCCTTTTCTTGGTTTTCCCCGCTTTCCTCTTTATTTTCTTTTTGTTTTTTTTGTGCATAAATCAAAATGATTTATTATCATTAAGCTTGTGAGAACCTATTTATAAATTCTTGGCCCAATTGAATCTCTTTTAATTTCCACCACCCCCAACTTAGGCTTTTAGCCTTAACTAGTATTCTGTTCTTCAAGGAGGGTAGGGTTCAAAGGAAAACAAATAGAAGGGTCACGACATTTAATGTGTTTTCCAAAGAAAAGACCAAAGTCTCAAAGAGGGTGACTAGGGGTAACTCCTATGTATTGATAGGCTTTTTAGGACAAAGCGGGCTTCTAATGTCAACAGATGCCCTATGATCATTTTACCAACCAAGCACAATCAAAATTTAGCTTTGAAAGTCTAATGGGAAAGTTCTACATGGTACAAGTACGCATGAGATATAGACAACTAAGCTCACACGCATGGCATGCGAATTTCATTAAAGGAGGCAATTGTTCCTCCTGCTCGAGACAAAGATGTAGTATTTACAATTCTTCCAAAGAAAATTTTTGGAGACATAGAGAGAGGAAAAGTTTTCTTATAAGGTTTCTCACGTCTTTGCCCTCAACTTTCAAAAAAAATTCAGATGGCGGGGGATGATTGTTTTTCATTCGTACCACATATAATTTGTTAATCATGGCAACAACCCAAGTTATTTTCTCACATTGTGGCTCTAATATGGGTAAACCATCTATATGGATACTCAGACTTCACCAATGGGTATGAATCGATCCTAATTCACCAATGCCACAGGTACTCAAACTTTCCTTGCATTTATGGCCCTGATGCCACAGGTACTTAGACTTCCCCTGCATTTTTGGTTAAAAAACAAATCATGACGCTTTCTATTAAGAATGTCATCACTCAATCTATCATAGGGAAAATCACATCGATTAAAACTAAAATAAAGTAACAAACTAAGAACAAAGTAACTAATTCATCCAAATGTGGGTACCATCAGAGTTCCTGAATATTAAAACCCAAATAAAAAAAATAAGAATCATCCGAAAAAGTATGACAAAATATCAATAATACAAGTCCAAATAAAATAAATAAGGAGACTCCCCCAACTGAAAAAGTAGCAGTGTCTCCACTGCATAAATAATCAAGAGTAAAAGAGATAAGGGTGCTCTTTGAAACTGCATCAAGGTTTTCTTTAACTCTTGGATTCTCTGTCATCATCATTATCCTCAAGATCAGTCCACTCAGTTAGGGCCTCGTAACACTCTCCACCCAAGAAGAAGGTAGTCTATCTTGAGGTTTTAGGACCTTCACCCCTTCCATATCTTGATAAAGAATTTATACCTCTTCTTCTCTTTCATAACAAATTTTCATGTGAAATTCAGAAGTCTCTGTGTGACTCTAAAAAAGAGGAGTAGGCTTTCTCAAGCTTATCAATGGTAGCTTCTTGATTTTTTTTATCCTCCTTGTACTTCTCATAATTGGTACGTGACACATATGAATGATGGGTGGTGGAAGGCTCTCCTGGTTATTGGGGCAAACTAGACATAAGCTCCCTGATAGCTATAATATCAACTATAATTTCTCAAGATGTCCGGTAGTGGTTGGCCTATTAGACTCAGACTCAATATATGCCCAGTTTTCTAAGTCAATCTTTCACTTCTTTCCTTGTCCAGGCGCACCCTATCCTTTAATCCTTAAGGGATAGATGGGAGCACCAGGATACACCCATGTATTACTAGCATACTCATCAACCCTTACTCTCCTGCAAAGCTCAGCAATCAATGAGGGGTAGAAGAAATTCCTACCACCTTGTTTCTTGAAGTGATCTATTTTATTTATCAAAAGTGATGTCATCTAGAATACAAAAAACTATTCAAGCAGGCATATCTAGGACTGTTGTCATATGGGTGCAAGGAGAGACTCAACTACAAATAATGTGCAACCATATCTGAGCCTCGAAAGTAAAGTCATTCATGGAGATGTTTCTTTTACTCTTTCCCCAAGAGACTTCTTTTCGAGGCAAAGCCATTGCACCAACAACCTCCCCAATGTACACCCTTTTGCTTTGAATTCACCCATGTCTACATGTTGGAGCCCATAAACATCATTGATTTGCTTAACCCCAACTTTCACCGGTTTACCCCGAATCTTAATAGTCATGTTGAATGGGTCTAAGAATGACACTTCACTGATGTTAGGATAAAATTCACGGACCTATTATTCATTTGCATCACAGGGATTCGGAGTAAAGCACCGCCACCCTGTGGCTTTAAGTTTATCCTTACATACCAGTAGTTTCTCTAGAACGACATCTTTCTTCTCTAATGCTCAAGGTAGGTCATCAAGTCCCTCCTTGTTCACCTTTTAACTTTAAACATCCACCAAGGAGACCACTTGAAGCTCTATGGTTTGCTTCTTTATCTTGCAAATTTTGAAATAAACCTCATCCTCTTGCACTCTAAACTTTATTTCCCCTATATATAAATTGATAATGGCCCTTTTGGTTGTCAATAAAGGATGATAGGTGATGTTGGGTGTGTTTGTACACTCTACTGTTACTATTCTAGCATATTTCACCTTGTTTTGAGGATAACTATAGTGCTTAAGGTGTTGATATTGATATAAATTAGCATCTAAGTAATAAAGTGAGTGATTATAATGTTTAAAGCATATTACAAACAAGTTTAGGTTTAATTGGATTACTTAGAGTTTAATAGATGAAACTAGCATTACTAGCTTAAGCTAGGCATTTGTCTAGTCTATCGTGTCGGGTTCTAACATGTTTAATAAGTTCCTAAGGTTTTTATTATGTATTTATATGTGAAAAAAACTTTTTGATAATGTTTAAGGGTAAATTAGATCAAGACAAAAGTCAAAACAATGAGTTAAAGATCAAAGAGAAATTAGCCTATGCTTAGCTTGTGTTTCTAGTTCACTCTTTTGGATGTTGTGTTGTTTAGAGCTCTAAATTGCTTTGTTTAATGATGTAGTATGCTTGGTTAATGGATTATGATGATATATAAAGGATATACAAGCTTCAAATCCTGTGGAAACAACTCAAAAAGGCTCTAAAGGGATCAACGAAAGCACAATAGACAACTTGGATGCAATTTGGACCCTTAGAATGTCCAGGGCGTGTGTAGGCTGTAGTGAAGGAAAAATGGCATATTATATGGACTAAAAGCTTCAAAATTTATCCAAAACAGTGATCACTCATGATGAGGGTGTATCTCGACCTCCACACCCACTTTTAAGCCTCGCGACGAGATCTACATTCCCGTTTCTAGTTTGTGCAATGCAACTTCCACTCCTATTTCTAGATTGTGCATCTCGAGCCCCTCCAAACATGGACAAAAGTTTAACCACAACTTCTATTTGGCGTGGGACTACTTTGATACTATACATACATCTTTTTAAACATTATTACTCTCTTTTGGACGTCCTTGGAAGATATTGGAGGCATCCACAACATCTTTTTAGGTTTTATCATTCTTTAGTTTAGTTTTGTTTATGGTTTGTATCATTAATCCAAGGGATTGGTTGATGATTATTTCCATTAAAGGCTAAACTCCCTTTTAGAGGTTAAAGTTAATATCATGAATACTTTCGTTTTCAATTAAGTCTGTTGATTCGCTTATCATAATGGTTATTTGTTTATCCTTGTTTTTACTATTTTAAGGTTTAGCTACCCTTATAATATATTCATTTTCAACCTTATGATCATGGGAGAGGGAATAGGAAGATAGAATATGGGGATAAGCAAAGTATGGTTTATATTCTTTTATAAAATAAGGAATCAAAATTAGCATCTAGGACAGGGATATACTTAGAATCCTTACTTAATTAAAACGTTGGATGATAGCTTTCAATCACTTAGTTGGATTATTACATCCCCGCTCAATGATGTAGTTGTAATGTTAAAAATAGGTAATCGCTTAGAGGTCGGGATACCATAATCATGTGATTAACCCTACGAATTATAAACAAAGATAAGAGATTTAATGAATGAAGTTCAATAAAGTAGTATGATTGTTCATAATCCTTAACCCTAGATCTCTACCCATTGATTATCTAGAGTCATTACTTTTCCACATTAGTTTAGTTTTTTTTTAGTTTTCAATTCTGAAACCTTATTGTTTATTTTTTCTCAATCGTTAAACTAGTAATTGTAATTGTCAACACAAGTTTCTATGGGATCGATATTCGACTTTCTTGAAAGCCACATTACTGCTTGGTAGACCATGTATACTTGCATGTGCGCTTGGGCGCTGTCAAGTTTTTAGCACCATTGCTGGGGACTTGTAGATTTCAGCTATCTTCTTTTAGTTTAGCTACATTGAGTTATAAATAGTTTAGTTTTTTTAGGGTTTTTTAAGTTTCTTTTATTTCTCTTTTTATCACATTTCTTGACATGGTAGCTTGGGATAGATGACTTACAAGTTATGGCAATTCTTTTTTTTTTTGTGGAGGACCACATCATATGGCTTCTGGTTAAGATTTTGATGGAAATGCGTGGATAGGACCTTCTCAATAATATGCAATTATTGTTCAATCTGTAGAGCAAACTGCAACTTGGTGTTTAGTTTGTGGTCAAAGTTGTCATACTATAACTATATGTGGTGTCAGTCGAAATTCATAATTGTTTGTGGGCTATGCTGAAAGGAAAAATTTTATAAACAGCTACCATCAAACAGAGCAGAATCAGCTACAAATTAAGACATGAAACAACCAGCAGCAACATTTCCAGCAGCAACAACTAAAGTGCAAGCCACAACTCAAACGAGCAATTTGGAAGAGATAATGCAACAAATTTTATCGTCTTAAGTACAATTGTTGTTAGACTTAAAGAACCATTAGGAGGCTGCAAAGCAATTACATAATAAGCAGGGGATAGATATAGAGTTGACTTCCCAACTTATTGCAGATAAAGTTACTGATAATTCTAGGAAGTCTGAGTGCTCGAAAAATGAAGTTATTGGACAGGTTCAGGAAATACCATCACCACCATCTCCATAGAGATAGATAAAAACATAAGAATAGGAGCCACCCAATTATCATCATTATCTGAAGACTGAAATGTAAAAGGTGAAAGAGAGTGAGTATGTTATTAATTGTGTAAATTTAGACTTGGGATTGGTTGGTCCTCATTTAAAGAACTTTTGTACATTATGTTTAGATGATGTCTTGTCTGAGGAATCATCTAAAATAGTGGAAGAGTTTGGATATGAGGAACAGGAATCCTATATTCTTAATTTTACACTAAAATAGCAACATAAAAACACAGCTTACCTTAAGGACAAGTGGTTTACCATGCACATTCTATTACTTGGCTCCTGAATTTTGCCTCTTTATGATCGAGGAAAGAAGATGGATGCAATGTTGGAGGTGAAATTCATATCCTTAATGTGGAGGAAAAATTTGATTAGGTCGTGCCACAACACTAAATTAGGCAATTCTTGGGAGGGAACCTAAGCTACGGTATGTTTTCTTTTTTCTTTTTTAGTTTTTACTTTACCTAATTTTTTTTTAGATTGAGTCGCGGGTTAATGGAAAGTCTGAGTATCGAAAAACTAAGCTAAGGGGCATGGAAAAGACTGAGTGTAGGGTCCCCAGGCCTTCTTGATATTTAAAGATGCTGCTAGCTTGGCCCAGAGGCCTTAGAGAGTATTTTTATCTCTTACTTTAAAAGTTCACTTTGGGGACAAAGTTGATTTTTAAGTATTGGGTGGGGAAATTCCTAATTTGGGGCTCAATTTAAAATTTTATTTAGGAATAAAGAAGATATTCTTTTTGGTGCTATTTTTTATTACATGGTGTAAGTGTTTGTTTGATAAAAGCATGTTTAATGAGTGAATTGTTATTTTTGAGACACTTAGGCTCATGTTTATGACTCTTGACTTTTTGGCTTAAATTTGAATTTGTGCTATTGTTTTGTAGAGATTCTATAATGATCCTAAGTGAGTCAAGCATGTTCCATATGTGATGTGAGGTATTTGTATATTCCTTGTCACATGTGATGTCTAGAACTTGGCCGGTGTGTGTGTAAAGTGAAATAAAGAATGGGAGTTTAGGAGATGATTTAGGCATTTCTTTGATAGCCTTGTTTTAGACCTTCCTTTTGTCCTACCTTTGTCCATAGTCCTAGTTAACCCTTATTGAGACTTTACCTTTTTCTTTGTTATCCATATAAGTAGCTAATCCCTTCTTTGATAGACCATAATTTGATCAAGAAAGCTCCTGAGTGCTTTAATGAAAAATTAATTGAGTAAGGAATTTGAGAAATAAGAATAAAAAGGTGAAATTGAATCCCCAAAATAAATAGTTATTGGTGTTTAAAATTGATGTATTATGGTTGGGAGTGAATAATGAAAAGAATAAAAATTTGTTCAAATTGGATAAGTTGTGCATAACATGCTCACACCATAGTGTTTGTTAAAATGCTTAAATGAGATGAGGTAAAAGCAAAAGATGGGGGTAGACAAAAGTGGTGTAAATTTGTTGTTGGAGAATGGTTTTAATTGATCATGTGTTTCATTAAAGCGCTTAGGGAAGGTAGTCACTATTCCTGATCGAAATAGTTCCTACTCATCTCTTAACCTACATTACAACATGAAAAAGACCTAATTGATCCTAAGTTCAACATTCTGATATTAGTGGAGCACTACATTAAGGTCAATCCTATGGTTCGTTATGTGTAACTTGTGAATTCCTTGTGAGAGTGAGCGTAATTTGATTATGCTACCCATCGTGTTATAAATTGCTTAATTGTGAGTGATTATAGGTAACTCTCTTGTAGTGAGGGATACATGTTTGATGAATGTGGATGATTTTTATGAAGTTCTTGATTTATCAATATGAATGAGTTTGCCAACTAGATCAGTCAATTCTTGAGGCTTGGATGTTTTGAAGTAGGATTCTTGAGCTTTAAATTGCGTATAACATGCTTAGTGTTGTAAACTTGCATTCCGTGTAATCATTGTAGAGCTAGTTTGAATGTCTTGCTTCTACTAGAAGTGTGGAGTCTTTCCAGCTCATGATGATTATAGTGAAGAGTTGTTCGAGAATGAACAAGGATTTAAGTGTGGTGTGGTGATGTTGGGTGTAATTATGCACTATATTATTATTATTCTAGCTTATTTTGCCTTATTTTGAGGATAAATTAAGTTCTTAAGGTGTTGATATTCATATAAATAAGCATCTAAGTTAAAAAGTGAGTGATTATAATATGTAAAGTGTATTCCAAACAAGTTTGGGTTTAATTCGATCACTTAGAGTTCAATCGATGAAACTAGTGTTACTAGCTTGAGATAGGTGTTTGTCTAGTCTATCGTGTTGGGTTCTAAGTGTTTAATGAGTTCTTAAGGTTTTTATTATGTATTTATATGTGAAACAACTTGTAGATAATGTTTAAGGGCCAATTGGATCAAGACAAGAGTCGAAATAATGGGTTAAAGATCAAAGTGAAATTAGCCTATGCTTAGCTCGTGTTTCTAGTTCACCATTTTGGATGTTGTGTTATTTTAATCTCTAAATTGTTGTGATTAATTTTATATGATTCTAGGTTAATAAATTATGATGATATATGAATGATATAAGAGCTTCAAATCAAGTGGAAACAACTCAAAAAGGCTCGTAAAGGATCAACAAAAGTACAATAGACAACTTGGACGCAATTTGGACCCCTGGAATGTCTAGGGAACGTGTGGGCTGTAAGGAAGGGAAATTGGCACGTTCTATGGAATAAAAATTTCTGAAGGGACCCATTAAAGTGATCCCTCGATACGAGGGCACCTCGCTACCTCCATACCCACTTTTAAGCCTCGCAATGAGACCTACAATCCCGTTTCCACCTTGTTCGATGTGACTTCCACTCCCGTTTCTAGATTGCACATTGCGAGCCCCTCCAAACACGGCCAAAATTTGCACTACAACTCCTATTTTTCTTGGGATTACTAGGATACTACAAATACAACTTTCTAAACATTATTATTCACTTGTGGACGTCCTTGGAAAATATTGGAGGCAACCACAACTTCTTTTTTGGTTTTATCATTCTTTAATTTAGTTTTCTTTACGGTTTGTACCGTCAATCTAGGGGATTAGTTGAAGAATATTTCCACTAAAGGCTAAACTCCCTTTTCGGGGTTAAGGCCAAGATCATGAATACTTTTTTTTTGAATTAAGTTTGTTGATTCGCTTATCATTATGATTGTTTGTTTATCCTTTTGTTTACTATTTTAAGGTTTAGCTACCCTTAGAATATATTTATTGTCAACCTTGTGATCTCGGGAGAGGGAATAGGAAGATAGAACATGGGGATAAGCAAAGTATGATTTGTATTCTTTTATAAAATAAGAAATCCAAATTAGCATCTAGGACAGGGATATACTTAGAAGCCTTACTTGATTAACATGTAGGATGATAGCTTTCAATCACTTAGTTGGATTATTATATCCCCACATAACGATGTAGTTGTAATTTCCAAATTAGGTATACGGTTAGAGGTTGAAGGACCATAATCATGTGATTAACCCTACAAATCAACAACAAAGATAAGTGATTTAATAAATGAAGTTCAATAACGTAGTATGATTGTTCATAATACTTAACCTTAGATCTCTACCCATTGATTGTCCGTAGTCATTACTTTGTTGCATTAGTTTAGTTTCTTTTTAGTTTTAAATTGTAAAACATTATTGTTTATTTTTTTTGTATCGTTAAATGATGATTGGGTAGTTGTCAACACAAGTCCCTGTGTGATTGATATTCGGCTTTCTTGACGGTCACTTTACTACTTGGTAGACCAAGAACACTTGCATGTTTTGTTTGGGCGCTGTCAAGTTTTTGGCAACATTGTCGGGGACTTGTAGATTGGCAAGTATCATATTTTTAGTTTAGCTACATTAAGTTGTAATAGTTTAGTTTTTTTAGTTTTTTTTTATCACACTTCTTAACATGGCAACTTGGGATAGATGGTTTTCAAGTGATGAAGATGCTTATTGTTTTTGTGTGCGACCACATCATGTGACTTATTGTTTAGATTTTGATTAAAGTCCATGGACAGGACCTTAGAATATGATGCAGATACTGTTCTATCTGAGGACCAGATTTTAACTTGGTGTTTGGTTTGTGGTCAAAGTGGTCATATTGCAGCTATGTGCGTTGTTAATCCAGATTCAGAATTGTTTGTAGGCTACGGTGAAAGGCAAAATTATATAAATAGCTACAATCAAACGGAGCAGAATAAGCCATAAATTCAGTCACAAAACAACCAGCAACACCAATTCTAAAAGCAACAACTAAACACGGAGGCCACAACTCAAATGAGCAATTTGGAAAACATGATGAAACAACTTTTACAGTCTTAAGTACAGTTGCTGGTAAACTTGAAGAACCATTGGGAGGCTATAAAGAAATTGTATAATTATTTGGAGATAGATACAGAATTGACTTCCCAACCTGTTGCAGACAAAGTTGCTGAAAATTTGAGAAAGTCTGAGTACTCAAAACATGAAGTTGTTGAACAAGTTCAGGAAATACCATCACCACCATCTCAATGGAGGCAGAGAAAAACACAAGAATCAAAGCCACCCAGTTGTTATCTTTATCTTGAGATTGAAATTGAGAAGGTAAATGAGAGTGAGTGTGTTATTGATTGCGTAAATTTAGATGTGGGATTGGTTGGACCTTATTCAAAGCACTTTTCTAAATTATGTTTAGATGATATCTTATCTGTGGAATCATATAAAATAGTGGAAGAGAGTAAAGATTAGGAACAAGAATCCTATATTCTTAATTTTACATTGGATAAGCAACATAAAAACACACCTCACCTTATGGCCGTGTGGTTTACCATGCACATTCTATAACGCAGTTCCTTAATTTTTGCACCACCTCCCTTTGATCGAGGTAATAAGATGGATGCGATGTTGGGGGTAAAATTTATATCCTTAAGGTGGAGAAAAAAGTTGATTGGGTCATGCCGTTACACTAAAGAAGGTGCTTCTTGGGAGGCAACCCAAGCTAAGGTATGTTCTTTTTTAGTTTTTAGTTTTTACTTCACATAATTTTTGTTTTTTATTGAGTCGCAGGTTAATGGGAAGTCTGAGTACTAATAACCTGAGCTAGGTAGCATGGCAAAGACTGAATGTGGGGTCCCTGGATCTTCTTGAAATTTAAAGATGCTACTAGCTAGGCCTAGAGGCCTCAGGGATTATTTCTACATCTTACTTTAAAAATTCACTTTGGGGACAAAGAAGATTTGTAAGTGTGGGGTGGGGAAATTCCTATTTTTGGGATCAATTTAAAATTTTGTTTAGGAATAAAGAAGATATTCTAGTTGGTACTATTTTTTATTACATGGTGCAAGTGTTTTGTTTGATAAAACCATGTTGAATGAGTGAATTTCTATTTTTGAGACTCTTAGGCTCATGTTTTTTACTCTTGACTTGTTGGCTTAAATTTGAATTTGTGCTATTGTTTGGTTGGGAGTCTATGATGATCATATGTCAGTCAAGCATGTGCCATGTGTGATTTAAGATATTTGTATGATGTCTAGAACTCCCCTGAGTAGTTATCCAAATACTACATTCCTCATCCAACTTCTTTGCTTCTTCATCAACTTCATAAGATTTTGATGCTACGGCATTTATTGCTTTTGCGGGTGCATCCATAACATGCTTTGTCAAGAGTTCAAGTTTGGTCATTATTTTTTCCATGGCCTTTTCCTTCTCTTCTTTCTGCTTTCTTTGTTCATTATCAACCATGGAAGTAGTAGAAGGGATCTTTGGAACTTGGGTATCCCAGGTATGCCAACCTTGGTTATGCTTTGACACTTCTCTTATTAGTAGAAAGGATGTATGGTGGTGCATCTTTACTATGGAGCCACCCACCGTATTATCCACCACCATTTTGTTTAATGGATCTAGGGCACCGTAGAAGATCTCAAGATACATCTTCACTGAAACTTCATGATTTGGCCGTTGGGCCAATTTTTCATAAATCAATCCCAAACATCAAACAATGATTCTCCATTCATTTCCAAAAAATTCACAATCTCATCCCTCTTTTAAAGAATTTTAGATAGTGGAAAGTGTCTATCAAGAAACACCATAGTAAGATTGTCCCAAGATGTAATTGAGCATGGTGGAAGTGAGTGGAGCCATAAAACCACCTTTCCCGTTAGTGATAATCAGAAGAGGCAAAGCTGAATGGATTCTTGAGTAATGTTTCCTATATTGAATATTGCACATATTTCCACAAAATTCTTTAAATTGACATGTGGCTCCTTAAAGGCTTTACCCCCGTACAATTCTTTCATTTGCAAAATGTAAAGCATGACGCTGGACATATGAAATACTCCGTTTCCATTAGTTGGTCAGATATGGATTGCACTTATTTATCCCACTTAATTTAGTTGGCGCTTATCATATAGGGGATATCAAATGGCCCCATGTTGCTTTCACTATCCCTCATTGTTCTGTTAAAACTTAGATCACCTAAAAAAATTAAAAATAACAATTAAAGTAAATTATACCATTGCGGGTATTCCCAAGTCAGAATCACACCGCACAAGTAAAATCAATATTCCACTCCCCGACAACGGTGTCATTTTGATAAAGCTCAACTCACTCCCATTTTTGAGCGGTGAGGTGGTTGTTGTCAATAGCCCAACTAGAATTAGGGTCGAATACACAAGGATCGAATTATAAATTTCACATCCTGTGGGTGTTCTAATTAGTAAAAGGTTACCCGGAGTGATAATAAACATGAAATGTAAATTAAAATAGTAGGAACGATTTTGAAATTATTTGTGACAATCATTAGCTAACAACTCACTAAATGGCACTTTTGATGTAAACTCAAGCTTAGAGGAAATCTTGGGATTATGTCTACCTAAAAGTAAGAGAATGCAGGTTGATGATGGTTTAGCATGAACCTTATTTGTTAACTAAAGGATGGGCTAGGTCAAAAGTCATTGAGGTCAATCTTTTAATAAAACCACAACGATTTCACCTGTTGGCTCTTTTCAGCACCTAATAAGTATGCTATTCGTAGTACCTAAAACCTCAATCAAGCATCCCTATTTCTTGGATGATGCTCTTGAAATGGTTTACATTCCAAACACACTTACTTCTAACATTACAAAAGGTAGTAAACCATAGGTCAATTGTCCACCATTACTTTTTCACCCTATAACCCTCTTTCAAGGATGTTATAGGTTACCTCAAGTTCACCTTAATCCCCCTTTCAAGGATAATGAAGGGTTTTTAGAGTTTGGAGTTTTCACCCACAAATTCTAACTCATAAATTCAAGCAATGATGGATTCCATACTCAACAACTAGCAATCTTGCAAACTCAACAACACCCATAAATAATTAAGTTTTAGTTCAACATAATCCCAAGACTATATTACATAGCTACTCATGAAGAAAGTGGAGCGAGATATACAATGAGGATTATCCAAATTACTCATTATTTACAAAATTACTAAAATATCAAGCCTCCATAATAAGTTACAAACTTCCCCAATTAGGGTTTTGTGATTTGAAATAAAAAATATCTATGAGGTAAGCAATACCCAAAAAGAAAGGATTTTTGCCTAAATATGGTTTGGGATTCTCTATGTAATTTTACAAAACATCCCTGGGTCATATTCCCACTAAAATGCGATCATGCATACTTTATCGTGACCGCGAATAGGGTCCACGATCGTATTGTGTTCACCATCTTAACTGACTACGACCATGGCCTGAGGACCGCAGTCGTGGTACTTGAGGCTAAACTACTTTAGGTCTCCAGCTGTACTGCATTTCCTTCTATTTGATCCCTTTTTGAGCTTCAATCAACCTCATTTCACCTTCTCAACTAGATACCTGTAAAATATGGATATTAGTGAATTTAAATCATTTTGATGTCTCATTTTCTGATATAGAACATGGTGGTGTGAATAAATGTTTGGTGCAAATGAGTGGTACAATCACCACTCATCAAGTTTTCCTATACTTTTGGTATGTTAGAAGGATGGGTCCCTTCAGATGTGTATAGACTATCGTCAGCTTAATGAGGTCATAGTGAAGAATAAGTACCCCCTTTCTAGGATTAATGATCTTTTTGACCATTCTGAGGGTTCTTGATGCTTCTCTAAAAGTAATCATTATTTATTGTATTATCAATTAAAAATATGGGAGGGTTATATTATAATGACTGCTTTATGAACATGGTATGGCCATTATGTGTTCCTGGTTATGTCATTTGGATTGACTAATGCTCTAGCTATTTTTATGGATCTTATGAATCATGTTTTTAGGATTTTTCTCAATTTATTTGTGATAGTCTTCATTGATGAGATCTTAGTGTATTCTAAGAGAGAGGAGGATTAATATAATCACCTCCAAATTATGTTTCATACTCTTAAGGATCAGAAGTTGTGTGCTAAATTTTGTTAAGTGTGAATTTTAGCTGTATGTGCAACTTTTCTTAGACATATTTTTTTTAATGAACGGATCAAGGTAGATCCGTAGAGAGTTGTGTCACTTAGGAGGTGGTCTAGACCCATAACTCCAATCGACATTAGGAGCTTCTTGGGATTGGTTAGGTATGAAAGGAGATTTTTAGGTAGTGTCTTATCTATTATTGTTGCACTAATGGATTTAACTCAAAAAAGGTTAAGTTCTTGTGGTCCGATGCTTGTGAGGGTAGTTTTGAGAAGTTGAATGATAATTTGAATTTTAGACTAGTTACGACCCTGCCCAAGGGTACTGATTGTTTTGTTATGTTTTGTTATTCATCTAGTGTTGGACAGGGCCGTGCTTTGATGTAACATAGTAAGGATGCGGCCTATCTTTCTAGGAGTTGTCTTGAATTACTTAAGGATTATGAAATGAGCCTTCAATATAATCTAGGTAAAGCTAATGTTGTTGTTGATGCTCCTTGTAGGATATCTATGGGAAGCTTAACCTATGTTTATAAGGATAAAGAAGTAATAGTGAAGATTCATCTCATGGACTCTAAAGTTGGGGGCGTTATTGTTCAAGAAGTGGTCAAATAATCTCTTAGTGCTTATGTGAAGGATGAATAGGCTATAAATCCCATACTTATGCATATTAAGGATGATGTTGGTCAGCAAAAGTTTATTGCTTTTGATATGAGGGGAGATGGTATTTTGAGGTATCAAGGTTTTTTGTGCTCTTCATCTTGGTGGGCTATGGGAAAGGATCATGACTGAGGCTCATGAGTCTAGATATATAGTTCATCCAGGTCTAACCAAGAAATATTATGACTTAAAGGAAATCTATTACTGGAACAATATGAAGAGGGATGTTTTGAATATTGTTACTAAGTATATGGTTTGTCAGCAAGTCAAAGTTTAACACTTGAGGCCTGGTGGCATGTCTCAAGTGATAGACTTTCCCATGTGGAAGTGGGAGATGACCAAATTTGATTTCATTATGGGTTTTTTGTGATCCTGCATAAGTATGATTCTATATGGATCGTTGTGCATAAAATGTCTAAGTCTGGTCACTTCTTGCTTATAAGGACTAACTACTCAAGTGAGGACTATGCTAAGTCATTCATATAGGAGATTGTGTAGTTTAATGGTGCACAAGTGTCTGTTATTTTAGAAAGAGGTATGTAGTTTTCATCTCACTTCTGGAATTCATTTTAGAGAAGTTTGGGTAAACAAGTTAACATTAAAACTACTTTCCACCCTTAAGTGGATGGACAAGAAGAATGTACTATTCAAACTTTGGAGAATATACTATGGGCCTGTGTGATTAATTTTAAAGGTATTTGGGTTGATCATTTTCCTCTCATTGAATATGTGAAAATAATAGTTATCATTCGAGTATTCAGATGGCTCTTATCAAAGGTCTTTATAGTAGGAGGTACAGGTTTCATATTGGGTGGTTTGAGGTTGGTGAGACTAGGTTGTTTGGACTTGACATTGTTCACCAACCCATGGAGAAGTTAAAGGCAATTAGACAAAGACTTAAGGCTGCTTAGAATTGCCGAAAGTCTTAAACGGATGAGAGGCAAAGGGAGTTAGTGTTTGAGGTTAGTGATTGGGTGTTCTTGAAAGTTTCTCTTATGAAAAAAGTGATGAAGTTTGGGAAAAGGTTGAAACTTAGTCCTCATTAAACCAGTTCGTATAGGATTTTGAAGAGAGTTTGGAATGTTCCTTATGAGTAGGAGTTACCCATAAGTTTGGCTTCTATGCATCCCATTTTCCATGTATTTATGCTGAAAAGGTCTGTGATTGGTGGTTATTTGGTTATTCCTTTGGAGGATTCTTGTATTTCAAATTCCTTGTCTAATAAAGAAGTCCTGGTGTGATATTTAGATAAGCAAGTCTGTTGATTAAGAATTAAGGTTGTGGCTTCAGTAAAGGTGCTTTGGATTAATCAAAAGGTATAAGAAGCTACATGTGAAGCTAAAGATGATATGAGGGTTGAATATTTGTTCTTGTTTTTCTATTGGATGAAGATGCTCAAGGTATGTGTTGTTCTTTTATTATAACAACAATTCAAATTTGTTCTTAGTTCTTGTTGTATTCTTTATTATTTTTGTGTAAAAACGGTGCCCTAACTCCTTATTCGGGGATAAATGATCCTGGGGAGGGGGTAATGTAATACCCCAGGTTTTGGAATTAGATATTTCATTGAAAAATTTAATAATGCCCAGGCAATGACTCACATTATTAATCTATCACTTGTCAAGAGTCCTTATCATTCTTCATGAGTCCTATGGTTCCACACATTGTCTAACTAGTGAAGTTTTCCTAGGTTTCTATCTTGATCATGACTTAGCCTCCACGAGTCGTAGGGTATGGTCATGAGTTGTGGTGAGGTACCTGTGACCATAATAGTAAAGGTACCCATAGTTTTTGCCTAGGCCGCTAGTCTAGGAAATAACTCATGACCGGTCACCATAAGTCGTTACCCGACCCGTAACGATCGGGAGCTATTTTCCTGCATGTTTTTCATTAAGGGCATTTCTATCTTTTTCCGTCCTTTTCACTTTAACCCATGACTTAAAATACCTCAAGGGGCTCTTTTAACACTAATTATCAATCATAAATATTATCCTCTCCTCTCAAACTTATTAAGTTAAGAGAAAGCTCGGGTTTTAAAGAATTAATGATCTAGGCTTAAATTGGTGGTTTTCTCTCCAAATTTCTTGATGTTTCTGGCATGTCTCTCTTCCCTATCTTTATTTTATAGAAAAGTATCTGTTAATTATTATCCATGTAAAGTTAATTTTTTGTATTGAAATTGGGTTGAGGGATTTAAATAGTTATAACTTGCATTGTTTTCCCATCGTTTTTAACTTGCCATCCATGCTTTATATTAAGGTTTTATGAACGAAATAAGTGTATGGGTATGGGAATTTGATTGGGGAACATGGTTTTCCCCAAATTTAAGGATTTTTTAAAGAAATTTACATGAATCTCAACCTATTTTGTGAAATTGGTCTTGAAATATGTATATATGCACAATTTAACTCACTCTTGGAACCTTGCATTGCATAAAAGGTTAATGGAACATAAAAATGGTTTTGAGGGACCTTAGAGGCCATGATTTGGTTTTAAAATGGAACTTGGAAGTGAATTGGTTTAATTAGATTGGAATAGCTAAATTGGACTTAGATTGCAAGCATAATTGATATGACAATACCAATGGTATATTCCTTAACAAAAAACTCCTTTGTTTATGATTTGAATTAATTTTCTAAATGGTTTTAATTTGGGATTAAAGGTGGTTGTGTTGCTCGTTGTTAAAGTAGAGATCTCGAGGGGAACAATATTGGAAACCATATTTGCTGGCATGGGGGTATTTATGACTATGTGAATATTTCTCACACTATATATAATTTGGAATGGCTAGGAAGTTGGAGTCTCTGGCCCTTCCTTAGATTTTTCTTGGTTCATGCAGCTAACACACATTGTACCCTTTCAGCAGGGGGAGTTGAACCTACATAACTCATGGGTTCCCTTAGGACGGATAGTGCTACATAGACCAGGCTAATGATTTTTAAATCTCATGTTTATAAATTTGTACTCTACCCGAGCATCATATATATATACACATGAATGAGTTCATGCATTTTTTATTTGTTTTAGACACGACATTATTTTATCCGTTCCTAGAGTTAAACGCTAGTGCTCATCCAATTGACAATCCCTGGACAATACTTTATTTTATGATGTAGGGTCCTAGAGTTCTTTGTTTACTAATGTACAATCATAGATGGAGAGAATATCGGTTGAGTTGTTGTGAAGTCGTGAGCCTTTGTTATACCAAAATCATTACCATTTATTAGGCTTATTTTAAGATTTTAGGAATTAAAGAGTTCCATTGACATAGTTGGAGGCTTGTCCCAACCTCATTTGTATTTTTGTTTTAGAGGTTTTATGGACAAAGTGTGGGATTGTTATTTGTTTTGGATTCTTAGAACATTCCTAATGGTCTACATATATCATTCTTATAGTTTGATTTTGCTTCCACTATTACTTTATTATGTTCAGGTGGTTAGGAAAAGAGGTGTTCTCCGATCTATGGTGGGCTTAAGATTCCCATCACGGCCAACCCTTGGTTTGGGTTGTGACAATATTAGTATCGGAGCATAGGTTTAGGTACTTTGGGTGTCCATAAATCCATGTCGAGTAGTGTCCCTTTTATGGGTATGTAGCGTGCACAATTATAAGGGGGAGTATACAAGTCATTTAGGAATGTTTCCCTTTATTGCATTCTATTTAGGGCTATAGAGTGTGGTGTCATGAATTTCCCTAACTCCTAGTTTGCTCACATTTCAGAACATACCTCCCCAAAGATTTGATGTTCGTAGAAACTCTGTTGGACCCTCCGTCCTACCTTAGGAAAATGTGGAAGGAACTCACCCTATTTATGGAGTGCAAACTTAGCCTTAGGCCCTTACTCCTGATTGCACTACCCCACATACAGTTCCAACTATCCCCACTAGTCCTTCTCGGGCTTCTAGGGGTAATAATGCTTATGATCAGACACCTCAGGGGGACATCTCTAATGTGGAGTTATGCTAGTAATTTTATTTGCTTACTTAGGTGGTGACATCTCAATATCATTAGTCCAATTATGTTGGTTCTATTGCTCCATCGTCTGAGGCCAATCAGGTTATCTAATTCATGAGTTGAATCCCCCAACGATTGTAGGCTCTATGGTTGAGAAGGATTCTCATCGGTATATTAGATGAGATAGAGAAGATTTTTAGGGTAATATGTGTAACTAACTCTAAAGGTGTAGAGTTTGTTGTATATCAGTTTAAAGATGTATCCTGTTAGTGGTATAAGGAGTGGAAGCAGTTGAGAGGTGATAATTGATGAGTGGTGAATCTACCACTCAATTTTACTCCACATTTGCGCACATTACCGTGTTTTGAATGAATAAATAAGACATAATAGTGATTAAATGCACTAATATTCACATTTTGCAGGCACAAAGATAATAAGAGCAAAAGATGTGGATTGAAGCTAAAAAGGGAACAAAGGGAGCAAAGAAGTGCAGCTAAATACCTAGAGCAGAACATGGCCTCAGTTATCGCAATTGTTGTCCTTAAACGGCGATCGCGATTAGTTAAGATAGTCAAGATAACGCGATCGCATGGCATTTCCTGCGGTTGCGGTAGGTGCAATCGCAAAATAATTAGTACGATCGTGGCCTAACGGAAAATAAGATCGAGGGCAAAGATGTAAATGCACACAACTCTTCCAAAATTTTCCCTAAAGAAGACTCAAACTCTATCTTTCTAGAGAAATAATTCAATTAAAAAGATTTAAAGTTGGTTCTAGTTCTTAGTATCCATACTTGGAGAAGAAAATATTTTTTTAATTATGGGTGAAGAATACACTGGAGAAGCTTCTAAGTTGAGGATTAGCAAAATACCATTGAAGATTTATTTGATTTAAAAGTTTGAGTAACATTCACTTGGTCTCCAATAAATCAATCCAATGGAGATTTTGGGTACATCTTTAGTTATTGATCTTATGATTAGCTAGTTTTCCTTCTTGGGGTTATGTTTGAATAGGGTCAAGTGTGTGTGGGTTGTTATTGTTATATTCAATTAGAATTTGATGTTGATGGGTTTTGTAAAAAGCTTGATGATAATATTGACTTTTTTTGTGAAAGCCTTAAATTTCCTAACTCCCACATCATCCTTGACAAAGGGCTATGGGTAACCTAGATCTTTCAACTATCCTTGAAAGAGTGGTTGAAGGTGGAACGAGCAATTGTGAATAATTACTTAGGATATATTTGTTCCCTTTTTGTTATCTTAGAAATAAGGATAAATTGTAGAATGGCTATGGATTAGTCATCATCCTAGAAATAGGGATGATTGAATTGAGGTTTGGTTACCAATTGTTGAACACATCCATTTGGTATTCGAAAAAATTAATGGGTGATAGTTTGGTGCTTTATTGAAAGGTTAGTACAAAACTCGCTAATCGAACCTACCCATATTTGATCTACTAAAATATAAGTTTATTTGTTAACACCCTCATTTTAGCTTTCCTTAGTAAGACATAACCCCAAGATCCGTGCCTAATTGATTAGACTTTAATTATTCGTAGCACTGAATTAATACTTGAAAACCCTAAAAAGAAATATTAGTTGTGATATTTTCCAACCCCCCATTTTTATCTTCTTGTACTCTAGGTTTGAATTTAGCAAGAATTTATTGTTTTGAACAAATTTTATAGCCACTCACATTGTTCCTCGTGGATTCGACCCTAACTCAAAAGTTTAGTAAATAAATTGATGACTGCCTTGCACTTAAATTGATGTGTAAGTTGAGCGTTATCAAATATGTTGATGCTGAGTTATGGCATAAGTTTTCGGATGCCTTTCTTGATCATTTCTTTCGTCATCAGCCAAGAAAAGCTAAAGAGAAGCAGTTTGTGAATTTTTTACAGGGTAAAATGAGTGTGAAAGAGTATTTCTTGAAATTTCAGAAGTTGTCTTGTTATGCTCCATAGTTGGTGTCTAGCCAGAGATCTAAAGTGGGGAAGTTTTCTTCTGGGTTGTCTCGCGACTTGGTATAATAATGTAAGGCTGCAATATTAAACAATGACATCGATATCTCAAGTCCTATGGTTTATATACAACTGGTTGAGGATTAAATACTGAGATATACAAAGATGGTAGAGAGGAAGAATAAGAAGTTTAGATGTTCAGAGAAAGGGTAGGGTCAGCAGAGTAGTGGGAAAGATGGTAGATAGTGGACCACGAAAAAGAACTAGGGAAATTCTTATTCGTCTGATAGTTTTCCCTATCCTAATCTTTTGGACGATCATCACTTTCAATTTAGTAGTGGTCCTAATGCACATGGTGCCAAGTCTTAGGATAGTGGAGCTAATTCAGCCCCATCATATCCTCCTTCTTACTTTTGTGGGTAACTTCACCAAAGATATTGTAATGGAGGGGGAAATCGGTGTTAAAATTATGGGCAGTTAGGTCACATATAGGGATATTTTCTTTCATCCATGGTTGACATAGGGGTTAATAATTCTTTTGACGATACATCTTTAGCTCATATGCTAAAAGGAGCTACTTCAGGTACTGACACTGGCTAAATTCATCTCTATGCACTTCTTACCCGTCAAGAATTTGAGGTATCTCTAGATGTGGTTACTAGTATGTTGTAACTCTTTTCTTGTAATGTTTATTGTTTTCTTGATTTGGGTTCTACCTTTCTTATATGACCCCTTATGTGGCTGCACATTTTGGTTTTGGTCTTGAAAATATTTTCGACCCTTTCTCTTTGTCTTCTCCATTGGGTGATTTTTTAGTTTCTTGAAAAATCTATAAGGGTTATGTGGTATCTATCTTCCATACGGAGACATTGGTGGATTTCATTGAGTTTGAAATATCGAATTACGATGTTATTGATGCACCATGGAAACACATCACATTAAATTCTTAAAATAAAGAATTTATGCTTGGACATGGGTTATTCTGAGCGATATGAGTTTTTTTTTCACTTGAGTGCAGGGAATTTAGGAAGAAGTTGTATGGAATGAACATAGAAAGAAAAAAATCTCTTAATATGTTGAAGTCTAATCATCTTGAGAGTTTTCCTAAAAGTCTTAAAGTCATCATATGACTCGTAGCCCTACTCGTGAACAAAATAGTAGCAAAAGTCAAGCTAAAGAAGCTAAGTAAAGAATGATCATGACTCGTAAGGAGTCACTATGAGTCATGATGATTAGTCGTAATGAGTGTAGAAGCCAAAGCTAACATTCATAGGTGAAGTTATAGAAGACCACGAGTCATAAGATCTGATTATGACTCATAATGAGAAGTCGTAAAGAGACCAGTGTTCAAAACCTTGAAAGTCTAAGGCTTAAGTGAAGAAGAGTGAAGACTACGAGTTGTAAGGATCGACTATAACTTGTGATGACGAATCGTTTGGATAATAGATTCTTGAAAACCTGAAGATCATTCACTGGAATGCTTACGATTAGTATCATACAACTTGTAAGGAGACCTTATGAGTGTCTAGGAGTTGTACTAAGAGCCAACATACTTTTCCTATTTTGTTTCTATTAGGATTTCTTTATTTTTTTTGAGATACTATAAATATGTTAGGGTTATTTATTTATTAGGTTCCACACTTTAACATCAACTTTGACACTTTTATCATTGACACTTTGTTCTTGAGATTTTGGGTTTTTCTTTAATTGGATACATTATATTTTCTCTCTCATAATTGTGCAATTAATTAGATGTGATATCTTTTTATTATCATGGATTGTTGAATGAACATGAGCAACTAATTTCCTTTACTAGAGTGGTGGGAACCCTGGTGAATTAGCTACATAAGGGAAATAGGAGAATTCATCTATCCAATTGACATTGCATGTATTGCAATCTACTTCGTACTAATTAAACCCAATTTTCTGTAGAGGCTCGAGGACTGCCTATATTTGAGAAAGTCCTAACAAAAGGCATTCAACATTGGGAATAGATGATTATAATAGTGATTCAAAGCTACCAACCCTTGTCTAATCAACTCAAGACTCAAAAGGTAAGAGTTGTACTGAGGTTAAATACAAGGGACAATAAGGAGACTCCCTGAGACTCACAACGTAAAGGGTGAAATCAATCAATACATTAATAAAATGATCGATAGTATATAACTTGACAACTTTGCATGTAGAGTAGGAGGATAGGTGGATTTAGTACGAGAATCTCAAGTAATTGAGAAGCCAGGGGAATACAGTCCTATTATTCGTCTTTTATTGCTTACACACTCAAGGATCAAGTTTGGTTACTTGTTACTTTAGACTTCCAATTCCCCCATTTACTTTTCTACATGCTCATGAATTTTGTCAAGTTTCAGATACTGTTCAATGTTTTCCCTATGGGATTGACCCTAATATTGTTTGGGTTACTATATTTGAAATGGACTACAACATGCTTCTTTGAAGGTTGGTATTGGGCAATATCAATTTTTAGTGTTGTTGTCATGGAAGACGATGTGAATTGTTTATTGAAGTTAGTGAAGTTCACAGATTTTATTTTTTGTTCTTGATATGGTATACGCCAGAGTATTCCAAACACTACGAGTAGAGACCATCTTTTCCTCCTATTATATGCAGAGCCCGAAAGAATTCTACAAACACCATGAAGGATGGCAGATCGGCACCACGAAGGATGGTAGAGAAATATTGTGATAGTGTTCCTACTGGGGTTCAAGATCCTCAAATTGTACCTCCTTCCCCACCTATTGATCCAAAAAGTGTTATAGATAGACATATAGAGAGATTTTTAGCAGAGATAGCTGAAGAGAGAAGAATGGCTGAGGATGCTAGGCTATATTATTAAGCACAGCTAACCATTCCAAGACCAATAGTTGACCCACGTGTAGCCATTAATGTCGGTTAGGAGAGATCTAGGGGTGGTAGAGCTAGAGTTATACCTACATATCAATAACTATCATCGTATGATGAGAATACAGGCATGGGCTATGTGGAGCCTGCTAAGACTGAAGTGTTTTTTCCACCAAAGCTACCCCCAAACATGAACTTCGATATTACTAGTGCAATGATTTATATTTTAATTCTTAAGGGTGTCTTTTCAGGGGTAGCAACAGATGATTCAAACATGAACTTAACAAATTTCACCGGGATATGTACTTTATATACCATTCCATGGGTAGATCAAGTAGAGTTGAGATTATTATTTTTCTATTGAAGTATCATTATGGTTGGGAGAACTTCCTAGAGTCGCAATCATGACTTAGTATGTGCTGTGAAGATAGTTTTTCAACTGATTTTCCCTCCTACCAGGATGCTGCAGTTGAAATATGAGATCTAAAATTTTTGGCATATACCTACAAAGTCTATGTATGAAGCATGGTTTATTCAAGTGGAATTTAAGCATGGTACCTCATCATAGAATTTTAGGATCAAATTTGTTTGAGATATTTTACAGATCCTTGAATGTTAGCTCTAGGAAAATGACATTCATGTTATTTGAAGGTACACTTATGCATCTATGTTGGGAGATGGCCCAAGAGATGTTAGATGAGATTTCTATCACTAAACGAGGTTAGCATACTCGAGAGATTGATATATGGGCTCGTATATATGCTATTGGGGATATAAGTGACTACAGAGATATTAATGATGTGGTAGCATAAGAAGTTGCACAGCTCAGTATTGATATTAGGATACTTTTAAGGAAATTTGAAACAATGATAACTGAGAAGGTGAACATAGTAGGAGCACAAAGATCTACTTCTAGAATGTATGAGTTTGATACAGATGAGGAAGAAATGTATTTGGATTGTAAATGAGAAGAACCCTTGATGGTTTCTAGTAGAGAGTCACACATCAGTTGGGAAGTGGCCAAAACTCTGACATTGCAGAGGCAAAAGTTAAGGTAACTGAGATATGGAACTTGGTTGATGAATTATATGAAAGGACAGTTGTCCTAACACTTGTTATAATTGAGGTCAAAACCAAGGTAGACATTAAAAACATTTGGAGTATTTTAGTTGGAAAAGAAGGCAGAAAGAGAAAGAAGAAGAATAAGAAAAGAAAAAGCCAAAGCATTGAAGAACAAAATGTGTAAAAAAGAAAAACAAGTGTATAGAGTGAGAAGAACTGTGAAGTGAGGGTCAAAGAGATAGCTACCGGTACCAATAGTTTGACACTGAATACGAATATTAAGAGGTGCAGTGACAAATTCTGAATACCCAATATACCATTGAGTGGACCAGCCATAATCGATGCCACTACTACAGAGATAGTCTCAATAGTTGATGAGACTACTATTAAAAAGAGTGGGGATCAATCTAAGGGTCTCTTTGATGGTCCAAATTTAGAAGGCACCTAGAGGGCCCAGGTATGTCCTCGATCCTTGTGATTTATTGCTAAATGCACTAGGGATAGTGCATAGGTTTTAGTTGAGGTGTACCACAGTTGCCATGGTTCATGGTCAAGTTTGCCCTCGATCCTTGTGATTTATTGCTAAGTACACTAGGAATAGTGCATAGGTTTTAGTTGGGGGTGAGGATATACCACAGTTGCCATGGGTTATGGTTCCCATTTTTCAAAACCCGTTGCCCCCAATCTGGAAAATTGTGAACCAACATGTCTTGAATATTTGTGTTGTTTTTATGTTTTGTTGTGTGCAGATCAAGTAGGAAGAAAATTTGGACTTAAGGCAGTAGACATATTTTGAATAAATATGCTGAAATTGTGAAAACTATGTTGAAAAATTGGTACCCCTCTTAAATTTTTGCTAATTGTGTGATATGTGTATTCATAGGGGATGGTAAACCTAATAATAGCATTATAATTAGGAACAGAAATACTATGTCAAACAATTGTATAACTGAATTAGTAGTAACTAGCAATGTGACCTTGTACTATGTGTGGCATTATATAGTTTCCTGTGTGTATGGAATCCAGAACTTTCCCCGTTGATCTTGCCTAGGGTCTAAGGTGGTCAATTAGGATATGTTTATAGGCTATTTTTTTTATTTTTCCGATTTAGCATAAATTTTCCAACCAAATGACATATAAGTCGCTTGATTGTAATGTTTGAGCCTTATAAGACCTATTTTTTGTTACATCAATTTCACCTTCCCATTTAAACTACTATCAAATTGTTTTGGCCCCAGTCCTCCTTGGATACCCTACACCTCAACTTAGGTAAATCACCTAAGTTGAGGGTGGCTATCATAAGGGTGTGTAGTATAGAGCTAGTATAAAATAGAGTGTGAATAGAAAAGAAGTTGCGTGTGGTAGAAAAATAGAAAAAGTAGTAAAAGATAAGAAAAAGAAATTTGTGAAAAATGAGCAAAAGAAAAAGAATAAAAAACTACACCTAGTCTGAACAAATAAAAAAGGGGAGAAATAAAGGCAAATAAAGAAGAAGGAAAAAGTTAAAAAATAAGTCGACCCCAAGTAATCGTAGTGTCAAGGAGGCTTAGTAATTGAAAAATTCTAAAAAAATACCACACCATCCTCAAACCTATGTTACAAGATTAATAAAGTCCTATAATGATCCTATCCCAATTGTCCAAAAACTCAAGAAAGAATATATGGGCAAGCCTATGGTATTCTGTGTACACTGGTCGGAACATCTTCATGAGGGAGAGCATCTCTTGACTATACATGAAAAAATTTGTTGATATATATAAGTGAATGGGTCCTCTTTAATAGTGAGTGTACAAAGATTGTTTAGTTAGACTGCTATACTTTTTTATTAATGCAATTTCTATTTATGCCCAGTTATCTGTTGCTAATATAATGCCATCATTGGATTCCTTTCTATCATATAGCAAACCAAATCAATATACACAACTGAGTTCGTGAAAAGGTTAAAAATAGGAGGGGAAATAATGGGTTGTGAACTAAAAGTTTAAAATTTATTGCCAAATGTAGCTATTGATCTTTCCATTTAAGCATAATCATTTTGTGTCTTTAATTTTTTTTATGAGGACATGCAAATATTCTAAGTAGATGATGTTGATGCACATGATAAAATGACATATTAGATGCATAAAACAAAGAATTTATGCTTGGACTTGGGTTATTCTTAAGGATATGATATATTTATTACTTGAGTGCAGGGAATTTAGGAAGGAGGTAGCTTGGAATTAAAAATGAAAGAAATAGCTCAGAATATGTTGACGTCTAATCAGCTTACGAGTCTACCTATAAGTCGTGAAGTCATCATACGAATCATAGCCCTATTCTTGAACAAAACAGTAGCAAGTGTCAAGTTGAAGAAGCTAAGTGAAGAATGATCACGACTCGTAAGGAGTCACTACGAGTCATGAAGAGGAGTTGTAAAGATAGTAGAAGCCAAAGCTAACATTAAGAGATCAAGTCATTGATGACCAGTAGTAGTAAGATCTATTTATGAATCACAATGAGAAGTCAAAAGACACCAGTGTTCAAAACCTAAAAAGTCCAAGGCTCAAGTAATGACGAGTGAAGACAACGAGTTGTTAGGATCAGCTGTGACTCGTGATGATGAATTGTAAGGATTATAGAATCTTGATGCCCAGAAGATCAGTCACTGGAATTCCTACAATTAGCATCATACGACTCATAAGGAGACCTTATGAGTAGACCTCACGAGTTGTAATGAATGTTGATTTACTTTTCCTATTTTTTTCTATTAGGATTTCTTTAATGATTTGAGATACTATAAATACCTTAGGGATATTGCTTTATTAGGTTACACACTTTTACATCACTTTTGATACTTTTAGCATACTTTGAACATTGAGACTTTGTTCTTGAGATTTTGGGTTTTTATTCAATTGGATACTTTGGATATTCTCTCTCATTATTGTTAAATTAATTATATTTGTTCTTTATTGATATTCATGGATTTTTTCATGAACATAAGCGAATAATTTCCTTGACTGGGGTTTCAAGAACCCATGCAGATTAGCTATATAAGGGAAGTAGGAGATTTATCTATTCCACTGATGTTCCATGTATTGCAATCTTTTCATACTTATTGAACCCAAGTTACTGCAGATGCTTTGAGACTGCCTATATTTGAGAACGTCCACACATGGTAGTTCAAGATTGGGAAAAGGAGAATAAAATAGTTATTTGAGGATATGAACCCTCGTCTAATAAACTCAAGACTCAAATGGTGAGAGTTGTACTGAGTTTAAAGATAAGGGACAACAAGGTTACACCCTGAGACTCACAAGGTAAATGGTAAAATCTATCAATACATTCACAAGACAATTTATAGTACATAACTTGTCAACTTCATATGTTTAGCAGGAGGATAGGTGGATTGAGTAGAAGAATGTTACATAGTTGAGAAGCCAGGGGGAATATAGTCCTAGTGTTCATCTTCTATTGTATACACACTCAAGAATTCAAGTTCTATTACTTGTTACTTTAGACTTTAAACTCACCCAATTTATTTTTCGGCATTGCTCGTGAATTTTGTAAAGTTTGAAATAATATTTAATGTTATCCCTTTGGATTCGACCCCAAACTGGTTTGGTTTACTTTATTTGACATCGGCGCAACATACTTTATTGGAGTTTAGTTTAGGGAGACATCATTAATCTTGGAAATGGGTTGGCTTTATTCATGGTATGCATCTCAAGATTTTAGGACTCTAAACTTCTATTTCCAATTCCATAACGAATCGGATATTGAATGGGATGGAGTTCCTTAGTTCCCAAAGGGAGGTTTATTTCCTATCTTAGAGCTCAGTGGTTGATTTACAAAGGGTGACTATATCACCTAGTTTGGGTTAAGGATTCTAATTCTGAGGGTTCCTCCTTGAAATATGTCCCTTGGTTAGAGAGTTTCCTGAAGTGTTTCTCAATAATCTTACTGGAATTCCTCCCGATAGGGAAATAGATTTTTAGATTGATCTTCTAAAGGATCTTGATAAGGGATTCATTTATCCTAGTGTTTCCCTATGTGGTGCTCCTATACATTTTGTTCATAAGAAGGATGGGTTCCATCGGATATGTGTAGACTATAGTCAGCTGAATAATATCACTGGGATGAATAAGTACCCCTTTCTTAGTATTGATGATCATTTCGACCAACCATGGTTTTAGATGTTTCTCTAAGATTGATCATCATTTGGGTTATTATCAGTTTAAAATTTGGGAGGCTGATATTCTTAAGACTTCATTCCAAACCTGTTACGGCCATCATAAGCTCCTAGTTATGTCATTTGGGTTGTATAATGCTCCAACAACTTTTATGGATTTTATAAATCAGGTTTTTAGGTAGTTTTAGGATTTTTTATGATAGTCTTCGTTAATGACATCTTGGTGTATTCTAAGTGTGAGGAGGATTATGTCAATAATATCCGAATTGTGTTTGAGACTCTTAAGGATCAAAAGTTGTATGCTAAATTTTCTAAGTGTGAGTTTTGGCTGGATGTTGTTACATTTCTTGGGCATGTTGTTTCTGGTAAGTGGATCAACGTTGATCCACAAAAATTTGAGGCGGTTAAGAGGTTTCCTAGACCTACGGCTCCTACCGACATTAGGAGCTTCTTGGGATTGGCTTGGTATTATAGTAGATTTTGGGAGAGTTTCTCACCTATTGCTGCTTAGCTGATGAAAACTAATGAAACTAAACACAAAAAAGCAAGAAGGTAAAAATAGATAAGTTGACATAAGATAATACAAGAAATAAGAACTAAAACATTTATCAAATGCTAAAACCCCTAAGACTCGTATAAGTAAACATTATCTTCTTATGTGAACCTCAAGGGAATTGGAATCCCCAATCAACCCACATTTCTAAACAAGTAACCAACACAAACAATTCCACACTTGCAATTCACTCTTAAAAGTTTATTCTCTTAAAATATCATCAAAGTTATGAAATGAAATGACTAAGGGATGTATTTATAGTTTTGATTTTAACAAAGATAGCCTATTACAAAAAATAGCATAAAAGTGGCTATTTCCAAAATAATCAACATCTGCTCTTCAAGCATGCTCGACATGGCCTTCTAGGCTTAGGATACTAAAAAAAGGGTCCACTGAATGACCTCTTGAGCTCTTGACTTGTTTGTGGATTGGACCTCTTTGGATTGACCTCGAAAGCGGTACTCTAAAGCTTTAAGGTCATCTTTGATCGTATCATCCTCCCCTTCTTAAAAAAAATTCATCCAAGAATCCAAACCTTGCAAAACCATAGGAAAGACAAATGAACACACACTTCTCATGGCATAAGGGTTAAAGTTAGTTCAATCAATCATAACATCATGCCAAGTTTGCACACACTTGACATATAACCAACGATGCTTTGTTATCAATAAAATGAATTCATCATACACTACACATAGGTTTTGGCTATAAGGAGCCTTATGAAACAAGGAAACTACCAAGGTCATAAGACACAAGTGTTTCATTATTTCACCATAAGACCAAATCCAAGAACTACTACCTCTATCTACAATAAATCCAACATTAACATGGATGTCATCAAATGCAATGAGGTGGTAAAGAAAGGTATGAAGAAGATGAGTCCCATCCAAGATGTTTCCATACTTAAGAGTAGCAACGTATTCATGAAATTTAGTAACCAAGTCATTAGAAGTTGGAATAACCAAGGAATAAGTTAATTCATTATGATGCACGGCACTCTTCCTTCAAATACAACCCATGTTCATAAAAAATACATTTTGAACCTGAACATGGTCATCATCATAAGCAAAAAGGTAGTATAAGAAGGAATAGAGTGTAAAGGCATTATCCAATGTGACATCATCTATTGGGATGCCTATTGGCTCAAATTATATAGCACATAAAGCACACAAGGATGGAATCAAGAGAGTTAAACACTATGACTTTTTCCTTTCAAGTAAATCATCAACTTGGCATCCATAAGTTGGGATTCATGCAACTTAAGCACAAGTGTGTCGAACAAGGATACACATGTATAAGCAATACCCAAAGGAGACAATGACTTATGTTCTCTAGGGTTCTCAAAAATGATTCACCAATGATAGTCCTCATGACTTCCACAAGACATTGTACTATCACTTGTCTCATTGGCTTCAATACTAGGTAGACACAAATTTATCTTACAAGAATAGTCAATTTTGTCATAATTAGGATCAACTAGTTTATCCACACTCTCATGTTGTACATTATCATTATGAATTAAAGAGATATTTGGCTCACCTAAAGATAAGTTATTATTCACAATTAGTTGGCTACTAGCCTCGCTCACTATAGTGCAAGAGTTAGCTATGTTACCTTGAAGTTCATTTAGTGAATGTCCACTAAAGCGATCTTGAAAATTTGGTGGATTGGGAAGGGCGGATTTAGAAATGCTTTGATTCTCTATCAAGTTTTCCAACTTCTTTTAATTAAACACTTTCATCCCTTCCATTTTTCCCATCTTCCCATTGTACTTTCATGAGATTCATATCGGCTATCTATGGCATCAAACCATTTCATGATTGATTTAACACAATTATACATTACACCTTCATTCACCATTGTACCTATAAAAATAAACACTAACTAAAACAAAAAACAACAAAGATTTTAAGGTTAGAAAATGAAATAACCTCACAAGCTCAAACCTTTGAATGTTACTCAATTGGTGTCACAAGAGTTGGTATCTCATTTGTACTCCAATGAGATTAATTGGAACCAATTGTCGCTTGAGGTCAAAGTAGATTCTTGTTTGAAATACTCAAATAAACAAAATTATGTAAGGACGTGAACGAAGAATCTACAACGAATGAAAAATGAAAAAAGCACACAAATTATGAAGACATAAAAGAAAAAGAATTCTAAACTAATTCACAACCTAGCAGGTCATTACTAGTTTCTAATTAGTACTAGAATCAAGAAATGAAACCAAAGAATCAAATAAAATAAATGTATAATCTAAAACTTGAGCTTAGGTTGATTTGTACGAATTGACGATGTGGCAGCCTTGAATTGGATGTTGGTGCTTAGAAAAATTTTCTTGTCTCCAATCTGTATTTGATCAATCTTCAACAAGGAGGAGTAGTTTCGGTTTTTGTATGAAGAGAATACAATGAATGAACCCTTTAATTATGAATTTTGTTGTGGTCCTCTCCTTGTACTTTCCCTTGTATTTGCCCAGGTCCTCTTCTTTGATAATATTCCCTTTTAGATGCCTTTAGACTCTTTATTCCTTTGGAAAACTTGGAATATTTTTTTTACAAACAAGGACCACACTCTTTTTCTCCTTATTTTTGGATCTAGTAACACTTTTTGAATGTTCTTCTTCAACAATATATGAAGAACATGAAGAACAGTAAGAACATTCAAAGTTTGACCCAAGTTGACCCTAATGCAAATGAACTTGTTATTTGATTTTTCTTGCAATTCCAAGATCACGTTGACAATCCAAGCCAAATTATAATATTTTCAACTCCAAAACATCAACAATCACCTTTCAAGTTTGAGATCCCACCTTCAAATTTCTTTAAGCTCAAGCTTAACAATGGAGGATGTCTCAAATCAACCTGGATTTAGCTCAAATTCAAGATGTAGACTCTCTTAGTGTTTGGGAACCAGGATCTAACACTAGAAACTAAAAAAATACACAAAAATCTCCTAGATCTAAGCTCAAAGTTTTGGCCAAAGTGCAAAAATGGGAACAATTATTTTTTTGTAGTTTTCAGATTTTTGACACTCATTTTTGGTGATTTTCTAGATAACAATCCAAAGATTGATTTCATTGGAATAAAATCAAACCTAGCTCCTGAAACCAAATAATACGTAAATCGGCCTAAGTGAGAAGAATACTAACTAATAAAATAAAACACAAACAAGAAAGAAGGTAAAGATAGATAAGTTCACATAAGATAATACAAGAAATAAGAACCAAAATGTGTATCAAATGCTAAGACCCATAAGACTCATATAAGCAAACACCAACTTCTTAAGTGTACCTTAAGGGAATCAACATAACCAAGCAACCCATGTTTCTTAACAAGTAACCAACACAAATGATTCCATGTTTGTCATAAGTGATTCCACACTTTCAAAACACTCATAAGAGTATTCTCTCAAACCATCGTCAAAGTTAGAAATAAAATGACTAAGGCATGTATTTATAGTATTGTCTTTGCCTAATATAGTCAATAACAAAAAATATCCTTAAAAGTGGCTATTTCAATAATAACCCATATATGATCTTCAAAAGTGCATCATATAGCCTTGTGGGCTTAGGATCCTAAAAAGGGGGTCCACCAAATGTCCTCTTGAGCTCTTGAATTGTTTGTGGATTTGACCTCTTTGTATTTTCCTCAGATTATGTACTCTAAAGCTTTAAGGCTATCTCAAATCATATAAGGCTGAATACTGTGACATTTCTTGGGCATGTTGTTTCTGTTGAGGGGATTAGGGTTGATCCACAGAAATTTGAGGTTGTTATGAAGTGGCCTAAACCTATGACTCCTACCATCATTAGGAGCTTCTAGGGCTTGGCTGGGTATTATAGTAGATATTTTGAGAGTTTCTCATTTATTGCTGATCTCCTGATAGAGTTAACTCAAAAAAAGGTTATGTTCTTTTGTTCCTATACTTGTGAGGGTTGTTTTGAGAAGTTGAAGGATGAGCTGAATTAGGTGCCAATTTTTACCCTTCTAGATGGTAAAAATGGTTTTGTTGTGTTTTCTAATGCATCCCATGTAAGATTGGGTTGTGTTTTGATGTAGGATTATAAGGTCGTGGCCTATGCTTCTAGGCATCTTAAGGTTTATGATAGGTATTATCCAAGTTATGATTTAGAGTTGGCAATTGTGGTTTTGTCTTTAAAGATTTGGCGACATTATCTGTATGGGTTTCTAGTGGATACTTTTTTAGATCATATGAGAGACACAGTCCAAGTTAATTGTTTTTAAATCACATATTTAAAACTTTCTACCTTATCTCATCATCATATATATACATATATACATGTAAATGTGTACATGCAGTTTTCATTGGTTTTGGACACAACATTATTTTATCCCATCCCTGAGTTACATACTAGTGCTCATCCTACTGACCATCTCTAGACGGTATTGTGTTTCACGATTTAGGGTCTTAAGGTTCTTTATTTACTTGTGTTCATTCTTAGGTGGAGTGGATATCAATTGAATTGTTGTGATGTGGTGAGCCTCCATCATCTAGAGAGCTTTACTATTTCATTAGGTTTCTTTTATGATATTGGGAATTAGAGACTCTATTGTAATGGTCAGGGGCCTTTCCCGGCCTTATTAGGTATTCTGGTTAAAGAGAATTTTTGGACAAAGTATGGGTTTTTTATTTGATTTGGATTCTTAGAACCTTTTTAATGGTCTACATAAACCATTTTTATAGTTTAGTTTTTCTTCCACTACATTATTGTGCTAAGGTGGTTAGGATAAGGGTGATTTTCGATCCACAGTGAGCTTGATATACTTGTCAGGGCTAGGCCCTGGTTTATTCATGACATCTTTCACGACCCAAACCAGGGTCTAGACGTAATGGGCATCCCATGTACAATTAGGACTGGGGACCGGCCCCTTTACCCGCCAACCACCTCATGCACCTTTAGATGAGCTAAATTTCGAGCATATAATAGATTGTGCAAATGCTCTCATAAAAACTTTGGGATAGGCTTATGACCGTGACCGACCCTACCGAGTCTACCCGCACCAAACTAACCATCAAACCATCCAACCATACCAAACAAAACCAATGGAGATAACAAAACATAATTTGATAATCAATCCCAAAATGTAATACTATGGAAATGTGAGAAATTATTTCTAATGATGCTAGCCTCCTAGCTTATTATAATGCCAAGGCCAACACCGAATACCGATCCTACCAATACCAACCCCCTGAAGTACAACAAAGCCTCTAAAAAAAGGAGTAAAAATATCCTGTTAAGACATATCCTTCAATAATGGCCAAAACCAATATCCAAAATAAAGTGAAAATGTCTAACAATATCGATAACATGAAATGATGCCTTTCAAAAGGATACAAGCTCACCTTTTCAGTCCAAATCTTATCCCTGTGTCAATCACTATGTAGGAAAAGTTGAATTGTCGGTTCCTGCATAGCGGGGTATATAGCCGCCAGTAGACAGGTTAACAAATGGCCGCAAGCATGAAACTCAGGGTAAGGATAAAGTAATGTCAGTTAAAAAACCAAGTAAAACCATCCATAATGCATACAACTATAGATATATATATATTAGTGCCGGGAAATGGAATCGGGTTTAATATGCCTTTAAAATTATTACATGGGCTGTGTAGATTGGCCGTTCTAACCACCCATGGACGATATAGGTTCAGATCCCCCTGCTGAAAGCGTCCCTGTTCGGGTAGCTGCATGACCAGGAAATATCCCATGGGATAACTAGTACATCTCCTAATATAAAATATGACACACATACATGTTAATTAAGACCCCTCATATCGGCAAATATAAGTTTCAGTTTTTGTCCCCCCTGGGACTACCACCTTCCTCGGCCTTGCTACACACCCCACTATTAATGCCCAATTAAAACCATTTCCAGGTAATCAAACCAATCCATTTACTATTTTATTAATCAAGGCTAATATTAGTGGTATCGTCGTACCACCCCATTACTTGCAAGCAGTATCCTTAGCCAAACCATTAAGGATAAGGGGCCCCTCAAGTGCCCTTTAATATACCATATTAAACCTCTTGGGAGACTTCTATGTTCCCCACAAGCATAACCATTTAGCCTTTTCAAAACTGTTTAAATAATTTAAAGATTTATTATATAAGCTGAAAACAAGCAATAATACCATTAAAAGAAGTCAATTCAATAAACATACCTTTATAAGAATTTTATCAAACACCTTGGGGGCATAACATAACCAAAAACAATTCCCAAGACCATTAAACCATTACCATCCAATATAATTGTCAAAACATCATTAATGTATATAAAAGCATAATTAAAACCATAGGAAACCATATCAATGTGTTTGATATGAAAACCTATAAATAATAGTTAAAAACCATAATCCTGAGATAGTAAAACCATGAAATCAATCACATAAACCATGCCTTTAGTTGAAATTACAATGACAGAATAGAATCATGTATTAACGGAAGAAGATCACCAAAGCCAGCCCTAAAGGAATCCCTCAATTGAAACCCTAGCTTCCTTTCCCTAAAAGCTCTTAAGAGAATTATTGCATGTTTAGGAATAGTTTATAAGTTTTAATGAATAGAATAATAGGATAAATAACATCCTAAGTTTATTAGAAGTCATGGGTTCTAACTAGGGTAAGTAGGGAAATGTTCAGAATACCCCCACTTAAGTTGCACAAAATCCTGTCGTAGGGATATGACTGTCCCTTATGAGTCGTATCCTTCCATAAGTTTGGTTTCCACCACTTGTATCCAAGCCTCAAGACTTGGATAAAACACTATCCAGTATATGGCTCATACAACCAAGTTGTGACCATAGCATACAATCCATACCCATTATGCGTATCCCTAGCAGAATTAAATACCGAGAGGATCGACGCTATTCACCATATGAGTCTCTAATACGACTCATACCAAGCACTACGAGTCGTACCCCTAAGTTATAACCATTCTAGTGACAAAAGCCATCCTATAAACTAGGATTGTTCAGCATACTAATGGACCATACCACTCGTACCACAGCATACGACTCGTACCTTTGAGTCGTATAGGGTCTGGAGAATGGGAATTCCAGGAAATTTTCTAAAGCCAAAACCCAGGATGTAACATTCTGCCCCACGAGGACCATTCATCCCCAAATGATGGACATGGTACGGATAACCAGACACAGAATCATTTGAAGTGTCAAACATATTCCTAATTTTCATCCTAGTCTGAATACAAAAAGAGAAAAATTTTAATCTTTCCTTTAACAAACACAAAAAATAATGATTTGTTCAAGAACACATACTTTCCGCATGAATCCTAGGAGCAGAAAATAGATACAGATACTTGTACTTTATGTCCTCTTCCATTTCTCATGTAGCTTCTTCCATTTTATGGTTCCTCCGTAGAACCTTAACTGAAGCCACATCCTTGGTCCTGAACGGACGAACTTGCCTATACAATATCTTAACTGGGACTTCTTCATAAGGTAGAGAATCTGAGATATTCGATCCTTCAAAAGGAATAATTGAAGAAGGATCACTAATGCACTTCCTCAACATGGAAACATTAAAGACCAGATAAACCAAACATAAGATAGATGGAAACTCCAACTGGTAAGCAACATTACCAACTCTCCGCAAAATATCATAAGGAATAATAAACCAGGACTGAGCTTCCCATTCTTGCCAACTGCACTACTCCCTTTATTGTAGACAACTTTTGGAATGCCCTGCCCATAACCTCAAACTACAACTCTCTATGCCAAACATATGCATAAGACTTTTTGTCGACCCTGGGTAGGTTTAAGCCTATCCTGAATCACCTTCACCTTCTCCATAGATTGATAAAAAAAAATTAGGAACAAATATATCTGCCTCACCAAGATCACACCACTCAATTAGAGATTTACACCTCCTACCATACAAAACTTTAAAATGAGCCATACCGATGCTAGATGATAGTTATTGTTGTAAGCAAACTCTACAAAAAATAGATGCTTAATCTTATTGCTACCATAATCAACCACACATGCCCTAAGCCTATCTTCTAATTTTTGAATAGTTATCTATGCTTGCCTAACTATTTGAGGATGAAAAGTAGTACTCAAACTAACCTTAGTCCCTAACCCTTTCTATAAAGACCGCTAGAAGTGAGTTGTAAACTGTGTACAATGATTAAAAATAATAAAGATAGGTACCCCTTGTAGCTTTATAATCTCCTGAAGGTACAGCTTTGCATAATCCTTCGCCAAAAAATTAGTCCTTACCGGCAAAATAGAATCAAATTAGTTCAAAGACCGAGGAAGACCTATAACAAAATCCATATTAATTACTTCCCACTTTTATTCGGCTAACTCAATTTCTTAGTGCAATCCACCAGGCCTTATGTACTCAACCTTAACCTATTGACACACCATGCACTTGTCAATAAAATCTTCCACATCTCTCTTTATACCATTCCACCAATAGATCTTCTAGAGATAATGATACATCTTTGTCAAGCCAGGATGAACAACATAGCATAACTCATGTGCCTCAGCCAAAATCCTTTGCTATAACCTGTCGATATATGGAACACACAACCTCCCTTGGTACTATAAAGTACCATCACCATTGATCTTACACACTACTAACTTTTGCTTACTAACGTCACTCTTGATTTTCATTAAGACAGGATCCAGCACTTGCTTCTCCTTAATCTTTGAACCAAGATATGACCAAACCACTTCTTGTACCATCACACCACCATCCTTAGAGTCCAAAAGATGAACTTCAAGATTGGCCAAGCCATGAATATCCTTCACCGATTCTCACTTTTCCTCCTCTAGATGAGCCAAACTCTCCATGGATAATCTGTTAAGAGTATTAACAACCACATTAGCCTTACCTGGGTGGTACTAAAGACTCATATCATAATCTTTGAGTTGCTTAGTCTATTTTCTCTTCCTGAGATTAAGTCTTTCTGACTGAACTCATACTGAAGACTCTTGTGAATAGAAAAGATATCCACATGAACACCATACAAATAATGCTACCATATTTTTAATGCAAACACAACCACAAATAACTCTAAATCATGAGTAGGATAATTCCCATCATGCACCTTCAACTTTATAAAAGCATAGGAATCGCCTTCCCATGCTGTATCAACACACAACCAAAACCCACTCGAGATGATCACAATAAATTACGAACCAACCATTCCCTCTCGCAAGGTCAAGATTGGGGTCGAAGCCAACTTATCCTTCAACTTCTCAAAACTTCCTTCACAAGCATGTGACCAAGAAAACTTAGCCTTCTTCTGAATCAACTTAGTCAGAGAAGTAGATATTGTAGAAAAGTTTTCCATAAACCACCTATAATACCAGGACAAACCCAAGAAGCTTCAGATATCAGATAGAGTCGTGGGCCTAGGCCACCCTTTTACCATAGCAACCCTATGCGGATCCACCTTGATCTCTTCACTAGAAATTATATGACCCAAGAAAGTCACCATATTCAACCTAAACTCAAACTTAAAGAACATGGCAAACAATTGTTCTTTCTTTAAGGTCAGCAATACCATAAGAAGGTGATTAACATAATCTACCTCACTCTTTTAATAAACAAGAATGTAATAAATAAAAATAATTATGAAGAGATCTAAATACTTCTTAAATACCCTGTTCATCAAATCCATAAATGCCGTCAGAGCATCGGTCAACCTAAATGACAACACCAAGAAATCAAAATGTCCATACCGAGTATGAAAAGTCATCTTATGGATATCCACCTCCATAATCTTAATTAGATCGTACTAAGACCAAAAGTATATCTTAGAAAATAGCTTGGCACCCTGTAACTGATCAAACAGATCATATATCCTTGGAAAAAGATACTTGTTCTAGGTTGTTACCTTGTTCCACTATCTATAGTCAATGCACATTCAAAGGGAACCATTCTTCTTGTGTACAAATTACATCGGTGCACCCCATGGATAAACATTAGGATGAATAAACCCCTTATCCAGTAGATCCTTAAGTTTCTCCTTGAGTTCCCTCAATGCAGCTGGAGCTATCCTAAATGATGTAATAGATATTGGAGGAGGTTTTGAAAGAAAATCAGTACCAAACTCTGTTTCCCTATTCGGAAGAATGCAAAGAAGATCATACTGGAAGACTTTTGGAAACTCATTAACCATAAGAACCGATTGTAAAGAAGGTCTTTCCAAGTTAGAATCTTTAACTTAGACCAAATGATTATGACACCCTATGGAGATTAACCTTCGATCTCTAAGATAAGAGATAAACCTTCCCCTAGGATCAAAAGAAAAATCCTCCCATTCTATTTCCACCTTTCCCAGGAATCTAAAAATAACTTTATGAGTCTGATAGTATAGAGATGCATAACTAGAATTCAACTTATCCATACCCAATATTACATCAAAATCCTCTATTCCCACCTTAAACAAATCTACCAAATTCTTCCTGTCACCTATAGATGCCACATAACCCCTAAAGACCCATTCAGGAACGACCAAGTCTCCTATTGGGGTAGAAATAAAAAAAAGACCCAAAAAAATTTCTAAATCAAAACAAAATAACACCACTATATAAGGATTCATGTAAGATAAAGTGGACCCCAGATCAAGAAAATAATATACATCATGAGAGAGAAGTTGTACTGTATCAATAATGACATTAGGTGTTTTCTCAAATTCTTATCAGGATGCCAAAGCATACAACCTGTTTTGACCAACACTTAAAACAGGGGTAGTAATAGAAGTAGATACAACACCACCAGGTGTAGGAGTAGAAGATGAAGTAATTGGAATCTTATTCCCCCCTAAGCAACTTTTCTAATCAGAAAATTACTGAGCCGATGGCCTGCCTAATCGTCCTTAAAGAACTTATCCCTTCCTTCCTCGGAATAATGTCAATGAGGACAACTGCAAAACTAAAGAGGAGGAATCAAAGAAATTGACTGACCTCTGGTCGCTTGAGATTAGTCAACTTATGCCCGAGAATTATCACCACTTTGATGACACCTATCTCCCGACTAATATGAGTAAGGAGCATTAGTATTAGAGAAGGAACTAGAATTTCCCCCTTCTTTTTTAGCCACTTGCCACCATCTATACCTCCCTAAGATTGTACACCTCCCAGTTCACAAAACCTGCTCTGATTTCCTTACCTATCCCAAAACTCCGCTTTCTTTTTCTTCTCATCATGACCTGCTGTATATGAATGGTCAACATCGAGATACGCAGATATTTTATCAACAAGCCAGTCTTTCTCTCCAGAATCAAATCTTTTTTTATAGAAAGCAAAATTCATCATTCTCAACCACATATCATCCACCAAATTAGAAGCATACCTTGACAATTGATGGAACTTTAAGGCATATTCCCTTATAGACATCCTCCCTTTCCTGAGGTTCACAAACTCTACCATCTTTGCATCACTCAACTCTTAAGGAAAGAAATGATCCATAAAGGCATTAGAAAAAGATTCCTATAACCCTTCTTCTTCCATATAACCCATATCTCTGTCCACTCCTCATACCACTGATAAGCAGCATTCTTGAGCTGATAAGCTACAAAGTTAAATCCCTCTACATTAGCAGCCTGCATCACCCAAAATATCTTCTCCATTTTATCTATAAAGCCCTGTGGGTTTTCCTCTACCTTCACTCCCATAAAATTAGGATAACCCATCTTCATAAATTGACCAACCCTTGTGGCCTCAACAGATAAAGAACTAGTTGCACCCCGCTCAGGCTGAGAAATGACCATCTGGGCAGTAATATGAATAGACTAATGAAACTCTATGTTTGTCACATTTCCCTGAGGGACCTAAAGAGTAATAGGAGGGATAGAAAGAACTCCACCATAATCAAGAATAGGAAACTAAGATCAAAGATGTACTCCAGACGTAGGACGTACCCCTTCAATATTATCCCCAGATGGGATGGAATAATTTTTTAGAGTACCTAACCTAGGAGGCATAAATCTGAAAGATGAACAAATAAGGATTAGCAAAGATTCTAGGACTGAGAATTTAATTTTAAAGATAGAATACCAAGAAACTAAAACATTCCAAAATGTCTTGCAGTTTCTTTCTTATGAGTGTGACATGCTACACGCCCCTAAATGAGACTCTACTAAACACACCTTTCTGGACTCCTAGTTGACCATGAACCTACAATTTTAATACCAAATTTTCATGACTCAAACCAGGGCTTAGACGTAATGGGCATCTAAAGTCCAACCAGGACCGGGGACCACCCCCTTTTCCCAACCCAACAACCTTATGCAGCCTTAGATGTGCTAAATTTTGAGCATATAAAAAGATTGTGCAAATGCTCTCATGAAAACTCTGGGATAGGGTCACTACCATAACCAACCCAATCGAATTCGGCCACACTATACCAACTATCTGACCATCCAACCATACCAAGACAAACAAAAGAGGATAAAAAAACATAATATGATAATCAGTCCTAAAATATATTATGATGGAACAGTGAGAAAATATGTTCGATAATGCCAGCCACCCAGCTTATTCTAATTCTAAGGCCGACACAAATACTGATCCCGCCCATACCAACCCAAGAAGCACTATAAAGCCTTAACCAAAGGAGTAAAAATATCCAATTGGGACATGCCCCAAACCATGGTAAAAACAAATATAAAAAATAAAGTTAAAATGTCTAATAATATCCATAACATGAAATAATGCCTTACAAAAGGATGGAAGCTCATGACTTTAGTCAAAATGTTATACCCGAGTAATTCACTATATATGAGGAGTCGGACAGTCAGTTCCTACATATCATGGGTATACAACCGCTAATAGAAAGGTTACCGAATGATCGCTAACATGAAACTCAGGGTAAGCATAAAATAATACCAGTTATGAAACCATGTAAAACCATCAATAATGCATACAACCATACATATATATATAAGTGCCAAGAAAGGGAATTGGGTTTAGAATACCTTTAAAACCTTTACCTGGGCTATGTTTCTTAGTCGTCCTAACCACCCATGGGCGATATGGGTTCAGCTCCCCCTGCTGAAAGTATCCTAGTTTGTGTATCCGTACAACTAGGAAATATCCCATGGGATGAATAGTTCATCCACTAATATAAAATGTAACACACGTACATAGTCATCAAGACCCCTCATTTCGGCAAATGTGAGTTTCCAGTTTTAGTCCCCCCAAGACTGCCACCTTCTATGAACTTGCTTTACATCCCACTAATAATAACCAATTAAAACCATTTCCATGTAATCAAACCAATCCATTTACCATTTTATTAATCAAGGCTAATATCAGTGGTATCGGTATACCACCCCATTACTTGGAAGAAGTATCCATAGCCAAACCTTTAAGGATAAGGGGACCTTCAAGTGCCCTTCCACATTTAGAATTTAGTCCTTTTAAAACTATTTAAACCATTTAAAGCTTTATTATATAAGCTAAAAACAAGTAATAGTTCCATTAAAAGAAGTCAATACAATAAACGTACCTTTATAAGCATTTTATCAAACACCTTGGGGGCATAATATAACAAAACAAATTCTATTGACCATAAAATCATTACCTTGCAATCGAATTGTCCAAAACCACCATTAATGCATATAAAAGTATTATTAAAACTGTTTGAAACTATATTCAAGCATTTAATATAAAAACCTCCAAATAATAGCTGAAAACCATAATCATGAGATAGTAAAATCATGAAATCAATCATATAAACCATACCTTTGGTTAAAATTACAATGAGGAACGAAAATTATGCTTTATACCAAAAATGATAGCACCCTAGCTTCCTTGCCCCAAAAGATCTTGAGAGAATAATTGGATGTTTAGGAATAGTCTCTAAGTGTTAATGAATAGAATAATAGGGTACATAACCTCATAAGTGCATTAGAAGTCCATGGGTTCTAATTTGGGTAAGTAGGGAAATGTTCAGAATACCCCCACTAAAGTTGGACAAAATCCCATCCCAGGGATACGACTGACCCTTACAGGTCATATCCTTCCATATAATTAGTTTACTCTAATCGTATCTAAGCCTCAACCCTTTGATCAAACACTATCTAGTATACGATCATCTAACTAAGTCTTAACTATAACATATGATCCATACCCATTACCTGTATCCATGGTAAAATGAAATACCAGGGGGATCAAACACTGTCCACTATACTAGTCTCTGATATGACTCATCCCTAATATAACTTGTACTAAGCCCTACGACTTATGCCCCTAAGTCGTAACTATTCTAGTGACCAAAACCATCCTACCAACTAACACTAGTCAGCATACTATAAAGCCATACCACTTGTACCTCAGTATACGACTCGTAATGTTGAGTCGTATTAGGTCTGAAGAACAGGAATTTTAG